>NC_133342.1:42392789-42724456 GCF_030506205.2 Paramisgurnus dabryanus
TGCAGAGCTCCCTTCGAGGACAACAAGCCAAGATCGCTTATCATTAATCATTAAGATCTGAATGCGCAGGCAAACTAGTGAAATGGAATTGTATAGAGCTTTTCACTTTACTTGTCATTTCAAAGCAGCTTTTTAAGAAATGCATTACAAAATGTTTGTTGGGCTTTGTTGCTATACTCTGCGCAGAATTTTCTTACAAGCAGTAAAACTCCTAAATCCTTACCTGAAATAATAATAACCATAAAAGGAGAGGGGGCTTTTTTAAAGGCATGATGGCATAAACTTTATAAACAATATTTAAACAATATTACAATATTGTTACAATTGTTTATTGTTACAATAAACAATATTTTAAGGTGTTCAGATATCCCAAGCAACATTTAATTTGTTTTAGCAGGTAAAGGAAAAATTTAAGCTGGAATATCTCCATCTCAACAATCTCCTGGGGATATTCCAGTGTAATGCTATTTCTTTCTTTTTTCTATATGGGTCCAAATATAAGTATTATAATAGTTTAATAATATCAGTAACTTTAGTTTGTACCTATAATCATACAGATTTATGTTTTCTGAAAGTGAAGAACATCCGGTGTAGTAGGAAAGAATGTATAGTTTGGAATATACACCTATGGTGTCAAGGCAAAGGAATGGACTCAGATGCGGGGATGCAAAACAAGCTTGATTTATTAATTTCCAAAGATTAAACACACAAGGCACTCCTTCCAGCGAGCAGACTGGACTGCAATTGACTCTCTCCATGCACATGGAGATGGAGGCAAAGGGCGCTCTGCGTCTCCGCAGCGAAGACAGGTGCTCCTGTGAGGTCCCGTGTGAGCCAGTCTGTAACCAGGCAGAGAGAAAAAGACCGATGGCAAAAAAACCTTTGATATTAGATGGGACAGAGACAGAAAGTTGGAGGCAATTAGCCGAGCTGCACAGCAACCCTGGACAACCGAACCGGTGGCAAACTGTCAAAACAAAGAGCCACGTGCCCGACAGACAAATAAAACATTTTGAACATGCAGTTCCCTTTTTCACCAGTAGGGGCTAAATAGAGGTTGGGAAAGCTGTCCCCTGTCCCTCTGTACGGAACGACACTGGTTTGATGTGTCTGTCTCCCTGACGGACGAAGCTATTACAAAAATATTGTAAATGTAAGACGTGCAGTTCCATTTTTCACCAGTAGGGGCTAAAATAGAAGTTGTGAAAGCTGTCCCCTGTCCCTCTGTACTGAATGACACTTGTTTGACGTGTCTGTCTCGCCGATGGACAACGCTATTACAAAAAGAGTGTTAATGTTAAACATGCAGTTCCTCTTTTCACCAATAGGGGTTAAAAAGAGATATTGTGAAAGCTGTCCCCTGTCCCTCTTTACTGAAAGACACTTGTTTGATGTCTCTGTCTCGCCGATGGACAACGCTATTACAAAAATAGTGTTAATGTTAGACATGCAGTTCCATTTTTCACCAGTAGGGGCAAAAATAGAAGTTGGGAAAGCTGTCCCCTGTCCCTCTGTACTGAATGACACTTGTTTGACGTGTCTGTCTCGCCGATGGACAATGCTATTACAAAAAGAGTGTTAATGTTAGACATGCAGTTCCATTTTTCACCAGTAGGGGTTAAAATAGAAGTTGTGAAAGCTGTCCCCTGTCCCTCTGTACTGAACGACACTGGTTTGATGTGTCTGTCTCCCTGACGGACAACGCTATTACAAACAGAGTGTTAATGTTAGACATGCAGTTCCATTTTTCACCAGTAGGGGCTGAAATAGAAGTTGTGAAAGCTGTCCCCTGTCCCTCTGTACTGAAAGACACTTGTTTGATGTCTCTGTCTCGCCGGTGGACAAAGTTATTACAAAAAGAGTGTTAATGTTAGACATGCAGTTCTATTTTTCACCAGTAGGGGTTAAAAAAGAAGTTGTGAAAGCTGTCCCCTGTCCCTCTGTACTGAACGACACTTGTTTGATGTGTCTGTCTCCCCGATGGACAAAGTTATTACAAAAAGAGTGTTAATGTTAGACATGCAGTTCCATTTTTCACCAGTAGGGGTTAAAATAGAAGTTGTGAAAAATGTCCCCTGTCCCTCTGTACTGAACGACATTTGTTTGATGTGTCTGTCTCCCCGATGGAAAAGTTATTACAAAAAGAGTGTTAATGTTACACATGCAATTCCATTTTTCACCAGTAGGGGTTAAAAAGAGATATTGTGAAAGCTGTCCCCTGTCCCTCTGTCCTGAACGACACTTGTTTGATGTCTCTGTCTCGCCAATGGACAACGCTATTACAAAAAGAGTGTTAATGTTAGACATGCAGTTCCATTTTTTACCAGTAGGGGTTAAAAAAGAAGTTTTGAAATCTGTCCCCTGTCCCTCTGTACTGAACGACACTTGTTTGATGTGTCTGTCTCCCCGATGGACAAAGTTATTACAAAAAGAGTGTTAATGTTAGACATGCAGTTCCATTTTTCACCAGTAGGGGTTAAAATAGAAGTTGTGAAAAATGTCCCCTGTCCCTCTGTACTGAACGACATTTGTTTGATGTGTCTGTCTCCCCGATGGACAAAGTTATTACAAAAAGAGTGTTAATGTTACACATGCAATTCCATTTTTCACCAGTAGGGGTTAAAAAGAGATATTGTGAAAGCTGTCCCCTGTCCCTCTGTCCTGAACGACACTTGTTTGATGTCTCTGTCTCGCCAATGGACAACGCTATTACAAAAAGAGTGTTAATGTTAGACATGCAGTTCCATTTTTTACCAGTAGGGGTTAAAATAGAAGTTGTGAAAGATGTCCCCTGTCCCTCTGTACTGAACGACACTTGTTTGATGTGTCTGTCTTGCCGATGGACAAAATTATTACCAAAAGAGTGTTAATGTTAGACATGCAGTTCCATTTTTCACCAGTAGGGGTTAAAATAGAAGTTGTGAAAGATGTCCCCTGTCCCTCTGTACTGAACGACACTTGTTTGATGTGTCTGTCTCCCCGATGGACAAAGTTATTACAAAAAGAGTGTTAATGTTAGACATGCAATTCCATTTTTCACCAGTAGGGGTTAAAAAGAGATATTGTGAAAGCTGTCCCCTGTCCCTCTGTCCTGAACGACACTTGTTTGATGTCTCTGTCTCGCCAATGGACAACGCTATTACAAAAAGAGTGTTAATGTTAGACATGCAGTTCCATTTTTTACCAGTAGGGGTTAAAAAAGAAGTTGTGAAAGCTGTCCCCTGTCCCTCTGTACTGAACGACACTTGTTTGATGTGTCTGTCTCCCCGATGGACAAAGTTATTACAAAAAGAGTGTTAATGTTAGACATGCAGTTCCATTTTTCACCAGTAGGGGTTAAAATAGAAGTTGTGAAAAATGCCCCCTGTCCCTCTGTACTGAACGACATTTGTTTGATGTGTCTGTCTCCCCGATGGACAAAGTTATTACAAAAAGAGTGTTAATGTTACACATGCAATTCCATTTTTCACCAGTAGGGGTTAAAAAGAGATATTGTGAAAGCTGTCCCCTGTCCCTCTGTCCTGAACGACACTTGTTTGATGTCTCTGTCTCGCCAATGGACAACGCTATTACAAAAAGAGTGTTAATGTTAGACATGCAGTTCCATTTTTTACCAGTAGGGGTTAAAATAGAAGTTGTGAAAGATGTCCCCTGTCCCTCTGTACTGAACGACACTTGTTTGATGTGTCTGTCTTGCCGATGGACAAAATTATTACCAAAAGAGTGTTAATGTTAGACATGCAGTTCCATTTTTCACCAGTAGGGGTTAAAATAGAAGTTGTGAAAGATGTCCCCTGTCCCTCTGTACTGAACGACACTTGTTTGATGTGTCTGTCTCCCCGATGGACAAAGTTATTACAAAAAGAGTGTTAATGTTAGACATGCAGTTCCATTTTTTACCAGTAGGGGTTAAAAAAGAAGTTGTGAAAGCTGTCCCCTGTCCCTCTGTACTGAACGACACTTGTTTGATGTGTCTGTCTCCCCGATGGACAAAGTTATTACAAAAAGAGTGTTAATGTTAGACATGCAGTTCCATTTTTCACCAGTAGGGGTTAAAATAGAAGTTGTGAAAAATGCCCCCTGTCCCTCTGTACTGAACGACATTTGTTTGATGTGTCTGTCTCCCCGATGGACAAAGTTATTACAAAAAGAGTGTTAATGTTACACATGCAATTCCATTTTTCACCAGTAGGGGTTAAAAAGAGATATTGTGAAAGCTGTCCCCTGTCCCTCTGTCCTGAACGACACTTGTTTGATGTCTCTGTCTCGCCAATGGACAACGCTATTACAAAAAGAGTGTTAATGTTAGACATGCAGTTCCATTTTTTACCAGTAGGGGTTAAAATAGAAGTTGTGAAAGATGTCCCCTGTCCCTCTGTACTGAACGACACTTGTTTGATGTGTCTGTCTTGCCGATGGACAAAATTATTACCAAAAGAGTGTTAATGTTAGACATGCAGTTCCATTTTTCACCAGTAGGGGTTAAAATAGAAGTTGTGAAAGATGTCCCCTGTCCCTCTGTACTGAACGACACTTGTTTGATGTGTCTGTCTCCCCGATGGACAAAGTTATTACAAAAAGAGTGTTAATGTTAGACATGCAGTTCCATTTTTCACCAGTAGGGGTTAAGATAGAAGTTGTGAAAGCTGTCCCCTGTCCCTCTGTACTGAACAACACTTGTTTGATGTCTCTGCCTCGCCGATGGACAACGCTATTACAAAAAGAGTGTTAATGTTAGACATGCAATTCCTGTTTTCACCAGTAGGGGTTAAAAAGAGATATTGTGAAAGCTGTCCCCTGTCCCTCTGTCCTGAACGACACTTGTTTGATGTCTCTGTCTCGCCAATGGACAACGCTATTACAAAAAGAGTGTTAATGTTAGACATGCAGTTCCATTTTTCACCAGTAGGGGTTAAAAAGAGATAATGTGAAAGCTGTCCCCTGTCCCTCTGTCCTGAACGATACTTGTTTGATGTCTCTGTCTCTCCAATGGACAAAGTTATTACAAAAAGAGTGTTAATGTTAAACATGCAGTTCCATTTTTCACCAGTAGGGGTTAAAATAGAAGTTGTGAAAGATGTCCCCTGTCCCTCTGTACTGAACGACACTTGTTTGATGTGTCTCACTCCCCTATGGACAAAGTTATTACAAAAAGAGTGTTAATGTTAGACATGCAGTTCCATTTTTCACCAGTAGGGGTTAAAGGCGCTCTAAGCGAATAATGTGCGACGTCACTTCCTGTTGATGTTTGAACTGTTTTCAAACAGACAGAGCGTAGCTAACTCCTCCCCCTCCCCCTCCCTTCCGTGCTTTCATGAACGTGCCCAACCCCCACCCCCAAATCCTTCTTGTCGTTTATTGGCTGGAATACTTTGTTTTGTTTTCTGAAGCTAGGTTTGGCCATTTGTTGATATTGCCGTTTGTGAAGCCTGGGCTGTCTACAGAGATCGCGTTTTTTTACAGTTTGATCAGCGGACAGGCAGCAAGCAGATAGTGAGGAGATGTTTCCGGTATGTAACAAAAAATGTTTTATGGTCTAAAATGCTTCAATTCGCTTAGAGCACCTTTAAGATAGAAGTTGTGAAAGCTGTCCCCTGTCCCTCTGTACTGAAAGACACTTGTTTGATGTCTCTGTCTCGCCGATGGACAAAGTTATTACAAAAAGAGTGTTAATGTTAGACATGCAGTTCCATTTTTCACCAGTAGGGGTTAAAATAGAAGTTGTGAAAAATGTCCCCTCTCCCTCTGTACTGAACGACACTTGTTTGATGTGTCTGTCTTGCCGATGGACAAAATTATTACCAAAAGAGTGTTAATGTAAGACATGCAGTTCCATTTTTCACCAGTAGGGGTTAAAATAGAAGTTGTGAAAGATGTCCCTTGTCCCTCTGTACTGAAAGACACTTGTTTGATGTCTTTGTCTCGCCGGTGGACAAAGCTATTACAAAAAGAGTGTTAATGTTAGACATGCAATTCAATTTTTCACCAGTAGGGGTTAATATAGAAGTTGTGAAAGATGTCCACTGTCCCTCTGTACTTAACGACACTTGTTTGATGTGTCTCACTCCCCGATGGACAAAGTTATTACAAAAAGAGTGTTAATGTTAGACATGCAATTTCATTTTTCACCAGTAGGGGTTAAAACAGAAGTTGTGAAAGCTGTCCCCTGTCCTCCAGTACTGAATGACACTGGTTTGTTGTTCATAGGACATTTTACAAAAAAGCTATTACAAAAACACAGCTCATCAAGTTATATGAAAAAACAAGAAAACCTGCACTTTCCCCACGGTCCCTTACTTGCGGCTCCGCCAAGAGAGCGCTTTCCGGCACAATTGAGATTGCGACGGCTTCTGCGACGGCTTCTGCGGGTCAGTGGTTATTATATCGACAGAAACCATTGTTAATGAAGGTTGTGAAACATTATCAGCTTTGCTCTTTTTATAAATATGTTTAATTTTGGGCTCATTGCTGTTCAGAACCGAATGTGTCACGAATATCCAAAACAAAACTAACTTTACCCCGCTGTTGAAGCGGTAGATTTTAGTTCTTAAAATGGCGGAAGACAAGTGAGTGACTTTAGCTGATATTCGTGTATACGGAGTATAGTTTTTTCTAACTGTAAGAAAATAAATGATCAAAATATGCTTGTGTACTATTTATTATTAAATTATATGCCTATTATATAGAATATTTTTATAAGCACCAAGGAAGCACGATCATGCCCCGGAAGTGACAATGCAAATGGAAGGCACTGCCACACCCTCTTGAAACCCGATAATTCTAACACGGCTAATGAGACTGGTGTTAGCCAGGCTACTAATGCTGGGCACCAACATCATCCAAATAATCTTCATCATAGGTGAGCATCTGCTGTACAGCGGTGAGAAGCAGGAGATCATATTTGATGTTCAGTTCCTGACTAGTTCTTCACAGGGTAACACATAAGACACATGAACACCCAGTCGAGAGCTGACCTCCTGTACATTTGTCTTAATGTAGGAACTGACATAAACATTTAGAAGATCTTTCTCCACCAAAGGACACGCCACATCTATTTTCTATCAAGACGATCTGAGGAATAGCCAGTAAGTTCACTTTTTTGCATATGGCTGCAAGGTTGTCCTCCACTTTGCTGGACGTGAGGGAGATTATGGTGGCGTCTATCACAAACACCACAAATGGATCCTCTCCTGTAGAGATGAAGGTCTGTAGGACTTTTGCTCGTCAGGATGAAATGTTGCTAGGGAGTTGAATTGATATCGATCTGGTATGAGACCCTGAAGAATGCTGCTGATGTCCTCAATATCCAGACCTGCACCTGTCTGCTCCTCAAGTGCCATAGTGTCACACAACACAAATGGCAATGGGTTATCCCTCATGGCAATTTTTCACTGGATATGTGCGAAATAGTATGGTGAGAGTGGAGCCTAAAGATCCTGCGATGCTTTTGCTGGTCATGGACTAGGGATGCATAACAATTAATCACGATTAATCTATAGCAGAATAAAAGTTTTTGTTTGCACACATGCATTTGTAATAAAAAAAATAATATATATATATATATATATAGTATTTATACAATATAAATTATACATACATATACAAATGTATATACACATGTAAACATTTCTTAAATATATACATGCATGGGTGTGCATTTATCTATACAAATTTATTATGCACAGTACACACAAATATATGATGTACACAAAAACATTTATTCTGCTATAGATTAATCGTAATTTATTGTTATACATCCCTATCATGGACCCATGAAGATTGAGTTGAAGAAACGGGACTTTCCAGCACCTACAGGACCGATCAATAGGATTCAAACCCGGTTCACAGATGACACAAGGGGTTTATTGGTCTTTATTTATTTTACAAGATCTCTTCTCTTAGCTGTATCAACTGTTTGGAGTTCAATAGAGAATATATGATAATATTGGCCATCAGGGGCCTGTTGCACAAAAGTAGAATTAAGATATCCAGGATAAATGACTGAGCTGAGCTCAATGAAGCCAAAATAGGTGTGTCCAATCTTAATTGTTTGCACAAAGACCAAGCCAGGATGCGCAGACCTGGATTCATCAAGCCAGGAGAAACCAATCCTGGAAAGTGCACGCTCACGGCTCACTCAAATAGACCCTGCCACCGATCACAGATTTACCATGGCAACTAGAGCGGTGTCCTTTCCCCGTCAGAGGCACAAATCCTCGTGGAGGCATACGAAGAGGTAAAATAAATAATTAAGAAGAATGGCAACACCGCCACAGTGATAAAACAAAGAGAAAAGGCATCGGAAAGCATTGCAGACCACCTGAATGTGTAAGTAGTGCACAATTAACAGTCAAAGTTCAGCTGAACCATCACAATTACAATCCAAATAGTTAATTTACATCCCCGAAAACGCAGTTGTACTCTGATAATGAAAAAGTTAATTTTAATTGAAATGGACAGCAGATATGAGTAAAATTGTGTAAGGTAAGTTACTCCATCACACTGTATAAGGCTTTGATAAATTATTGATTTTCTCAATTTTCATGTTTGCAGGAACAGCATGACGTAGGCACACGGCATACCACGGTTACCGAAACTCTTTCCATCTTGTTCAGTGACAAAGATTTGGGGTTATTGAAGACCTTCCAGGTAAGTCTTCACTCACTCAGACACAACATCCACATACATGCACACTCACACAACACCCATTCGCACACCCAGACCCAACACTCGGCAGCACGCACACTCAGACACACAACATGCGCATGCACACTCAGACTAACAGCACATGCACACACTCAGACACAAGCGCATGCGCACTCAGACATACATCACCCACATGTGTGCACTCAGACATACATCACCCACATGTGTGCACTTAGACACACAACACCCACATGGGTGCACTGAGAAAGCACAGTCACATTTTATGTCACATGTTACATTTCAGTACTTTTTTGTGCTTCTTTAGACATCAAATTTCAAATGCTGAAATGACAATAAAGCTTTTTCTTGACTTATTATTTTCCATGTTCCATTTGAAAGAAGGGAATGAGAACCTAGTTATTAATTTCAATGTTTGTCACTTTGTCATTGTAACATATTAATATTACAATTACTAGCAGGTGACGCATTATAATTTGCCAAATAATAATTACCATGTCCTTAACATTGTTTTTTCCCGCTTTTCTTTTTTAGATTGATGGTTCTATAGTACAGATTGAGGATGCTCCAGTGGCCCTACTTACTGCTGTCCATGACAAGTTGACAACACTGCTGCTCCGATGCGTTACGACTAAGTGATTGTGTAAGTTGGCTTTAGGTGACAACAAGTTCTACACGGCAGGAAAACTGATCGCCTGGTCCATAATTCACAATGGACCAGGCATCAAATGCTTGAACAAGGAGCTCTATCTAACCATGTGTGGCCAGAAACCCAGCCTGGCCACATTTGATGTTGAAAACCTAATGGAAAGCGATGTTGCAGAAAAGCTGACAAAGGTAACTAAAGTAAAAATAATACCATCTAATCTAGTTATGAGCTCTTTTATGAACACATTTTTCCCCAAAAAATTTATGATTGTAGGTTGTCAGGTGCAGCACTGCAGAGGAGCTGGGAGAAATAAAAAGCACACTAGGGGACTGGATCTGTGACTGTGGTGTGTCAACCATTTTTACGGCATCAGTGGGTGATCTGCCCACATTTTTTGGGCAGTTGGTAACGCACTACACCTACCACAGGTAAAGAAATATACATGTACTGTTACTTTCAGCTGTTTTTTCAGTAGTGTCCAGGTTCAGTGTATACTTGTAAGTCACTTTAAATATAGCTGCTTGGTGCCCACTGCACCAGGGATGTGTGTTCACTACTCACTGGAATGGGTCAATGCAGAAGTCACATTTCGAGCATGCGTTCCATATTTGACAAACATGACACTTTCCCTATTTGAACATTAGCATTTTTGCATTCGTTTACAGTTAATTACTCTAGAATATTGGAGAAATAAATGTAACATTATAAAAAGAATTTAATCTTATATCTAGTATTTAATATTAATATTTAGTAACATCAATTTGACTGTGCTGACAGTGTAAGATGTGAACTTGAAATGAATTGAGCTCAATGACTGCATCACTTTTGTTGTCTGCAGATTTAGTTTTACACCCTGCTCTGGAATACTTCATTGGCTGTATCAGGGTCAATTTTTTTTTTTAAGATTTATAGTTATAATGTTTATTACAGTGAGGGAGTGCACACCGCACACTATCGGTCTGTTTCCCGCACAGACTAAAATGCATATTTGAGCTGTCTTAATTTAAAAACACTTTGTATACACTGCAAAAAATGACTTTCTTACTTAGTATTGTTGTCTTGTTTTCAGCAGAAATATCTAAAAATTCGTAAATAAAGATGTATTTTCTTGATAAGAAAAATGACCTAAGAAAATAATACTGGTTTTAGACAAAAAATATACAATTTAAGTGAATTTGTGCTTAAAACAAGCAAAAATATCTGCCAATGGGGTGAGAAATTTTTACTTGAATTGAGTGTTTAAGAAAAACGAAATCTTATTTCACAATTTTTTTTCTCACCCCATTGGCAGATAATTTTGCTTGTTTTAAGGACAATTTCACTTAAATTGTATATTATTTGTCTTAAAACTAGACTTATTTACTTAGGTCATTTGCTCATCAAGAAAAAGCTTCTTAATTTAAGAATTTTTGATATCTCTAATGAAAACAAGACAAAAATACTAAGTAAGAAAGTCATTTTTTGCAGTGTACTGACATAAGCAAAACCACAGCACGGATATGTTAGGATAAGATGCACACCAGTATTGTTTTTGTAAAAACTGCAATGTCCTAATAACTAAGGCCTAGTCCTGGTTTAATCTAATACCCATCTGGGAAGCTTCCCCGATATTTAATACCTTTCAGGGACTTGACTTAACAACCCTTTTTTTCTGTGCAGAGTGGCCAGTATGATTCAGCAGTTTATTGCTGGAATAAACTCCTGTGGCCGTTTGTGGGAGGTGGTTTGCCAAAATGCAACAATTTTCCTCCCCTTGTTTACAAACACACGACAAAAATTGGAAAGAAATGAGGTCAGAGACCTTTTTGAAGTTGTTTGGAGTGATTCCGGAAGCAACAAAAGAGACCAGGAGGAGGACACTGTCTTCCAGTGGGAGTGCTGGCTGATGTCAATTCAAGGTATTCATTTCTTTAAATCTACACACTTGTAATTTATATTTGCTTCTTGCCTTTAACACTTTCTACATTGTAAACTTTAACAGAGGAAGATGTGGGTATATCCTTTGAGGATCTCTTAGTTTTTGTCACTGCACCAGATTCAGTCCCTCCACTGGGGTTTCAGGCAAAGTGCACAATTAATTTCTATGAACAGGAAGAAGGAACAAGAAGACTTCCTTATGCCTCAACCTGTACCCTGACTCTCTACCTACCAAGAGGTGTGTCTGAGGAGGATGAATTCAAAGACCTGATGTACACTGCAATTAAGGGGTCTCTTGGATTTGTAAAGGTTTAAAAATTACTTGTTTAATAAATGGTTACTAATGTTTTTGCAAACATCTGAGTCTGCTTTTTTTTGGTAAATATTTTGGGGCAAGACTTAAGTGTATTTACTCATCAAAGAATAAGGTAATGAAAATGCTTTTGGTGTGGACATGACCTTGAATTGAAATGTCTGTGCAGTGGTTTTTTCTGCATAGAGATTGGAGGCGGCCATCTCCACTAAAATGTGTGCCTCATACAGCTCTCAACAGGTGTCTTGTGTTTTAATGGAAACCGTGAATAAATCCACACTGAATTATCATTACAATTTCATTTCTTTCAGAGTGAGCCACATAACAGAGAACATGTAAGGGCTTTCTCTGCCTTTAATAAGACATTGTGCAAATATTTCCAATTAGGGATGCATAACAATTAATCGAGATTAATCTATAGCAGAATAAAAGTTGGGGTGTGTGCTGCATTGTGTTTAACTTATAGAGCACCTATTGTCCGATTCACGTTTGTATTTCCTTTGGTGTGTAAGTGCGTTTTAGTAAATGTTAATGATATGCAAAAAGGTACAAACCCCAAAGTAAACAATGAAGTGAGTTATCATCACCAATGTACATCTCTTATCTTGAAATACAACAAACAGATGGATTGTAGGCAACAGTTTACTTCCTGGGATTGGTGATGTAGTAAAGACAGACATTATCATAACTCCTTCCTTCTTTGACAGACAGCCTGTAAATTAACTCCTGTTAGCACTGCATCTTTCAAACCAGCTGAAATCAGAGGTATTCAGACAAATCACAATGTAAAGATTAGCGGGCCAATCAAAAAGAAAGAGCTTTTCAAATCCGTGCGTTTTAACCACCATAGTATTTTTCAACAGTAACTGTTTAATACAATATCTTAATGAAATAAATTTAATTATAATTTAAAGTTTTCCACTCCACTCCGATAGGTGTCGGAAGTGATAAAGCAAGACTGGTTTGCGTACATCCAGAAGTAGTAGTATGTGGCGGTCAGAGTGGCGGTGTGCGGAAAGGTTGTTGGTTGGTGAAGTAGAGAAGTCAGTGTTCGAAGTTGGATCATGGCTCTTGAAAATTTTCTGAGTAATTGTAAAGTAACGTATACAGAATGTTCAAGGATTGTCCAGACTGATAATGTTTCTAGTGATGTCTTGCAACCAGTACTAATAAGGTAAATTATGTTGACTATAACACATGTTTGTTCACAAATATCAACGTGCATTGTGCAATGGCCGAGTAATGCTGCCTTCACGTGCTATCGTAATTATGGTAACGTTAAATACCAAAACCCACCTGGAAAATGCACATGAACACCCCTCATGTGGTATTTTCCACTGGGCAACTCGTAAAATATTTTGATGCCCGAGTTGCCGAGATGAGATTACCTTTGACCTTTTCAAAATGGGGGAGAGCAGCAGCAACGTCGTGAATGTTAAGCATTGTAAGTTACACTTTTAAACGATTTTTGCTACTGTTAGCGGATAGTTTTTTGTAGCCTATACAATGTTGTGTCATTGACAATTGTAATATAATAGGTTAACACTCAGTGTCAGTTTTAAAAATACCGTTATGGTTATGGTCCTTCTTTCATTTTCCTAATGACAACAAAAGGAATGGTAAATACCAGTTCACAAATGGAAAATATCATCTTTCCCATAGCACGTGAAGGCAGCATAAGTTAACGTCAATTTCTCGTCAAACTCTTTGCTTTATATCCTTAAGTCATGAATGGGTAGCCTGGTAATTCCACCCTTTGCTAATTTGCTAATGAAATTTAGCGGAAGTACAAAGTCTGACATAGTCTGCATAATGAATGGGTATGTCGTTCTAATACAAGCAAACAATTTTGGTGTCTTTTCCTGTAAAAAAATTCTTACATAAATGTAAATTTCAGGGTGCAAAGCACTACTTCTTTATCTTTAACAAGGAACTTAAATCATACCTGGACACTCTCTCTATATCTAGCAACTCCAAAGCCCTTAGAACTGTCTCATTGTGTCGTTTATATGACATTTACTGATTTTGTAAAATGCGTTGTAACACCTGGCATTTGTTTTGTATGTTCTCAATAAGGTAATAAAAAAAATACAAGCAAACAATTACATTTGTTAAAGTCAGAGAATTGTTTCGAAACATAAATCTAGGGGAGAGCGGGGCACGAAGTACCGATTGCTTTGACTTGACTTTTGACTTTTTTATCATTCAAAAATTTTTTAAGTTAGGTGAATAATTTATTACACAATCAACACACACATATGCTGAACTCAGAGTTTTATTATAAAAGTTAATAAAACATTCATCCTTCTGAATAACATTACAATTTGTATACTTTTTGTTTATAGACCGATTTAATGACAAAAATTTGCATAATTTAAAGGGGAGTTAGGTTTAATGATTTGTTTGGCATAAATAAAACTAAAAACACACACTACATTTTTAATTACCCTTAAGTTAATTTTTTTCTTCATAAATACATATTTAAAAAAAAAAACTTGCTATTATTGTAAAAAGTATAAAATGGTTGGACAGATTTTGTTGCTCTTAAGCAGGAGTGGGGAACCCTGGGTCCTGGAGGGCCATTGTCCTGCACAGTTTAGTTCCAACCCTAACCAAACACACCTGAATTTCATTTTCAAGTAATACTGAAGACTTACATTAGATTTTTCAGGTGTGTTTAATTAGGGTTGGAACTAAACTCTGCAGGACAGTGGCCCTCCAGGACCAGGGTTCACCACCCCTGCTCTTAAGACTATTTTGACCAGCTATTTTGTGTCGCAGATTTGTGTGGTGTTTCGAACGCTTTAAAAAACTATATAATTCCATTTATAACCAGTAAAACCATTACAAATTATTTGATGGTCACTGTTGTTTTTCAGCAGACAAAACTCCCACTGATGGGTCAGCACAACGCCATCTGCTGAGTTTTAGATCACTGATGTAGTTTGAAGTTATCCTATCTATTGTTAGCTCAAATAGATCAGATATTGGCAAAAAGTTCTAAGTAATATAGAAATGTTTAGTAGGTTTGTTTCATATTGTTGTTTTAGGTTGGAGACCCTTGAGAGGAGCATCAGATGGGCAAGAGGGAGGATTCTTCAATTGGTTGATGCAGATGAACTTCTTCCATTAGTCAGTGTTTTTTTCCAAATTGTCCAAACTGGGTTGACAACAGATCAAGGTATTAACTTCGATTTGGAAAGTGCCAGAAATACTTTGTTAGTATTTGTTAAAGGAAAATATTTGTCACAAAGCATACCTGCTAAATGTTAACATCTTGCATACAAACAATGTCTTGTCACCTTTCTTATTTTTCAACATAAGGTATCTCAGGGTATCAAGCCCCACTGGTCCGGACAAGTGATTATGGACGGTCCAGCTACTTAATAACTCGCGAGCAACTGCAGTTCCTGCATTCATGTGGTTTTGGACCTTGTCAGATTGCTACCATTCTTGATGTGTCAGTCAGGACAGTTAAACGACGAATGAGGTATGATAACAACATTTGAAGTGCATTTTGAATAACAACTCTTCATAAATATGAGTGTGCACATGTGGGAATGCCATGGTATGTAAATCAGCCAAGCAGGACTGGTGCAATAAGACTGTTAGGTGGCAGTTGTAAGGTATTCAGTTAATTGTGTAAATGACACAAGACACAGCTTCATGCACCAGGATGGAATTAAAGGGGCATTTATGTTTTCACATTTATCACTTTACCCTACATTTTACACATCTACATATATACATTAGTCTGTTAAAGGGTTATTGTTTGTAAAAAGCCCAGGCTTAACTTTAACTTTCAACAAGGTATTGAAGAGTTAAACAAAATTAAAATGTTATTTAAAAGCTATTGCTCAAATTGCATTAAACTTTAAACTATTAAAACTATTTTTTTTTTTTATTAACTTGAACTGTAAATCTGGTAAAGTACAGAATGTGGTTAACACAATGGCTTCCTCTACCAATCAGCATCTGGCCGATGCCCACTCAGGCAGGCATTATAAATTTGGTTTGTAAAAATGAACTTGTAAAAAGCAACACCAGTACTGGGAATAGCATATTAATTATTACTGTTTATTTACAGGTTTTTCCTTGTTATTGTATATCAAACCTGAATTTAATTATTGGGCCACTTACACTTGTGCCACTGCCAAACAGTAGTTTCAGGAAAACTGTGAACATTGGGCAATACAGTGTACATTCAGGCAGAAAAATATATAAAGGATTTTGTCAATATCATTTATATGTGCAACATTTGACAGCAGATAATTTTAACCAGCCATTACTCTAGTTTTCACTGTCACCTCAAAATCATTGTAATATGCTTATTTCTGATAAAGGTTGAGGACATGAACACATCATATTACTACTTTAATCAAAATTATAGTTAATGTCATTTGATGGAACACTTTTAAAGGAGTTTGTCTTTCTTTATGTAGTTACTACTATAGCTGTCTATAGCTTTTTTTGTATCAGATGTCTTTTGTCGAGTTCATCAAAAAGCCAATGAACTTAATTAATAGCTTTCCTTTCTTTCCTAGGCAGTTCAACCTTTCTATCTTGATGTACTCAAATCTTAAAGATCCTCAACTTGATGAGATTGTTCAACATTTGGTGGGAGAAAATGAAGAGATAGGGGCAAATGCTGTTCGGGCCAGGCTTGCAGCTATAAATATTCGAGTGCAGCGAAGGGAGACAGTATGATCAGAGTAAATCCAACAGGAGCTGCACAGAGAGCGTTGGCCCAAAGACTGCACCGAAGAACCTACCGTGTTGCAGGTCCAAACTCATTGTGGCACATTGATGGAAACCACAAACTTATCAGGTAAATGAGGATGGTCATGTTCTACAAACTGCATACCTGGATGACTGGCAGCACAAGTCTTTTTTACTCACTAATCTAAAAACTGATCACACTATACTATATTTTTCAAACGTGGACAATTACACTGCTTCATGTTAAATTATTTATTTATTTTTTTAATATATTTTTATTGTTCAAAGAAAAAATGTTAATATTTGTACAGAGATTATATTTTACATGTACAATCCCTTCCCCGCCCACCCCGAACAAACTGCCTTATATGATATTCATAAACAGTAATAGTACAAAAGATGATGGATACAATAGTAGTGATATCAATGATACAGTATTGAGCTAAAATAAGATAATAAAGATAAGTCTTAGTGAAACAATGGTAATGGGAGAGAAAAACAGCAGTCGGAAGCCACAGTCAGAAATGTGCCTAAGATACAGCAGTACACGCAAATCCTTCATATTTACACATATAAATACCTTGAGAAACATCAGGAGCACTTGTGTCGAAGCATTAAAGACCATAGGTTGGTCATACAAATAAGTGTGCGTACAGTAAAAGAAATAAAACAAAATAATAAAAAATAACAAATCTATAGTATCAATGTATATCTCACTACTCCCCAGGAAGTACATTTATGGTAGAGAAATAGGATAGCAAGGGTTGCCAAACATATGAGAATTTATTGGAGCGTCTAATGGAATATTTAATCTTTTCCAAATGCAAATATAGCATCAGATCCTGAAGCCAGTGCGATGCTTTAGGTGGGTTTGTGGATTTCCAATGTAATAACACCCGTCTGCGAGCCAGTAAGGATGCAAAAGAAATAATATTTAGCTGTCTTTGAGTCAGATTCGATTCATCAGCCGGAGCACCAAATATAGCAATTTCAGCACACGGCTTCAATTGTGTATTACATATTCGAGAGAGTGTATCAAATATGGTTGACCAGTAGGTGATAAGTGTAGGGCACGCCCAAAACATGTGAGTCAGATCAGCCTCTGCAGTGTGGCATCTTATACAAGTTTTATCAAAGGTAGGATCAAATAAAGCAATTCTTGCCCTGCTTAGGTGTACACGATGCAAAACCTTAAACTGTATAAGACTCAATCGGGCACAAGAGGTACTACCGTTCACTCTATAAAGGGCATTACTCCAAAACTCCTCTGAAAATACTGTGTCAAGCTCTTTCTCCCATTTACTTTTAACTTTGTCTGTTCCTTCACTTTTCAGAGACATGAAAATTGTATATATTCTTGAAATAAAACCTTGTAAGTGGAGGGGGGCTTCAAACAGAGAGTCTGCAGGAGACTTAGGAGGAATATGTGGAAATGATGGGCTTTGGGCATTCACAAAGTGTCTTATCTGAAAATAACGAAACAGGTCAACATGATTAAGATTGAAGTTGACACGCAAATCATTAAAACTAGCAAAAACACCATCAATATAAAGGTCACCAAATTGAGCGATGCCCTTATCTTGCCACCGTTTGAATGCAGAGTCTAGTTTGGCAGGAAGGAATATATGATTAGTGCATATTGGGCTATGACGCAAAAGTGCCTGTCTCAGCTGCAAATGCTGGCGTAGCTGAGTCCACGTTTTAAGAGTAGATTGAACAACCGGATTTGATGTGTGTTGTGCTATACTAATAGGAAGACTAGATGTTAATAGAGCTTGTAGAGAGGTTGCTGTGCAGGATTTTGATTCTGTCTTGCACCAATCAGTGGATTCTGACGAATGCATCCAGAAGGCTATCTTTTGAACTTGGGCTGCCCAATAATAATATAAGAAATTAGGGAGCGCTAAACCCCCATCACTCCTAATCTTCTGGAGAAACTCTTTCCGAATCCTAGGAATTTTTCCATCCCATGTAAAACTAGAAATAAGTTTGTCTATTCTTTTGAAAAAATCTTTGGATAAGAAAATGGGTAGGCATTGAAATAAATATAAGAATCTCGGTAGAACCGTCATTTTAACACAGTTCACCCTGCCGGCCAAGGTTAAATGAAGAATCTTCAATTTTTGAAGATCAGATTTAAGTTTAATCAAAAGAGGGGTAAAGTTATTTTCAAATACTCCTTCATATTTCTGTGCAATCTTAATGCCCAGATATTTAAATCCAGATCTTGCCAGACGAAAGGGCCACACAGAGTCCGGCATATTCATGGCAAGTGTGTTAACAGGCATGCATTCACTTTTAGAAATATTCAATTTATAGCCTGAGAAAGTCCCAAATTTGTGCAAGATTTTGATAATATCATTGATGCAAGATAAAGGATCTGAGATGTAGAGAAGTAAATCATCAGCGTATAATGAGAGTTTATGTTCTACGCCCCATCTGTTTATACCATGAAAGGAAGGTGTGGATTTTAATATGTTAAATTTTTTTTATTATATTTATTGGTTCTTCCTAACCCCAAAATAGCTGGAAGAAATCTGATAAAAGACAACCCAAAACTCAGGTCTTAGGAGGTTAAGTTGATTATTGCTGCCTTCCACTATGCAAACTCTAAAATTACTTCCTAGTTCAAATAATTACACTTACAAATTAGTTTTAGCTAAAGCTGTACATAGTATAAGTCTTTGTGTATTTAGACACTAAAGTAAAAACTTTTATTAACATTGAGTTGTAGATGTTAATGTAAAAATTAAGCCATAAGCAGTAAATGCATTTTGTTTCATTTTTAGATGGAGAGTAGTGATCCATGGCGGAATCTGTGGCTTCAGCAGACTAATTGTGTTTTTGCGGGCTTCGGACAACAACCGAAGCAACACGGTGTTTGAACAATTTGTTCAAGCTACTGCCAGGTATGGGGTACCATCTCGGGTCAGATGTGACCACGGAGGAGAGAACAATGATGTGTGCATATTCATGAACACTTACCGTGGATTAGAACGAGGAAGCGCTATCCGTGGCAGAAGTGTCCACAACCAGCGGATAGAGAGACTGTGGGGAGATCTCTGGCGAGGTGTGACTAATGTGTACCATCAGCTGTTTTCCTTCCTTGAAAGTGAGCGAATCATTGACTGCTCCAATGAACTTCAGATGTGGGCACTACATTATGTTTATCTTCCAAGGATAAACCGGGACATTCAAGTTTTCGTGGATCAGTGGAACAACCATGGTTTACGAACTGTTGGCCACCACACGCCATACCCAATATTTGTCCAAGGATGTCTGCAAAGACAAGCTCAACCACTCACTGCCATGACTGAGATTTTTGAAGGCAACACAGCTCCACAAGGTGCAGCTGTTTCAGTTCCTGTACTGAACTGGCAGGAAGCAGTTAGTGTTCCCCTTAACCAGTTCCGTCCAAATGACAGGCAGATGCAACTAATCAAAGATGTGGACATTTTTGCAGGACCTATAGGTAGTCAGTCTATAGATGCTCTACAAAGGGTAATCAGTGTTTTGCAGGAATAAAGTTTACAGCGTTAAGGGGGTCTCACATCGGATGAGAAGCACCACACTGCACCATGAATATAAAAACAGAATTCACTATTTTCTATGAATGTAGGCACACAGAGCACCACTCACATAGTTTAACATTAAATAACATCATATTTGTTATTCGACCACACAGAACGTAAATATAACACAACCAAATCTTTCCTGAAACCATGGCATTGTTGTATTATATCAGTAACTGTTACCGTATATGATTTTCAATATTGCATAACTGATTTCTCTAATGTTTAGCAGATAATTCTTTAATTGAAATAAGGTTGTCGTCTTACCAGACACAGAAAACATTCTGCCATAAATTCAACTCGGTCACTTCAATTTTCTATTCTTTGCATTTTAGTTTCATATATTTTTCTATTCTTTAGTATTATTTAGTAGTGTTTTTATTTATTCTTGTTTATCTTTTGTTAATAAATTCCAATTTATTACCACTGTGTCTTCCTTGTGTTGATAATACAGTTAAAGGGTTCTACAAGCTGGTCCGAATCTCACAAAATCCTTCAGATAAATTAGATGACCAAGTCCCTCTAATTTACATATTTTCTCATTTGTTAAATGATCTATTTAGATCATTCTTATTGTTAAAGTGAAATTCTTTAGCTGGTGCCCCGTAGTAGAAGGGGGAGGGGTCATCTGACACACACACACACATATGAGGTGAAACCTCTAGTGACCTGTGTATGGCATAAATTAATTCGTGCTTGTGTCAAAATCACTACACTGACTAAGCTCACGCTGTTTAATGTGCAGGTCTGGTGTATGATACCCCAAGTTGTCCTAGACGTGACGCAACACGGCACTTCTCGTCCAGTGTGCGACCCCCTTTAGATTTTTGGATGCATGTGAAGATTTTTTTTCACTTAATAAGTAATAGTACTGTCAAATGTATTTCAGATAATAAAAATACTCTAGTTCACTGTATGTATTTGTTTGTTTCATTAAGGAAAAAGTCTGAAGGACACCATGAAATAATTATATAAATTCATACAGGGCTAGTAGTATGCATGTAAAGCTTTATGTACAGATACACCGCCAGGTATCAGTTTAGACTAGGTATTAGACTAGCCCTACACTAAAATATAAACGTAAGAGCAGTCCAAACTGAAAACATCTTGCACTGTCATACGGTATCTTAAAACATCAGTGCCCTTTGCTTTGCCATAAAATGCACACAAGTAATGATTTTAGTAAGACTTAAAACTTGTTATATTTCCTAATTAAACTAAGACCTAGTCCTGACTTAAGATAATCCCCGTCCAGGAAACAACCCCTATAGGTGTATATATAAATATGTATTACACATTTAATCATAGTACTAGCATGTAATGGCATCCTTGTTATTCTTTTAATGTATTCCTGCACCCTTTTTACCGTTAATGTTTTACAGCCTGTATTGGTAAAATGTTTTGAAAAGATTACTGAGACATTTAAAACCCTCCATATACACTTACAAGCAAACCCTGCCAGATATTATGAAGTACCAGTGAAGTGCTTTTTTTCCACCTTCCATATATATATATATATATATATATATATATATATATATATATATATATATATATATATATATATGCTTTTGGAATCTGATCAGGGATAGCAAAAGCAAAAATAAAACTTGCTTGGCAAAAGGTGGAATCAAACCTGGGTCTACCACACCAAATGCAGGCATCACCAACCACACACCACTGAGCCTGATAATAGATTTGAGTGTTGTTTCAGTTAATGTACATAGTGCTTGCCAACAAGGTGGGCAATTTGTGTAAGTATAGACAATCTGTTATTTTATTTGCAGTATTTTACATTATAGCCAACATGTAAGAAGGAAAAAGCACAAAGAAATAAGTTGATCCTTAGCATTTTACTTGCATTTTGGTGTCATAGCATAGAAATGGACGGGAACCCCCCAAAGCCTACAGTAATGGTTTAACCCAACTGCCCAGCAGCCAATAGGAACTCATCAGGCTCACTCATTGAAACTGGTCATGTTGCCACAAGGGCCAAAATTGCGCGAATTTTCACACGTAAACAACGTGTTTACGTGTTGTTTACGTGTAAGATTTAGCGCGATTTTGGCCTCCGCGGCAAACCATAGATAACGTACGTGTGTATAAGCGTCTGGATAACGTACGTGTGGATAAGCGTCTGGAAAGGATTGTTATAAATTAATTTAGGACTATGATAGAAGGCTGTAGTAGTATAAGCCTACCGTATGCTCATAAACGCAGATCTAAACGAACAGCATTAATGAATGCTACTAAAGTGATTATCTTTGTTGATGTTTTCTATATGAAGTATAATAACAAATGTTCCATATGTTTTCTGTTGTTTCTGTTTTAAAGGCGGAGTCCATGATGTTTGAAAGCCAATGTTGATATTTGAAATCACCTAAACAAACACGCCCCTACCCCAATAGAATCTGGACCTTCTGTTGATAGACCCGCCCCACACATACGCAACTCGGCATTTGATTTGATTTGATTGGCTATAAGTGTGTTTTGGTAGTCGGCCCGTCTCCTTTTCCAACGCGTTTTTCAAACATCGTGGACTCCGCCTTTAAGACCACATAAGTGGCTTTATGACACTACACCGTGTGCAGAATTATGTGAAGAAGGGGGCAATGTCATTAGTTTTGCATCTCTAAGGCCTTTACTGGCCAGCCGTTGTCTTGCAAAATAATCAGTCTTCTTGAAAGATGCAAACGTTTTCCTGCAATACAGGCAGGCAGGCACAGACAGGTATTAAAAATCAGCTAGTTGGACCTTTTTGGGTTGAAAATGGAAATAAAAACAACTCTCATACTTACTGACAATTTTTAGAAGACCCTTCCTTCAAGCAGTGGTACAGGAAAAAGTTTGCATCTTTCATGAAGACTTTTTTAAGCAAGACAACGCTTCAGCACATGCATCAAAGTACTCCACTGAGTGGCTGGCCAGTAGAGGCCTTAGAGATGAAAAACTAATGACATGGCCCCCTTCTTCACATGACTTAAACCCTGCTGAGAACCTTTGAGCCCTTCTTAAGCAGGACATTTACAGTGAATGTAAACCGTACACCTCTCTGAACAGTGTCTGGGAGGCTGTGGTTGCGTCTGCAAAAAATGTTGGTTCAGATCAGATCAAGAAACTGACTGAATCCGTGAATGGGAGGTTTGTGACTGTTATCGAAAGGAAGGGTGGCTATATTGGTCACAGAGTTTATATATTTTTTTATATTAAATTTTTTATTATTTTTTGTAAATGTAGAGTTTGTTTATTATCCTCACTTTTATCCTCAAGTGAAAAAACCAAGTGAGATGGTAAAATCTTTGTTTTTTCATTTAGTTGCCTAATAATTCTGCACACTAATAGTTGCCTAATAATGATGGATGTCACGGGGTGACGATCTTTCAGGGCGGAACCAAAAGTTGAGGAAGTTTTGGTTCCGCCCGGATGTTTCCGTCCAGACCGGAAAACGGAAACACCGGACATCCGGCAGATTCACGGAGGCTGTAATCAGCCGATTGGGCACAGCTGCGCCTAGTTGAAGAGATCGCCGGGCAATTGGATGATTATAGTACAAAGAGGAGTATATAAAGCACAGTTAGAACACAGTTAGAGGTGCTTAGTGTGTGCTGGGAAACGGAGCTGTGCTCGTTTTTGGACGTGGTGGCTGTCTATGGTTCTCTCTCTCTCTCTCGTTGCAGTCTTGATTGTGGAGCTGCTGGAGTAAACAGGAAAACCCTATGGGTCGAAAGGAACTTGTTCTAATCAATACTGAAGGAGTAAAGCAGGAAGAAAATTGACCTTCTGGTACAACGTAAACAAAGGCTATTCGCCGTGAGTATACCCTTTTTGTGTGGAGTAACTGGTAAAAGTAACTTGTATAACTATTGGAAACCTCCAGGAGAAGGAGGGCGGCCCTACCCCTATAAGAGTGTGGTGGGCGAGCCGTGAGAAGTCCAACTTCAAACAGCCACCGCAACGAGACTTATTGTGGTCGTATTTCCCATCGCCTTATTGTAGCCCAAGCGCAGTGGAGGACACCGGGCGCTTCCCTTGTTGTGGTGCACTTATAGTGTGGTGAGTGAGACTGTGTAATAAATCTTTTTCACGTTTGGAGTGGTGCTGTGTATTGCTGTGGGTTGCTGTGTGTCTTGTAGACGAAGCCCCGCATCATCCATTTTCTTCCACTGGGCAGAGGACGGAGAGGCCAACGACTACAGAAACCACTGTTACTATAAATAGTATGCTGTTTGGAGTGCGAAGGGACGCAGACTAAGAGCTGTCCGTGACCGTGAGTAAACCATTGGAAACCATTTCGTGGTGTGAACTTACCTGTGTCTGTTTTCGTCGCAGAGTCAGAGGCGAAAGGGTCCGCCGCCCCGTGGTCTCTACGAAAAGGGCGCCCCCGTCTAGGAATCGATCGGCCTATGGGCATTGGAGATAGGGCAGCGCTCGACCCGGTGAGGTGGTGTGTGACCTTCGCCCCTCTGCTGACCTACGGAGGAGAACCATACTTACCCAGAAAGCTGTAAACAGCGGAGCCGGTGAGAAATACTCGAAGTCTCAGTAACAGTGTCTTTGTGTTCTAGCGGCCACCTGTGGAGAGAGAACAGAACGAGAGTGAATCATTGAAAGCCACTTGTGAACGTGATACCTACCCAGAAAGCTGTAAGCAGCAGAGCCGGTGAGGATTACTCGAAGTCTCAGCAACAGTGCCTTTGTGTTCTAGCGGCCACCTGTGGAGAGAGAGCAGAAC
Source organism: Paramisgurnus dabryanus (assembly GCF_030506205.2). NCBI lineage: Eukaryota > Metazoa > Chordata > Actinopteri > Cypriniformes > Cobitidae > Paramisgurnus > Paramisgurnus dabryanus. The sequence continues at coordinate 42,417,356 of NC_133342.1, forward strand.
GAGAGTGAATTATTGAAGAGCCACCTGTGAACGTGATACCTACCCTGAAAGCTGTAAACAGCAGAGCCGGTGAGAAATACTCGAAGTCTCAGTAACAGTGTCTTTGTGTTCTAGCGGCCACCTGTGGAGAGAGAACAGAACGAGAGTGAATCATTGAAAGCCACTTGTGAACGTGATACCTACCCAGAAAGCTGTAAGCAGCAGAGCCGGTGAGGATTACTCGAAGTCTCAGCAACAGTGCCTTTGTGTTCTAGCGGCCACCTGTGGAGAGAGAGCAGAACGAGAGTGGATTATTGAAGAGCCACCTGTGAACGTGATACCTACCCTGAAAGCTGTAAACAGCAGAGCCGGTGAGAAATACTCGAAGTCTCAGTAACAGTGTCTTTGTGTTCTAGCGGCCACCTGTGGAGAGAGAGCAGAACGAGAGTGAATCATTGAAGAGCAAACTGTGAACGTGATACCTACCCTGAAAGCTGTAAACAGCAGAACCGGTGAGAAATACTCGAAGTCTCAGTAACGGTGTCTTTGTGTCCTAGCGGCCACCTGTGGAGAGAGAGCAGAACGAGAGGGAATTATTGAAGAGCAAACTGTGAACGTGATACCTACCCAGAAAGCTGTAAGCAGCAGAGCCGGTGAGAATTACTCGAAGTCTCAGTAACAGTGCCTTTGTGTTCTAGCGGCCACCTGTGGAGAGAGCACAGAACGAGAGTGAATCATTGAAGAGCAAACTGTGAACGTGATACCTACCCAGAGAGCTGTAAGCAGCAGAGCTGGTGAGCAATACCCGAAGCCCAAGTAATAGTGTCATTTGTGTCCTAGTGGCCGCCTGTGGAGAACAAGGAGAAACAATTGGAGAACAGACCGTGTAACGTGATACCTACCCAGAGAGCTGCAAGCAGCAGAGCCGGTGAGAAACACCCTAAGTGTAAGCTAACAGTGCTTTTGTGTCACAGCGACTATCTGTGTGGCACAAGGAGATCGTGGGCGGACGTACGACAGGGAACGTAAAGGCACGTGGGGCGAGGACCCCCTGCCGACCCGAGGAAAGGTACACCGACAGTGGAGATCCTCCTTACCAGTCACACCAAAATTATTCTGCCTCCAGGACGGAAGAAGGAGGGCGCCACGGCTAGCAGGGTCCAGGCCGGAGCCTGACGTTTCCCTTTCTCCCCCGGCTTATGGTGGTTGGCACCCCTGTTGTCCTTGGCCTGTCTGCCCGTGGCTGCAGTCTCCCTGGAGGGAGAAGAAGAGACCTATTAGTTTTAATTTCCCCTTAACCCAAATTCCCAGTTCTTTTAAATATTTAAACTAAATAAAGCTTGTTTTAAATTTTACTTACCTGTTCCCGTGTTTGTCTGGTCATTGGGTTGGCTTTGGGGACCTCCTCGAGGTGGGAGTTGCAAAGGGGCGTGGCTTTAGTTTAAACCAGCCAGCCCCTGGTGGTGACAGATTTTGGCGTAGTCGGCAGGGCCCCACCTCGAGTTGAGTAACCAAGGTCACCCAATGACTGACAACGCGGGGCCTGCAGCCCCACCCCGTGCCACATCTATTATCATGGGAAGCCCATGGATCCAGAAATACGGAGGAGCAGAGTCGGAGGTACGACTGACCGAATGGAAGGCCCAATTAGAGTACTTGGCCGACTTACAGGGCCTTAGCGCCGCTCAGCGGCTCCAGTTTGTGTTGAACTCCCTAGAGGGAGAAGCACGGCGAGAGGTACAAGCCGCCCCCGAAGCAATCCGAGCCACCGCCCAGACTGTGTTCCAGTTCCTTACTGAACAATATGGCGACCATACCCCCGTAGCTGTCCTCCGTTCACAATTTTTTAATTGTAAGCAAGGCCCCCGACAACCTATTAGAGCTTTTGCCCTCCGGCTGCGAGAGCAGTTCACTCGCCTGCAGGCCCGACGAGACCATGGGCTAGGAGACGGAGAGACCTTGTTACGCGACCAGTTCCTCCTGGGGATGAAAGAGGGCCCCGTGAGACAAAGTCTGAGGGTCCAGTTTCGACGGGACTCCGGGCTCACCTTTGAGGACCTAAAGAAGGAGGCGCTGGCCTTGGAAGGCGATGAGGTCGAAGTAAGTGAAACCCCTGTATGTGCGGCCGTAAGTGGGAACACCGCAGCACCACCTGAACACGCAGATTGGAAGCAAGCCCTCAGAGTAGAATTGTTGAAAGATGTCCGAGAGCAGATGTCGGAACTATCTAAGGCTCTTCTGGGAGAACTTCGTCAAGGTAGGGCGCAAGAGGAACCGAGGCCGGCACCCCGAGAGCGAGTCTACTCTGAGAGGGGCCGAGAGCCACCGGGGCGCCCGAACCGTTTTAACCGGCCCCGCTTTGAGTGGGATGACCAAGGGCGGCCAATCTGCAATCGTTGTGGAGAACCAGGGCATTATAGCCGTCAGTGTGGGCTCCGCAGGGCATCGGAAGGGGGTTTTTAGGACGACCGGCCACAGTGGGTCGTGTGGCCGGGACCCCTCGAGGAGACCCGGAAAGACGTGATAATTCAAGAGGCCAGATGGTGGGGCATAGCCCAACGGCGGAGGTGAAGGTATGTGGCAAGACAGTACAGTGCCTGGTAGATACAGGCTCTCAAGTGACATTGTTTGCCGAAAGTCTCTCGCAGGAAGTATTCGGGAAGCAGAGAACCCAAGGAGGAGAGGCCCCCTGGCTGACGTTGCGGGGCGCCAACGGCTTAGAGATTCCTTACATTGGCTATCGGCTGACGGACTTAGAAGTGCACGGGGTGTTAGTTCCCCAAAAAGGGGTGATCATCGTGGAAGACAGGTGTTTGGGAGTCCACCGAGCCCTACTAGGGATGAACGTGCTCTCCGAGTGTTGGGAGGAGTTATTTCGGGCTAGGCCCGGCCCTAGGATCTCCCCTGTTGAGAGGCCCCTATGGGAGCGAGTGGTCGCCGACTGTCGTCGGGTCCAGATGACCCAGGTCCGTAGAGGCCGGGAAGAGGTAGGAAGAGTGATGTGTCGCTATGCTTTATCTATCCCCCCTAGGAGTGAGGCCATGGTGTGGGTGAGAGTGGCCCCCCGAGGAGTTGGCCCCGAAGAGTGGGTATTGGTTGAACCCCACGCTGATTGCCCCCAAGTGGAAGTAGCACGAGGCCTAGCGGCGGTCCACCGGGGGAGGGTCCCTGTAAAGGTTCGAAATGACCATCCCTACCCAGTACACTTACACCGACACCAGCGGCTGGCCCGACTCACGGGGGTTGCACCCCATCAGGTGAGGGAAGAGAGAGATGTTAAGTTCCGTCAGGTGTGCCCCACTGTCATCGAGGTGGCCCTGACGCAGATGGAAGCCCCTTCGAACAACGGGGAGAGGGACGTGCCGAGACACCTGGCAGGTGAGTCCCTGCAAGGGGAAAAGCTGGAACAGGCGCAGACACAAAGACTCCAAGCCCTCCTTCAGAAATGGCAACATGTGTTTGCAAGACACGAGGAGGATTACGGATGCACTAAGGTGGTAGAACATCATATCCCGACTGGAGATGCAGGACCCAGCAGGGAGAGGTACCGGCCGATCCCACCCACTTTGTATACAGAGGTACGCTCACTATTGCAGGGTATGCTGGGGCGGGGCATCGTCCGGGAAAGCAGTAGCCCATGGGCAGCCCCCATCGTACTGGTGCAGAAGAAGTCGGGAGCTTGGAGGTTTTGTGTGGACTATCGTAAGCTCAACCTGGTGACTAAGAAAGACGCTTTTCCCCTACCCCGGATCGAAGACTCCCTTGCGGGTCTCACGCGGTCTGCATGGTACTCCACTCTGGATCTGGCCAGTGGGTATTGGCAGGTGCCAGTGGCCGAGGCCGATAGGGAGAAGACCGCTTTCACGACCCCGTTTGGACTATTCGAGTGGGAACGGATGCCCTTCGGGCTCTGCAACGCCCCAGCCACGTTCCAACGCCTGATGCAGCGCTGTTTGGGAGGTCAGTTAATGGAGTCAGTCTTGGTATATCTAGATGATGTAATTGTGTACTCCCCAGATTTCGATTCCCACCTCCGGCACCTCGAAGAGGTTTTCCAGGCAATGGAGAAATATGGGCTGAAGTTGCAACCCGATAAATGCCATCTGCTGAGGCGAGAGGTCCAGTTCCTGGGTCACGTGGTCAGCGCTGCTGGGGTGGCTGTAGACCCTGGGAAAGTCTCTGCAGTGAGAGATTGGAGTGCGCCCAAGACTGTGAGGCAAGTACGTTCATTTCTGGGGTTTGTGGGATACTACAGACGGTTCATCAAAGATTTTTCCAAGATCGCTAAGCCACTTAACCAGCTGCTGGTCGGTACAGGGCGGAACCGGGGACGGGGATCACCCCCGATTGACTGGGATGAGTCCTGTGAGGGGGCATTTCAGAGATTGAAACAGGAATTGTTACAGGCTCCTATCTTAGCCTATGCAGACTTTACTCAACCATTTATCTTGTATACAGACGCTAGCAACCTGGGGTTGGGGGCGGTCTTGGCCCAACGACAAGCGGGAACAGAACGGGTGATTGCTTATGCAAGCCGAAGCCTCCACCCAGCTGAGAAGAACGATGCCAACTACAGCTCATTTAAACTGGAACTGCTGGCCCTGAAGTGGGCCCTGAGCGAGAAGTTTAAGGACTACCTCTGGGGTGCTAAGGTAACGGTGATTACAGACAATAATCCTTTGGTACATTTACAGACAGCGAAGTTGGGAGCTGTGGAGCAGCGCTGGGTGGCACAACTTGCCAATTTCGAGTATCGACTGCAGTATCGGCCTGGGCGAGAACACACGAACGCGGACGCCTTGTCCCGATTGCCAGAGGCGGACCACCCCGGTTGCCGGGGAGGCAAGGAAGAAGAAAGCCAGAGGGAGGGCTATCTGATAGGGGCCGTGGAGGCCCCCGGAGGCCAGCAGGAGGCGGTACCGGAGAATTGGGGCTGGGACCCCTGTCGGTGGAAAGCGAGGCAGGCCCAGGATCAGGATGTGTGTCAGGTAAAGATGTGGGTGGAGCAGGGCCGACGGCCGACATCGTCTGAGAGGCTGACCCAAACAGAGACGGGAAAAAGACTGCTGGGACAGTGGGACAAGTTGGAACTACAGGAAGGGGTGCTTTGCCGGAAGGTTAGTGACCCAAAACTGGACGAAGAGGTGCGCCAGATCGTGGTGCCCGCCGATCAAGCAGCAGCCTTGGTGTCCGCCTATCATGATCAGCTGGGGCACCAGGGACAGGAACGGACAGTATCGCTGCTGCGCAGGTTTTTCTACTGGCCGGGGTTGGAAGCGTCAGTACGCAGCTTGGTCCAAGCTTGCCCCAGGTGTATGTTGTTTAAATCTCGACGAGAGGCTCGAGCGCCGATGGTGCCCATACATGCCAAAGCCCCCCTCCACATCATGGCAATGGATTTCCTGACACTGGGCCGGCCACAGGACCGCTATCCGAACATCTTAGTAATTACCGACCTGTTTACAAAATACGCATGGGCAGTTCCCACCCTTGATCAGACGGCAAACACCACCGCAACGGCTCTATGGCGGCACGTCTTCCAAACGTTCGGATGTCCAGAGTTCCTGCACTCAGACCAAGGGGCAAATTTCGAATCAAAGGTGATCCGAGAATTATGCCAGCTGTATGGGTGTACGAAGACCCATACGACGTCGTATCACCCTCAAGGAAATGGCTGTTGTGAGAGGTTTAATCAGACCCTGTTGGGGCTCCTAGGGACCCTGGACCAACGGAAGCAGAGCGATTGGGTGAGTGCTCTACCGAATCTTTTGCAAGCTTATAATAACAGCGTTCATAGTACGACGGGGTATGCCCCCACTTATCTGATGTTCGGCAGACATGTGCGGATGCCCACGGACCTGGTCTTGGGAGTGGCCGCTGGCCAAGAGGAAGGGAGCGTGACGGAATGGGCGGGGCGCCACCACCAACGGCTACACTTTGCTTACGAGCAGGTATCCCAGAAGATACGGGCTACAGGGGAAAAGAACAAGCGGCTGTACGACCGGACGGCCCGGGACGCCCCCTTGTTGCCAGGAGAGAGAGTCTTGGTACGAGACAATCGGCGGCAAGGCAAAGGAAAGCTGAGTGACCGTTGGGAGCCCATCCCGTACGTAGTCTGCAGGCAACAGAGGCCGGGACAGCCGGTGTATACCATCCGGCCGGAAGGAAAGGCCGGCCCGGAACGTGTGGTGCACCGAAACATGATTCGCCCTTGCCCAAATTATCCCGAGGTCGCGAAGGAGGTAGTGGCAGAACCGGCACCGACGGCCCCCTGGATGGAAGGATGGGCTGTGGTACCAGGCCTACCCGTGGCAGCACCACCCCCGGCCGCCCCAGGAGAGCTAGAGCTAGCACCTGAGCCAGTTGAACCTCCGGCCGCCCAGAGACAAGCAGAGCCGGTACCAGCGCCAGCCGAACCCCCGGCCGCCCAAGGACAACCTGAGGTTGTGCCCGAGCCCGCCGAACCTGACTCCCCTGTGAGGCGCTCCCAACGGGAGAATCGAGGCCGACCCCCTTCCCGTTACGGTGAGTGGACTACTCAAAGGCATTCCAGGGACTGGAATGCATTGGCGGGGGAGGATGTCACGGGGTGACGATCTTTCAGGGCGGAACCAAAAGTTGAGGAAGTTTTGGTTCCGCCCGGATGTTTCCGTCCAGACCGGAAAACGGAAACACCGGACATCCGGCAGATTCACGGAGGCTGTAATCAGCCGATTGGGCACAGCTGCGCCTAGTTGAAGAGATCGCCGGGCAATTGGATGATTATAGTACAAAGAGGAGTATATAAAGCACAGTTAGAACACAGTTAGAGGTGCTTAGTGTGTGCTGGGAAACGGAGCTGTGCTCGTTTTTGGACGTGGTGGCTGTCTATGGTTCTCTCTCTCTCTCTCGTTGCAGTCTTGATTGTGGAGCTGCTGGAGTAAACAGGAAAACCCTATGGGTCGAAAGGAACTTGTTCTAATCAATACTGAAGGAGTAAAGCAGGAAGAAAATTGACCTTCTGGTACAACGTAAACAAAGGCTATTCGCCGTGAGTATACCCTTTTTGTGTGGAGTAACTGGTAAAAGTAACTTGTATAACTATTGGAAACCTCCAGGAGAAGGAGGGCGGCCCTACCCCTATAAGAGTGTGGTGGGCGAGCCGTGAGAAGTCCAACTTCAAACAGCCACCGCAACGAGACTTATTGTGGTCGTATTTCCCATCGCCTTATTGTAGCCCAAGCGCAGTGGAGGACACCGGGCGCTTCCCTTGTTGTGGTGCACTTATAGTGTGGTGAGTGAGACTGTGTAATAAATCTTTTTCACGTTTGGAGTGGTGCTGTGTATTGCTGTGGGTTGCTGTGTGTCTTGTAGACGAAGCCCCGCATCATCCATTTTCTTCCACTGGGCAGAGGACGGAGAGGCCAACGACTACAGAAACCACTGTTACTATAAATAGTATGCTGTTTGGAGTGCGAAGGGACGCAGACTAAGAGCTGTCCGTGACCGTGAGTAAACCATTGGAAACCATTTCGTGGTGTGAACTTACCTGTGTCTGTTTTCGTCGCAGAGTCAGAGGCGAAAGGGTCCGCCGCCCCGTGGTCTCTACGAAAAGGGCGCCCCCGTCTAGGAATCGATCGGCCTATGGGCATTGGAGATAGGGCAGCGCTCGACCCGGTGAGGTGGTGTGTGACCTTCGCCCCTCTGCTGACCTACGGAGGAGAACCATACTTACCCAGAAAGCTGTAAACAGCGGAGCCGGTGAGAAATACTCGAAGTCTCAGTAACAGTGTCTTTGTGTTCTAGCGGCCACCTGTGGAGAGAGAACAGAACGAGAGTGAATCATTGAAAGCCACTTGTGAACGTGATACCTACCCAGAAAGCTGTAAGCAGCAGAGCCGGTGAGGATTACTCGAAGTCTCAGCAACAGTGCCTTTGTGTTCTAGCGGCCACCTGTGGAGAGAGAGCAGAACGAGAGTGAATTATTGAAGAGCCACCTGTGAACGTGATACCTACCCTGAAAGCTGTAAACAGCAGAGCCGGTGAGAAATACTCGAAGTCTCAGTAACAGTGTCTTTGTGTTCTAGCGGCCACCTGTGGAGAGAGAACAGAACGAGAGTGAATCATTGAAAGCCACTTGTGAACGTGATACCTACCCAGAAAGCTGTAAGCAGCAGAGCCGGTGAGGATTACTCGAAGTCTCAGCAACAGTGCCTTTGTGTTCTAGCGGCCACCTGTGGAGAGAGAGCAGAACGAGAGTGGATTATTGAAGAGCCACCTGTGAACGTGATACCTACCCTGAAAGCTGTAAACAGCAGAGCCGGTGAGAAATACTCGAAGTCTCAGTAACAGTGTCTTTGTGTTCTAGCGGCCACCTGTGGAGAGAGAGCAGAACGAGAGTGAATCATTGAAGAGCAAACTGTGAACGTGATACCTACCCTGAAAGCTGTAAACAGCAGAACCGGTGAGAAATACTCGAAGTCTCAGTAACAGTGTCTTTGTGTCCTAGCGGCCACCTGTGGAGAGAGAGCAGAACGAGAGGGAATTATTGAAGAGCAAACTGTGAACGTGATACCTACCCAGAAAGCTGTAAGCAGCAGAGCCGGTGAGAATTACTCGAAGTCTCAGTAACAGTGCCTTTGTGTTCTAGCGGCCACCTGTGGAGAGAGCACAGAACGAGAGTGAATCATTGAAGAGCAAACTGTGAACGTGATACCTACCCAGAGAGCTGTAAGCAGCAGAGCTGGTGAGCAATACCCGAAGCCCAAGTAATAGTGTCATTTGTGTCCTAGTGGCCGCCTGTGGAGAACAAGGAGAAACAATTGGAGAACAGACCGTGTAACGTGATACCTACCCAGAGAGCTGCAAGCAGCAGAGCCGGTGAGAAACACCCTAAGTGTAAGCTAACAGTGCTTTTGTGTCACAGCGACTATCTGTGTGGCACAAGGAGATCGTGGGCGGACGTACGACAGGGAACGTAAAGGCACGTGGGGCGAGGACCCCCTGCCGACCCGAGGAAAGGTACACCGACAGTGGAGATCCTCCTTACCAGTCACACCAAAATTATTCTGCCTCCAGGACGGAAGAAGGAGGGCGCCACGGCTAGCAGGGTCCAGGCCGGAGCCTGACGTTTCCCTTTCTCCCCCGGCTTATGGTGGTTGGCACCCCTGTTGTCCTTGGCCTGTCTGCCCGTGGCTGCAGTCTCCCTGGAGGGAGAAGAAGAGACCTATTAGTTTTAATTTCCCCTTAACCCAAATTCCCAGTTCTTTTAAATATTTAAACTAAATAAAGCTTGTTTTAAATTTTACTTACCTGTTCCCGTGTTTGTCTGGTCATTGGGTTGGCTTTGGGGACCTCCTCGAGGTGGGAGTTGCAAAGGGGCGTGGCTTTAGTTTAAACCAGCCAGCCCCTGGTGGTGACATGTACATAGAAATATTCTCTTAAGAAAGCCAAAATTTCACTTTTACTACTTAAATGTTCAGGTTTGAGGGTTTGTTAACATTTTGAATTGACCAAGAGTACTGTAGTTGTACAATAACAAAAGTAATCCTCAAAAATACAACTTGCCTAATAATTCTGCACACGGTGTATATAAATATTATATAAATTTATTTTACCACTTGGACTATTTAATTTTAGGGTATAAACCATTTTTGCTTCCGACATTTTATTCTGATTATATTTTTATTTTATGAATATCAGAATTACTAGACTTCTCCAATGGCATTTCAAAATTATTGCAGCTAGAGGGCAGTCATATACAAGGCAAATACACTGAAGCTTTGGCAAAAACTTAAACAGGAGCCAAATGGCTTTAATAATGTTTGAGATACACTATTATACTATATATATTATATGCACATGAACTTGAATGACATCCTATTCTTAATCCATAGCATTTAATATGGAGTTGGCCCACCCTTTGCAGCTCGAACAGCCTCAACTCTTAATGAAAGACTTTCTACAAGGTTTAGGAGCGTGTTTATGGGAATTTTTTACCAATCAAGCACATTTGAGAAGGCCTTGCTCGCAGTCTCGCAAATATGTTCTATTGGGTTGAGGTCAGGACTACACCACTGCGTCCAACGTTTGCATTGCACTTGGTGACGTAAGGCTGCTTGGCCACGGAAACCCAATTCATGAAACTCTCTCTATACACTGTTCTTGAGCCAATCTGAAGGCCACATGAAGTTTGGAGGTCTGTAGTTATTGACTCTGCAGAAAGTTGCCGACTTCTGCGCACTGTGCACCGCATGCGCTGACCTCGCTCTGTGATTTTATGTGGCTTACCACTTCATATCTGAAGTGTTGCTGTTGTTCCCAATTGCTTCCACTTTGTTATAATACCACTAACAGTTGACCGTAGAATATTCAATAGTGAGGAAATTTCAAGAATGGACTTATTGCACCAGGGACGTGCACAGGAATTTTTAGGGGCAGTTGCTCTGACCTAAATAAAGGGCAACCCCCCCTAAAAATTTTTTTTTTAAACTCACGGCCTATATGAAAGACTGAGAATAACAGGGTCTTTATTAAAATCAGCAAACATGTTTGCCTAATGCCTACCAAAAAAATTGTAGCCTATGCTGCTTGTCTGCAAGCTATGATAGCTAGCTGCTATCTGTCTGATTATTTAGGCTTTAACGTGGCAAACTCAGCCTAGATTCATGAAGATTTTAACAGAGGTGGAAAGAGTTGCCAAAAACTTTACTCAAGTAAAAGTACAAGTAACTAAATAAATAATTACTCAAGTAGAAGTAAAAAGTATGCAATGAAAATAATACTCAAGTAGCGAGTTACTAGTTACTCATGAAAAAATAAATCTAGATATACACGCGCAAACACACACACACACACACACAAACACACACACACACACACAATACAGTGCCCTCCATAAGTATCAGAACTGTAAAGACAAGATTTTTCTGTTTGCTGTGGAGACCAGAAATTGGTAAGATAAATATCAGTATGTCAGAAGTTTAGAATGTCACATTTTATTAACCTTTGTTTATGTTTCAACACATACATGCTTTAACAACAAAGAACAACAGCATTAAATGCGTAGATAGGAGTTTTCCTTACTCAAACATGTTCTGAGGGCAGAAAGAATGTGATTGGTTCACAAAAACGACCAATCAAAATGCTCGTTACTGGTTTAAGCCCTCAGCGGAGCCTCCAAGGCAGCTTCTGCAGTGAAGCAGTTCGAGCTCACCGTTGGTCAGATGAGTAGCGCAGATATGGTAAGATAGGAATGAGACTGTTTTTGAATTCAGCTCGAAACGTTTCGAGCATTTAAGTGACGCGTTTTCACATGTCCGTGGCACGACTTTCTTTTTCGTGCCAGTTTCACGGATTGGTTACTCAATTTTTTTTCCTTTTTTCAAACCATTGTCTCATGTTCATCTTTTAATGTTTAGACATTTCTTGACTCCACAACAAACAGAAGAATACTTATGTAGGGCACTTCTACAGTATGTGTAAAACTGCAACATACACAAACAGTACAGAAAAAAGAATACAAACACAGAATAGACAAGCATTTCAAATTAACAAATTATCTCTAGTCTCAATGTTGATGTAGCTTATAGCTGAAATATCAGACAAGTAAACTGACAACAGTTTTGCATATGTAAGTTAGAAATTTCCTAAGATGGTCTGAGGACATTGACAGTTTACACTTACATAAAAATTATTTTAGACAAAACTCATATTTTCTTACGTTGTGATGTCACGTGTGTTTTGTGAGAATCACTTACATCATGCATTACAGTATACAGCGAATCAGACGTCAATCATCGATGGATTTTCTTCAATCTGTGCTACAATGCTTCTGGAGGTTGCACGCGTTTAACTGTGTCTGATGACGAACAGGTCGCGTGTATGTAATGGCGGGTACATGTATGAAGTTTTGCTTTTAGTTAAAAGATTGGTAAATTAATTTCCACGTCACCCAACACTGGTAATATTCTGCGTGTTTCTACATACGTTACGAGTAAAACAGCTTCGGACGATTCCGTTTTTGCAGCGATCTGAACGATTCATTCAAATGATTCGCGAACCAATTTAAAACCTTTGGCCCATTCGTTTTGTAAAGAATCGAATCAAAAGACTCATTTATTTGCAACACTTTGTAAGGAATCGATTCAAACGAGTCATTAATTCGCGAATGCGCCAGAAACACAAGATAGCAATTTAAAAATAAAATACAAATTTCGTAATTAATTAAAATACAGTAACGAAGGAACGCTGCATAGTATAAATGCAGTAAAAGTACAATTAATTTTTTTCCACCTCGGAAGGGCAACTTGAGTCGAGAAGGGCATATGGGCAGTTGCCCGGGCAACCTGAGCAACCCCCCTGTGCACGTCCCTGTATTGCACTGATGGCAACTTATCACTGTACCACGCTTGAATTCACTGAGCTCCTCCTGAGAACGACCCATTATTTCACAAATATTTGTGACTTTTAAACACCTGAGGCCATGAATTGATTGGAACACCTAAATTCAATTAATTGAAGGGATGTCCAAACTTTTGGCAGTATAGTGTATGTGTAGAAGTTAAAATCTTTCTCTGTGTTATGTGGACCATTTTTGATGTTCTCAAACAAGATGTTCTGAAAAATATCCCAATAAATATCACAATAATGATTTTGAGGGACAACAACTTGAAAGGTCTTGTTTAAAGGCGCTCTAAGCGAATAATGTGCGACGTCACTTCCTGTTGATGTTTGAACTGTTTTCAAACAGACAGAGCATAGCTAACTCCTCCCCCTCCCCCTCCCTTCCGTGCTTTCATGAACGCGCCCCACCCCCAAATCCTTCTTGTCGTTTATTGGCTGGAATACTTTGTTTTGTTTTGTGATGCTAGGTTTGGCCATTTGTTGATATTGCCGTAATACACCGTACTAATATAATTTCTTGGTAAAAAGTTGTCCAAATATTGTAAATATTGAATTGTTTAGCTGATATTTAATATTTATCTGGTCTGACCCTTTATGGGCAAAATGCCTGTAATTAGACACTGATTGAAAACGAATTATTGTGGATACTGAGTCAAAGAAAGCTTGACTTGGTTTCATAAATTTCTAATGCTCAAGAGAAAAGACTGTAGTACTTAAGGCTGTCCACCAGAGTCATAGAATAAAAATAATGCTTTAAGAATAAAAAAGTTGACCCTTGCATCATGATCTCCTTCTGTGTTTCCCATGTCTCTTATTTTGAAGTTCTGTTTTGTAGACTTTTGTAGTTCTGTTTTTCATTTGTCCTTGTCTAATTGTTTCTCATGTGTTTCTTGTTACCTCGTTTCCCTTGTGCATATCTAAACTTAGTGGTTCAATATATTAAAACTGTAAAATTCCATAAAATTACAGTGTTTTTTTACCGTGCAGTCCGGTGTGCTCCACACTGAACAACCAAATGGTGGTAGTGTTTGACATGTGTGTTTGGTTCAGTGTTTATGTAGCTAATCATTTGATGTTAGAGTTAGTATGCAAAAACACCTTATCAGAACTCTTATCTGTCTGTCTATCTGTGGATTTTTCCACAAATATATATTCTGGGCCATGAAGCACTGAAAAGCACTGTGTGTGTTACTTATTACAGGAGAAGTTAGCAACAAGTGATTCCGTACTTAGTTAACTCTCGTTTCTTAGCTAACTTTCGATTTACAGTTAATCAATTTTATTTAAAAAAGCTGCGCTTTTGCCACGATTATAGTGGAAAACACCAGAATATCAGAATTTGATCTTATTGTATAAAAATGAAGTCAGATGTGAGAGGGGCATGGAGACTGGGGATGATCTTTGAACACGTGTTGTTGTATTTTCTGATTGTCTAAACTTGTTGGCTCGAGCGAATAAAGTAATTTTTGGTTGGCACCTGAAACCTTTTGGAAGAGTATTTTTTAATGAAGATTCAAGCTAAGATTTTTGCCACTACACTACCTACCTACCTACCTACTTTTGAGTTTTAGCCTACTCATGCATAATGCCTTATAGCAGGGTTCCCCAGATCTTACCCTGGAGGGCCAGAGCACTGCGGAGTTTAGCTCCAACCCTGATCAAACACACCTGAGCAAGCTAATCAAGGTCTTCATGATCACGAGAAAATCACAGGTGGTTAAGATTGATTAGGATTGGACCTAAACCCTGTGGTGCTCCGGCCCTCCAGGGGAAGATTTGGGGAACCCTGCCCTATAGCTTTCAAATCATTGCAGACCATGGCTTAACAGGGCATTGCTTTAATTAAAGTTGCTTTAAGTATGCCATATTTGTCAACAAAATACATTTTCACATATTAATTTACTAAAAATTAAATAATCTAAATGGCCTTGCTCTGTCAATATTACAGATATCAAGATTATACTTTCAGAAATGTTATATAGGCCATTTCTGCTTTGAAAGCGGAACCGGGTGCTTAAACAGAAGTGCCAAATATTTCTGTAAAATCTATCCTTAACCCAAAGGATTATGAGTCTATGGAGATTTTTATAAATTTTTTTGCACTTGACTGGACTTTGCGCAAGGATTTAAAGACGGAGTAATCAGATGACCTGAGAAGGTCAGTAATACGCCGGTGCGTACTGAAGGCGAAGAATGTGCATGCTCTCGAATCTGTTACTCGCCGAAAGAATCGTTTTAGTCTTCTCTCAAACTTTTTGCTTGGATATTAGGATTTTCCGGAAACAACGCTTAAAAAATTAATGCTATGTCCAGGTTAGGCCTGTCTGTTTAATAGACCTTTTGTTTACTTACAGAAAATATGTTTCTGTCATATTGAAAATAATGTCGAAATTTGAACTGGCTTTCCAATTCGTTCGTCATTTATCACCATCAGCATTTTGAATAACAAATTAATATAACTATATATTGTATACAGTATATTAAAGCACAAACAAATGGGTTTCTCAAGGATTTGGCGTGAGACACGCTTTGAGGCTCCACCTTACAATGCCGAAATGAATCTTAAGCCAAATAACAATTAAAGTGTGTTAATTGTTACAGATGGCATTTCATTGACCAGATTTGTTATTTTTTATTTCAGTGAAGGAACGCCAATTCCTCAAAATGTACTTGAAGTAATCTCTGATAGCCTGCAAACATTAATTGAAGAATTGAGCCAGGCTGCAGCAGATACACACTTGGATAACTTGTACTTTCGATTGGAAAGTATTATCCATGTTCTTTCTAGATTTGCTGTGTTTGGATCATTTCGACATGAAGAGGAGATTTTTTCACTTTTGAATTTGGCGCTACATGAACTGGATGTTGCTGCTTTGCCAGTTCAAACGACCCAAAGATTTCTCTTCCTTCATGAAGAACATTTAATATATTTACTGGAGGAGCATTTCACTGTTAGAGAAATAGCCACAATGTTTTGTGTAAGTCAACGCACAATTTGGAAAAGAATGGCCAAATGTGGATTATCTGTGAGGCAAACTTTCAGTGAAATAAGTGATGACGACCTAAAGAAGCTTGTGATGGACTTCATTGGCACCTGCCCTAACACAGGGCAAAAGATGGTAATGGGATATCTGAAAGTGAAAGGAATAAGGTATGTTTTAAACTGTACTGATGTGAATGTTACTTCTTTAGAGTTACCGTATTTCATAGTTGCTGTTTTGTTACTGCAGGTTACAGCAACGAAGAGTGCGTGAAATAATGGAGCCGTGGATCCTGTTGGGACTGTGTTACGTGGGCTGGAATTGAACATAGTGCCAAGATGTCCTTATTCTGTTCTAGCACCTCTTTCCCTCTGGCATATTGATGGGAACCATAAACTTATCCGGTAAGGTATTTAAAACAAGGTATGTTTTGTAATTCCATTTTTGTGTAAGTGAACAACCCTAAATATGTACAGTGATTTTTTTCAACTGTTCATAGTCGTGCAAAACAAGTAAGGTATTCTATTTCATCCTGAAATGAAGCTTGGAATCCCAGTATGCAATATTTGGATATTTTACCATAAAACATAATTACAGTAGTTATTAGGGGTCAAGCCCAGAATGGGCGAGGTAGAGGTTTCCTTGTAGAGGTTTTCTTATTATTATTATCTATTATTCTTCTTCTTCCGCCATTGCGTCTATGGCAGCCAGTGTTGGGAACGTTACTTTAAAAAAGTAATTAGTTATAGTTACTAATTACTTCTCACAAATAGTAACTGAGTTAGTAACTCCGTTACATTATTATAAAAGTAATTAATTACCAGGAAAAGTAATTACTGCGTTACTTTAAAAAAAATAATATTTCAAATAACTTGAATGCCCCTTACAAAATTAAATATGTTAAATTAATAAAATGAATACTAAAGAGAAATCACTAATTTTGTGGCAGCATGTGACGATGTGAGGTGCTTTATTAGACCAGAATTACTTGCCACAGACGTGGAGAGACTTTTTCTTCATGGGCATAAGTTGCACATTACACAAACATTCCTGCCTTTCACCTCAACAATGTAAAAGTAGTGCTTTATACTTCGTGTTTGCGACCGCTACCTTTGAGCTTGTTGTACTTGCCATCGCCCTGTCGCCGGTGTTTTCGGAGTGATTGATGCGCGATGACCGGGCTGCATGTCAGTGCTTTGAGATGGGGCACAGTTAGCAGCAGCACCGCTGCTCGTTGAGAAGACAAAACGACGCGTATTTTCATGTCAGTCTACAAAAGTCTCCAACCACGCCAGAAAAGATAACTAGATTTGTCCTATAAAGTCGCTAAAGTGATAGAAAGTTGCTAAATCTAGCGACAAAGTGACCAAGTTGCTCAGACTTTTTAACACTGCTGCTCGCTCCTCTGACTTGGACTGCGCGTGTGGGCGGGCCTTTTTGTGAACTCTGCCTCTGGTTGGCTACCGATGGAAATTAAGCCAATCATCATTCGTTATGTTTCTCACAACACACACAAGAGAAAAACAGTGTTTGGCTGAGAGAGTGAGCATACGCGGCTGAAAATCACTACAGTAAGATCAATTTTAGTAACGCGCCGCATTTTAATGTCAGTAACGATAACGGCGTTATAACGGGGGAAACAGTAATTTATTTGATTACTCGTTACTGAAAAAAATAACGCAGTTACTAACGCCAATTACTTATAACGCCGTTATTCCCATCACTGATGGCAGCCCATAGAACCGTACGTAGGAAAGTTATGAAATTTGGCACACTCAAAGAGGACATTCCAAATAGTCAACACACCAAATTTGGAGTGTCTATGTCAAACCCAATAGCGCCACCAACAGTCCACATTTTTGGTTATAACTGCTGACCCGTACGTCATAGAAACGCAATTCTTGTTTCTCCTGATTCCTTGGCTCATTCCAATTCGATTGCACCATATAACGACATTTCCGTTATTCTTATTATTTCGATATTTTGAATTGTTTGTAAAACCTACTTTTTCGAACTCGTCCTCAATCAGAACTCGTTACGTATTTTTGAAGGAGGGACTTCAAAGAATGAACACATGTTATATTGCGCACTGTATACACAATTAAGACTTAAAAAACAAAGAAAGAACAGGACCTTTAAAGTTCTTTTCAATTTTTTCGCTGAATAATTAAATTTAGAACTGTTCCTAATTGTTGTGTTAACACAAATTTGCATCGCCAGTGCTTGTTGTTCCTTTGACATTTTAATATTTTACTTTTATGTCAGATATTGGAATAGATTGAGTAGATTTCTTCTATTTGAGGATGACATATAATATTTATTTCCCTATTCAGTTTAAATGGTACAGAAAGAAATGCCATTACTTGTATATAGTTTAAAGGGGACATATTATGAAAATCTGACTTTTTCCATGTTTAACTGCTATAATTGTGTCCCCAGTGCTTCTATCAACCTAGAAAATGTGAAAAAAGATCAACCCAGTAACTTAGTTTTGGTAAACCATTCTCTGCAAGCATGTGAAAAAATAGGTAATTGTAATTTGGCTCCTATTGTGATGTCAGAATAAGGTAATACCGCCCCCTTTATCTGCACTATCCAACTACAGCACTGCCATTTAGTTCAGAGAGAAAGAGTGAGAAAAGAAGGACTTGACAGCACAATTGAGTTTCAATTACAACAAACCACCATCATTGTGATCAGTGTTTGCACCTCAGCCGCTCATTTGCATTTTAAATGACACACCCAAAATGGCACACTTTTGCTCAGACCTAGATTAAGACTTAGTTAACATCTTAAAAAATATCTCATAATATGTCCCCTTTAAGTTGTTTTTCCCTTGCTTTTAGATTGTGATTATTGATTGTGTCCTTTTGTTTTCCATCAGAGCGCAAAAGTTACATAACGGGCAAAAGTGTCCATAACCAACGCATCGAAAGGTTATGGCGGGACTTATGGTGCACAGTCATCCACATCTATTATTCTTCATTTCGATATCTTGAGGAGAACGGGGCACTTGACCCTAACAACAATGTTCACCTTATTTGCCTACACTTTGTGATGCTGCCAAGGCTAAACTGGCATCTCCAATTCTTTGCTGACACCTGGGACAGACATCCGCTGTCCTCTGAAGGCAACAGATCTCCCCAGCAGCTGTGGTTGGCAGGGCTGCTTGTTTCATCACAAGAGCTTCCTCAAGAGGTATAGAGGGGCACAGACCTACATTATGTAAGGAATAATTGACGACTTGCCGTTGAATTATTTGAAAATGCACCTTAGGTGTGCGTTATTTTCAAATAATTCAAAGCACCAGAGTCAATTATTCAGCTTATACCACGGTTACCACAAACATTACTCTGGTGGTTATTTTAAGACATTTGACAAGTTAGGTGTGTGGTTTGCAGAAAAATAATCAACACCCATTAAACATTTATCAGCCAATCAGAATAAAGCATTAAACAGACCCGGGGTATAAATAAGAGATGATGTGCAGCCAGTTGACTTTCCCACAATAAACCCAAACAATGGTCTTGTATCACACTGAAACTGTTCATTCTGCAAAACAACCTGCTGGCTGTACATTGTCTCTCTTATTACAACTTGCCTCATAACTATTAGATATGAATTAGTTCGTTTTTTAAAAAAAAAAATCCAAGCCACCTGTGAGGAAAACCGATTTACTTTCTGTAAAAAACAATGCATAGTTAATGCCCTTTTGGTGACTTCGAGATGATATAGTCTTTCTGTCTCCAAAAATCATCAATTGCCTCCTGTGAATTGTCTCCTCCTGTGACAGCTGCCATATCCTTTGGGTTAAGGATAGATTTTACTGAATGTTGATTGTCCGAGTGAGTGGAGGGGGCATGGCTTAGCCATAGGTCAATAAACCCCTTTACAGTTCACGTCACAGGTGGTTCCCACTGCGCATGTCGGGGTCAGTCATTACAGCAGGTTGAGTTGCGTATTATTCGGTATCGTCAAAAATGCCTACTTGCGTCGTGGGCTGTGAAAATCGCACCAGGTCTGCCGTTAAGTTTTTCGGGATTCCTGCAGAATCTCAAAAACAAAAAATAAAACATCTGTGCCTGCAAGCAATTAAACGTGCAGACTAGGACAATGCATAGATCAAAGAGGCTTGTGTTTGTAGTGCTCACTTTATTTCAGATAAGCCATAATTTTTCAGCCCTGTTAGATTAAACTAGAAAGCCTGGATGGTATGAACAGTTTGACCCCGGCTGCACGCACACCCGATAGTCATTCAATGTTTACAAGCCTTGAAGGGGTCTATTAGACTCAAACATTTTAGAGTGCTGTGTTGATTGATGACCAACTTGCATAATGACACATTGCTTTGAAAGTATAAATGTGCCTTATGATTTGTCGTTCTAATAGGGTGATATGACAGGATGGGGAATTGATTGGAATGGGCCAGTTGCTGTCGAGGATCCTATGCAACACCTTGAAGTCCCAATGACGCAACCAGCACTTCAAGAAATGCTGTTGCCAATGCTCCATGAAAGTATTGACCCTTTAAAAACCAGCGAAGAGTTTGGTGTGGACATTTACAAGGAGGCATTAAATGTGGCAAGAATATTTTTGATCTCAAAGAACAAAGAAAAGGGCCGCACTTTGCATATAAAAACGTATTTTTTATTGGCACAGACGCGTTTCGGCTTTGCGCCTTCCTCAGTGTGCTTAAGTGAATGAACATTCCAAACTCATTCATGTATATCTACCCCGCCATACACCCACACAATCGACCAATGATAATGTAGTGTCATCCCATTCATCAATCATTCAATTAAAACAATTAATATAATCATCATTTTTTGTTTTTTAACACATTGTACACAGAACTACATCAGAAGTACACCAAAGTTACTCAGATCAAGTGAACCAATAACAGTTTTTTACAAAAAACAAGTCAATGACAATTCTTCATTCATGCCATTAGGTGTGCATGTATTCAAATTAAAAATATACCACGCCTCCCTCTGTAGAAGGCGGTTCTCACGATCTCCTCCTCTCATAAGCCGACTAACTGTTTCTAAACCCATAAACCTTAGTGTGTTAGCATCATGTCCTGCGCTGTTAAAGTGTCTTGCTACTGGGGACCTTTCATCATTCTTCCTAATGTTGCACTTATGTTCACAAATTCTGGTTTTCAATTGGCGTTTAGTTTTGCCCACATACAATAACCCACATGGGCATGTCAGTAAATACACCACAAAGGAAGTTAAACAAGTGATTCTGCCTTTCACTCTGAACGTCCTGTTAGATTTTGGATGCGTAAAAGTTTTTTCAGTGAGCATGTAATTGCATGCCACACAATTAAAGCACTTAAAATTGCCGTCTGGAATTTTGAAAGAAAGACGCAGCGGACTCGGCGCAGGCAAATACGATCGCACCAAACGATCTCTCAAATTAGATGCTCTTTTATAACAAAATCGCGGAGGGTCTTGGAAAGCATGACCGATTGTGGGGTCACTGCTTAAAACGTGCCAGTGTCGTTGAACGATATGTTTTAATGAATGTGATATGTGTCCATAAGTAGACACAAACGTAATTGGAGTATCTGTATGTGGTTTCTGCGCTCTGTCAGTCATTATATTTGTGCGTTCGATGTTGCGTACCCGCTCAAGGCAATCTCGTAATAATGTGTTATCATATCCCCTATTTGCGAATCTTTGACATAGCTCTCCTGCCTGTCTTTCAATAGCCTCTTCACTGTCACAAATACGGCGTACCCTTAGTAACTGACTATACGGTAAACTGCGTTTCAGTGATGGTGGGTGAAAACTCTTGTAATCTAGAAACGCGTTACGATCTGTATCTTTTCTGTAAATCTCAGTGTGTAGTACATTATCACATTTTTTAACCCATACATCCAAGAAAGCCATGGCATTGGGATCAGAGTTTAAGGTGAATTGAATGGAAGGCAGTCTAGTGTTAACATAATCATGAAAAGCTTCCAACTCTTCCTTCGTTCCCTTCCATATAAAAAACACATCATCAATATATCTGTACCATACCTTAAGATGTTTTTTGAATTCATTATCGGAATAAATAAAATCATGCTCGAATTTTCCCATAAACAAATTGGCATAATTGGGTGCCATTGGCGAACCCATGGCAGTTCCTTGTGTTTGTAGATAAAATTTATCCTGAAACATGAAATAGTTTTTGGTCAAGACATCATTAGCCAATGAGATTAAAAAATCAGTGTGTTCCACATGATGGGTCTGCAGATAGTACTTTAAAGACGCTAAACCCGCTGTGTGTGGAATGTTCGTATACAAACTTGTCACATCCATTGTACATAATATATCAGATACATTCACTTCTCCTATACTAGATATTTTTTTCAAAAAATCAGTCGTATCCTTCAAAAAAGATGGCAGTTTATACACAAGATCCTTTATATGGCAATCAATGTATTGTGAAAGAGGCTCTGTTATAGATTGATTGCCAGACACAATAGGACGGCCAGGTGGATCATTTAGCCTTTTGTGAATTTTTGGAAGGGTATAAATGACTGGTCGTACTGGGTTAATCTGTAACAAATATTTATACTCTTTGTCATCAATAATTGCATCATTCAGTGCTTTTTTTAATTTAGATTTTATCTCATTGCTAAATTTCATAGTCGGATCAGCAGATAAACACTTGTATGCATTTTCATCACCAAGTTGTCTCTCTATCTCTGCAACATAAGACAACTTGTCCTGAATGACAATAGATCCACCCTTATCAGCAGGTTTAATCACAATATCATTGTCCAGCATCAACTGTTTTAAAGCCTCTTTTTCAGAAATTAAAAGGTTGGGCCTAATTGAATAGTCCTCTCTTCTCACATGGCTAAATGTGTCTTGTTCCACCAATCGACAAAACGTCTCTAGTGAGGGACTGTTAACCGGAGGAAGAAAAGTACTTCTTTGTTTAAACACAGTCTTTTTTGCGACAGGGGTGCATTCCTGGGTTAGCGTCTCTTGTTGAGTATACAGTCTATCCGTCCCTTTCAAATAAAACGCCCTCAGGCGAATGGATCTAAAAAATTTAAACATTTCTACTTTCAAAGTGAAAGGGTCATTTACCTTTACAGGAACAAAAGAGAGGCCCTTGGATAGCACGGAAAGTTGGTCTTCACTTAACTGTTTAGATGAGATGTTAATGACGTTGGTACTGTCACTTACTATCTTCGCGTGTTTATGTTTCTTCTTCCCCCTCCGCGTCTTGCGGCTGTGTGTTGGTCTGTTACTGGGGCTGCCATAGGAGGCGGGCGCCGGTTGCGTTAAAAACGGGTAGTGACGGATGAGTCGGTGTCGGTGCTCAAATCCCCAGATGAGGCAGTGCTGGGTGCTCTACGCTGTCTTTCAGTGACTCTGTTGGGGCCTTGTTTTCCTCGAAGCCAGGGATACACAGTTTTGTTCCTATAATCCATCGTATCTCTCCGGTATTTATCCATTTTAATGCGCTGTGTTTCAGAGCGCAGAAACCACATACAGATACTCCAATTACGTTTGTGTCTACTTATGGACACATATCACATTCATTAAAACATATCGTTCAACGACACTGGCACGTTTTAAGCAGTGACCCCACAATCGGTCATGCTTTCCAAGACCCTCCGCGATTTTGTTATAAAAGAGCATCTAATTTGAGAGATCGTTTGGTGCGATCGTATTTGCCTGCGCCGAGTCCGCTGCGTCTTTCTTTCAAAATTCCAGACGGCAATTTTAAGTGCTTTAATTGTGTGGCATGCAATTACATGCTCACTGAAAAAACTTTTACGCATCCAAAATCTAACAGGACGTTCAGAGTGAAAGGCAGAATCACTTGTTTAACTTCCTTTGTGGTGTATTTACTGACATGCCCATGTGGGTTATTGTATGTGGGCAAAACTAAACGCCAATTGAAAACCAGAATTTGTGAACATAAGTGCAACATTAGGAAGAATGATGAAAGGTCCCCAGTAGCAATGCACTTTAACAGCGCAGGACATGATGCTAACACACTAAGGTTTATGGGTTTAGAAACAGTTAGTCGGCTTATGAGAGGAGGAGATCATGAGAACCGCCTTCTACAGAGGGAGGCGTGGTATATTTTTAATTTGAATACATGCACACCTAATGGCATGAATGAAGAATTGTCATTGACTTGTTTTTTGTAAAAAACTGTTATTGGTTCACTTGATCTGAGTAACTTTGGTGTACTTCTGATGTAGTTCTGTGTACAATGTGTTAAAAAACAAAAAATGATGATTATATTAATTGTTTTAATTGAATGATTGATGAATGGGATGACACTACATTATCATTGGTCGATTGTGTGGGTGTATGGCGGGGTAGATATACATGAATGAGTTTGGAATGTTCATTCACTTAAGCACACTGAGGAAGGCGCAAAGCCGAAACGCGTCTGTGCCAATAAAAAATACGTTTTTATATGCAAAGTGCGGCCCTTTTCTTTGTTCTTTGAGATCATTTATAAGTCTGGTCAAGCACTCTTATAATATATAATAAATTGAGTGAAGCCTGCTCCTACGTAATAATTGTTTAAGAATATTTTTGAACAACAATCTGTAGTGATGATACATCACTACAAAAGTGAATGGATCTGAAGTTGAACCACAGGACACTCTAGAAGTGAAAGGATGTGGATTTATTTCCAGGTTAAACTGTCACAAAATTTAAAAAGAATAATTAACTGTTTCAGGCATATTTTATGATAACGTGCAACTAACTTTGTGATTATAGCAATAAAAATCATCTATCTTTACAAGTGCTGGTTGTCTTTATGGTCACTCTACAATCATTGGACAATGTAAGGGCTCATGCTATAGTGAAATTTTCTTTGGTGGATTTTGAAATAATTTCCTCATTAATGCTGCATTACAAACATCTCGGATATTTTCCACCTCAAATCCGAGAATAACATCTAAATTAAGTAATATTTAAAATATGTAGTGACAAAATTATAACTAGCATCGTTGTTTTAGTAACATTAAAAGAGCGCCATTCCAGACATAATTTCCGGGTTATGGGCAATCATTCTAAATTCCAGTTTTCCGGAAGGCAGCATGAGTATATAAAATTGATTACAATATAACGATTTTCCGACGATACTTAACTAGTGAGTTTTTTTCTTGCCAAATACAAAATGTCCCAATTTGATAAAGAAATTATCCCTGTTTTATTGGATTTATGCTAAGGCATCATCTATTGATACCTGCTTACGCAAATGACCAATCAAGATAATAAGGCGGGGCTTTGCTAGACCACGAATCTAGCGCCAATTTCACGCTCCATCATTTCAAACTTCGTTTCACTAGTGTAAGTAAGCAATTATGGTTGACTGTACATGTATCATTTAGCTAAAATTAATTGCTTAATGTTTTACGATAGCAATGAAAGCAATCCGTTATGCTAGTTAATGTTTGTCCAATCTTCAATGAATATATTTTCGTAATTAAATCAAATCTTTAATTATGTGAATAGACAAAGATTTTCAACTAACTGAGATGATTCAAAAATGGCATTAGACATAAAAATTAGGAATTACTTATTTGAATATATTGTAAATGTAATATACTTGTTTAACTGGCTTTAGCAGGAGTCAGTAAAATCCAATGTAGCCTCTGAAACTTCTTAACGGGCAGTTTTTGGACCTAGATATTCATAAAAAAGCGAAAAAGGGTTATTCCATGTAATGTAATGTTAGCTGATGAACTTCTTTTTGGCGCGCACAGAAAATAAAGTCAAAGAAGACACTGTCTGCAAGACATCGGATTGAATTGAAAAATGTCATCAACAAATGAAAGGTAAGTTAGGCTCCTTTGTTTCGTTGATTTTCTGTGTAACGTTAGCACTTGCACAAGCTATTAAAACACAATTGAAATAATTGTTTAAATTCACTTGGTAAAAAAGGCTCTGTGCTGGGATATATGTGATCTTGACATGTCAAGGCAGCTAACAGACTGATGGGTAAGCCGATCTGTGTTTCCTAACCTGGGCCCTGGTTAGTCAGACAATATCAAAAGTAAGACTATTGGCAAAGACTATAGAAGTACAAGAGAGGAAACTCAATAGAACGTTCCATTGCAAAACCAGCGCCCAGCAGCAGCCCCACGAATCCGCCATTTTGGAGTGAAAGCGAATCGGGAGTCAACTAGAAGTAATGTCAATATCAGCTACTTTGTACATTAAAAGATCAAATTCAAACTGAATGATGATTACACAGAATAACATACAATCAGACCAGTGATCATTAATCCCTTTTTACAGCTTGTTTTCAGATATTTAGACAAGTCTTCCACTTTTATATAGGCAAATTTTTCATAGATACATACCGACATAAACTCATACACACATAATATTTTGGCTCCATATACATAAACATATACACACATATACATCTGAATTGCTCAAAATGGATTAAGTAAAAAAAAAAACACAGCCACTGTCCAAAAGTGGCAATTATACTGTAGGATAACAGACAGAACAATGCATCATGTTCTATAAGATTATAATGTTTGTAGCGGGATCCAGGGGATTAATAGTACAAATATATATTTCATACCTAGTGGAGTTGGTAACTAATAATAATAGTATATGTGTAAAGTAGCATAAAATAGAATTACATAATAAAGCAAGAAAAAACTACCTCAAATGTGTATCTATTTAATGATTGGATTCCACAACTGATAACAACAACAAATCAACACATACATACAAGACAATACAGCGTTTGGTGTAGGTGTAACAAGTGAACAAAATTTTTATTTAAGAAACGTACTATTGCGCTTCTGATTTGGCTGTGAGATTCGCTGAGAGTTAATTGAGAATGAATTGGCTGTGAGAATTTTCATTCCAAAATGGCGGCCGCGCTACTGAAGCGCCACCTAGTGACTGATGCCAAAAACGAAGGAGAGTTTCCCCTCTTGTACTTCTATACTCTTTGCTATTGGTCAGATTTCTAGAGAGTATAGCACATCCTTCCGGAGACGGATGGAGGCCATCTCTCTTTAGCAGGTCAGGTCTACCCTGGAAATGCTTCCAATTGTCTATAAACCCTACGTTATGCTGAGGGCACCACTTTGACATCCAGCCATGAAGAGACACTAACCTACTGTAAGTTTCATCCCCCCAGTAGGCCGGGAGGGGACCAGAGCAAATTACATTGTCTGACATTGTGCTTTATTAGCACTCTTCCAGACCTGTCTCAAATGAAACATGTAGCAGAAAACCGTGAAGATCTGGATATTATAATAGAAAACCTGAACAACGTTTGCACTAGCACATTGGATGCCGTTGCTCCCATTCGAAAAAAGAGAATCAAAGAAAAAACGCCAGCTCCATGGTATGACCATCATACTGCAGCCCTTAAAAAAGTAGCTAGAAAAATGGAAAGAAACTAACGAAGCACAAAATTATAGGTATACCATTCAGCATGGAAAGAGAGTGTTCAACGCTACAAACAGGCCATTAAAACCGCCAGATCTACCTATCTCAGTACGCTTATTAAAGAAAATCATAACAACCCTCGTTTCCTCTTTAGTACAGTTGAGAAACTGACTAGAAACAAAGAACAAACAGAAAGTAACATTTGCATGCTAAAGTGATCTCTATGATTTACTGTTTTCTACATAAAATAGTTATTTATTATGTAAATAACATTTCGTACAATTATAACCTTTAATATTGAATGAGTAAGGTCATGTCAAAGACTGAAATAAGTGTGAAATCATTGAGTGAAATCTTTGGTGAAATCTCATCATTAGATTGCACATCTAGGATCACAGATTACACAGACTGGGTCAGAGATTTCTACAATTAGAAATGATGCTCTCTTTAAATGTTTCACAGTCTCCATAAAATGTCTTCTAATTCTTGTTTTTTGTTTACAGTGAACGACTGCAGCGTGTGGTCTCCATGTTAGAAAATGTTCAGAGTTTGTTATTTAACACGTCATCCACACCAGCCCTCCCTTCCCCCAATCCTCCTCCTGAGATCCTTTCCAGCCCACACACACCCACCAGCAGTGGCACCCATCCTGGAACTTCACATGCTCCACAAATTTTAAACACTACTAATAACCCACCAACATACACCGCTTCAGCACACACTTATCTTAATCCTATGGTCAGTCCTCCTCAGACCAATGTTTCATGCCCACTCCCAACTACTCCCACCCATCCATCCAATGCTCATACACCCTTTGCACCAGCTGCTGGATCGCATTCATCATTTACATCCAATACACTTTCAAGATTATTTCAAAGCCCCTACCAGAGAGTCAGGGTTATAAAAAGTGGTCCTTTTAATGTGCCTGCAAGTAACATATGGGAGCACACTTTTTTCTGTTGTGCAATGGTGTCCACAGACACCATTCAAAGACCTGAAGAGGCCTCAGTATTGCAAAGAAGTGGACTGGGAAGTAAACTGATCAAATTTCCCACCAATGGCTCTGCTTCTGATTTTAAATCAAAACTAGAAGAGGCTTTTCCTGCACTGTGTGGGGCAGGGGGGTTTAAATTAATGAGGTGCTGCAGAAGCAGAAAACGAGTGGAGTTGCCAGTCCCACGTGGAGGGTAAACTGTGTCCTATTTAAAAGAACAGAGTGGACTAAATAAGGCTGTGGCATATGTAGTGCCTATACAAGCTGACATAACAGTCACTGCTCTACAGGAGGGCCCAAGTGAAAGAGTAAGTCAACAAAAATTTATGTGTCAGCAATCAAAGAAGTCATGTACTGTAAAACAAATATCTCCGGTTTACTTTTGATCATGAGCTTTTGTGTAAATTTGTGTAGGAGGATGACATTGTTAAGGACACATGCCAGAAATGTGGGCAGAAGGTGCCTGTACACCTGCTTGGTGATCATGTCACCCATCACCAAAGGTGAGCTAACAGTCATTATATATGTCATAACTTTGGGGGGAAACAATTGGCTAGTGGTGTCCTTACATATGTATGCCTCCATATCTAGGAGTTTTTGTCAGGATCCTGTCAGAATCATGTCTTGAATTAAATCTAGTCTTTGTGACAGGGTCCTGGCAGTACCATGTTTTATGTGGGAGACGCGTGGTTTTAGTATTGGTTTATTCTGACTACTCATTTTACGGGTCTCGTCACTTTATGTTGTACTAGACTTTATGTAATTTATTTTGTCCCTATTTAAAGTCCTTGTGTTTGATGTTCTTTGCTTGTCTGTTTGTCCTTCCTGTGAGTATTGTGGCAAATTTAAACCTTGTCTAGTTTAGTGTCTGTTAAGTGTCAAGTGTTTAGTTTAGTTTTGTGACAAGTTTAGTCTCGTCCTGTTAGTCTTTTGTATTTAAATCTTGTTGTTTGCCCTATCGTGGGTTTTTGTTTTGCTGTTTTTTTTGTAA
Organism: Paramisgurnus dabryanus; assembly: GCF_030506205.2. NCBI lineage: Eukaryota > Metazoa > Chordata > Actinopteri > Cypriniformes > Cobitidae > Paramisgurnus > Paramisgurnus dabryanus. Next base: position 42,446,084 of record NC_133342.1, read on the forward strand.
TAAAGTGTACATTGCTTTTTTCTACTCCTGTCTGCACTTGGGTTCATTTTTGAAATTCCTGACAGTTTTCCTATTTAAAGCCCTTGTGTGTGCTGTCTTGTGGTGGTCTGGTTCTTGTTTAATGTTAGTTTAATTGTTAGTTTGTCAAGTTTAGTTTTGTGAAAGTATTCTGCCTTTGTTAGGTTTGCTCCCTCGTGGGCTTTTGTTGCGTTTGCGATTTTAAATAAAACCTGTTTGTTTTCACCCCTGCCTGCATCTGGGTTCCGTTCATGAGAATCATGACACTTGTTTATCATTTTAGATCTGAAGAACAGCCGAACCGCGCCTTAGAGTAAGACTTGTACTTTAAACCTTTGGAGCTTCACTGCAGAGTTTACAACTGATTCTACATTTATAGCATTATGCATCATTTTGTAGGAAGTAACACTTTCTTAAAAATTCACTAACAATGTTTATTCACAAATCACAGGAATCAAGACAGGAATTTGGTGTATGCCATGCGGATGGCCTTATTCCATGAATACATGGTTACATATAACAAACAAAAAGGTAATGTCAATTTTTTTTTTTTAAATGCTATTTTAATTACATATCACTGATTCTTGGGAATTTGGATAAAACCACTTAAAATTTTGGAAAAAAAAGTTAGTTTAATAAAAAAATCTGAAGGTATATCATTATAGAGGTCTTGGCTGTTCAGCAATTTACTGGTGCAACCTCCCCTGTTTGTATTTTTTTTTTTATAAAATAGCCGTTTTTCCAGTTATTACTCAATACAACATTTACTTTAAGCCTACATAGAAAAAGTAATGTTTTTTTTATTTAATAAACATATAGAGACTGTGAAGAAATCAAATCATAACTACCTAAAATACAGAAAAGACAGAAAACCTGACGGTGGTGACATCTGACGGTGGTGACAAAAACTTAATATAGATTAAAAAAAATAGATGAGTTGTTCACATTAGCCATCTTGTTTCCCCTCTGTTGCTAATTCAGACCTCTTCTTAAAAATTATACATTTATTTCATAATCTAATATTTATTTTACAAAGATGACGGTGTTGACGTGTTATGTAGAGTCACAGTAGCAGTGTCCAAAAATATGAACAAGATTAAGAGAAAATGGCAAACATACAGGAGCTTGAGTGATCTTGAAGTATGCAGTAGAGGTGAAGGTTTGAAAATGGGGTCCTCAGGAATGCAGTTGACCCTGTAGTTGTCTGATTTTATTGCTTTTTATAAATTTCTGACGATGGTGATGAATGTGGGACACATTTTGAGCAATCACAAAATAATAGTAAATATTGTTCAAAACTCACTGTTTGTAGTTTTTAATACATATTACAATGTACTTTTTCATGTGGTAAATATATTATTCAATTATTGCTTTTGGCTTTTTTAATCGACTTGAAATGATTATCTCTTAAACGAGGACAGCTGATTTTGTAGGCAATGGGTCAGCATATAATCATTAAATTAATAAAAAAAAAATTAAACCTATAAAAGAACCTTACATATGTGCAAAGGACCCCCTGATTATAACATTGATTCCTTTTCTTCATGAAAATGTTATTAATTTCCAACAGAATTAGCACTTTTCTTAGTGGGACATGTTTTTGCCAAAGTTTCAAGAATCAGTGATATGCTACAAGGACTTATGTGTTTATATTTTGACACTTATTTCATTGGTTGTCTAACCACTAAAGGTATGCACAACTTCTAAATTAAACGTATTTGAGGGTGGATTGGGGCATGCACTGTTACTCTACTATTTTTATTATTTTAAAAGGGGAATGCAACGCAGTTTCCAGAAAAAAAATAATGCATAGTTTGTTTTAGCACAATTCAGTTTAATATTTTAGTATTCTGTTTGTGATAACACATTAATCACTCCTAAGCTATAAATGTAAGTTAGTATGATGTAAAACCTGAGACTGCTCGACATTTAAGTAACAGTAACTACATAAAAGTAACTGACTTCATGCATTTTCTGCCTGATTTCTGGTTTCCTATTGTTGTGTATGTTTTTGCTCTGCAACAAAATGCTATGGTTAACTTTAGAATGTAGAAATTAGTATAGGATAGAGGTGTCCAAACTCGGTTCTGTAGCGTCTATGTCCTGCGGAGTTTAGCTCCATCCATTCTTAATACACCTGGATAGAGTGTGACCTTGATTAGCTTTTTCAGTGTTTGATTAGATTTGTAGCGAAACTCTTCAGGACTGAGGAACTCCAGGACCGAGTTTAAACACCCATGGTTTGTTAATTTGCTAATAACATCATTCTTATGTTCTGCTTTTGCTATTATTACATTTACAGCTGATCCTGTCAGAACATTTCAGGTGCCTCAATGTCTGACAGAAGAGCAATTTAGAAATTCTATAGTGGAACAGTACCCACAACTTTCAAACAAGTCATTTGACTTGTGTCGTGTTAAGCGCCACCGCGTGGTGATGCAGCTAGCGGAGAAGACACCACAGGAAATAAGAAGTGGGGAATTGGTGAGGTCGGCCCTCTACCTCAGACCAAGTGTAAGCTTGCCAGTGTTATGAAAAAAATTGAAATGCTATAACCCCGATTGCTTTTGTTGTTAAATCTTAATATAAATTTCTTTCTTATTATATTCAATAGCAGCAGTTAAATGAAAATGATGATCACTGCGTGGCAGTGGTCAGTAAATTTGATAATTTATAAATTTTCCACTTTAAAAGCATTTTCTAACTGTCCTTACCAGTGATGTTTTTCATTGTTTTTTCCACTGTCACAAATAAAAGGAAACAGTTGACAGCGAATCATCTGCCGAGAATGAACTGGTGAGGAAAAACACGCAACTCTGACTCTTTCAAAATATCATTATCATCCTTTTCAGAGTCATAAGTTATTTTTGTGTATTAATTTTAAGGAGATTATCGAAAGCAGTGATTTGGAAGATGATGCTGCTGATGAAATGGTATGAACTACTGCTACAGTATGCGGACATCATGTTTTTGCTATTCATAACAAAATCTATAGTCCTTTTCCTGGATGTGCTATACTTTCCATTAATCTAAGTGCGTCTCTTTGTATGTTAATTTGAAGGAGGTTCTTGAAAGCAGTGATTTGAATGATGATGATGCTGCTGCTGCTGATGAAATGGTATGAACTACTGCTATGCGGACATCATGTCTTTGCTATTCATAACAAAATCTATAGTCCTTTTTCTGGATGTGCTACTTTCCATTAATCTAAGTGCATCTCTTTGTCTGTTTATTAGAATGAGGTTATTGAAAGCAGTGATTTGAATGATGATAATGATGCTGCTGCTGCTGTTAATGAAACGGTATGAACTTACATAAACTGCTATGTGGACTTCACGTGTTTGCTATTCATAATCAAATCCACAACCCTTTTTAGTATGCTATCATTTATCTACAGATATATAATCTATAATATGTAAAGTAGTATTAAAAAAGTTTAAATTTTTATTAGGAGAGCCTGGACGAAAGACAATGTCTAATCCAGCAACAAGACGCGGCATACCAAGAATCCCTGCTTGTGGATCAAGCACGGGTAATTCACTTACTAAATATATAAATAGCAAACAAGTTATTTTGGTTGATGGCAGTATGTTTTTCGCAGATGGAAAATGAGAGGAGAGAGAGAAGACAGGAGGAGAGACGACTACAGGCAAGTTCATTTAATAACAGTAGTATTACCTGAAGCTAATCACAACAGTTGTAGTAATCAGCAGTAGTTTATCTTTTAGCAATATTTCTCTATTCTCAGTTTCTGTGGTAAATATTTCAAAGTATCCATAATATATCATTGCAGCCCTTGAAATAATTTTGTTCTAAAACACTGTCTGGTGGCTGTTATGGTTAAATCACAACATCTGACCATTTAGAACACACTGCTCTTTTAATCAGAATGACCTTACACACAACCCAGCAAGCAATTTTGGCTAAAACAAAGCTAAATTTGAGCTTCCAGTGAAAGTCTAATAGAAAAACCATAGCCCAAGAATAGACTATGTGTATACTTTGCTTACATGTTGGAATATTATACATATTATTTAGGCAAAAATGACATGTAACCAAAGGTTTCAGGTTCAAGGTTATTTAGGTTAAAAGTGGGTTACTCATAGCCGGACTATATTGGGTCTATAGTAGGCTATAATTTCAACTTCATGGTTTTTGCTTGCTGGGAAGAGTTGCGTTTTCATATTGAGGTTGAATATAAGTGCTAATGCGATGTAGGGGTCAGCGGGGCACAAACTAATGCAGGGTTAATTGTAACACTGCTACTTTTTCATATTTATACAGGTCCGAGCAATCTGTGCTTTTGTTCTTCTCTTATTGTCAGAAGGTCTCCTGTGAATTTGTGAAAAGTTTTGATGTGTTTTGGTTAAGATACTAAACAGAATGTTTTAGAGGCATGAAAGTAAATTTCTTTAAGGGTTTTTTTTGTTTGTTTTTGTTTTTTATTTCTGAGTTTGTTAAGTACCAAGGAGGATTAGGGCCAAGCTAAAAAAAAATAAAAACCATCTTGAGATTAAAGTCATTAAAATGCAAGAATAAAGTCATTATTTAAACGAGAATAAAGTTGTTAATTATGAGAATAAAGTTGTTATTTATATATATATATATATATATATATATATATATATATATATATATATATATTAATTAAAGTATGATCGAATCATTTTTGTTTAAACTAAATTTTCAGCAGGTGTTACAACAAACCCTCTGTTTGTTACAATGAACCCCACCTATGGGGTAACGTTTGCACTCCTGTCACTTTCAGTGTAGTTGTATGATAACAGTAGGTCCCACAAACAAACATTAAGTGTTCATTTGTAGCAGATATGTGTGTGTTGATTGTGTAAAAAAATATTAGTCAAACTTAAATACTTTTTGAATGATGGAGCCAAAGCCAAAAAGTGTTCGGCTTTCCCCTACTTGATGTGTGAAAATGCAAGCCTATTGTACTAGACTCTAGTCTCAGGGTTTCCGCAGGGTTGTAAAAAGTAGTAAAAGGTAGTAAATTAAATTATGCCAAATTAAGGCCAGTAAAAAGTAGTAAGCGTCATCTGACGAGGTAGTAAATTTTCGACTGCCTTTTGTAATGTTATGATCCCTGGAAATTAGTTCAAATCACCTGCATATCTGGGCAAATAATCAAAGGTCTTTCGTCTCTGAGATGTGATCAAAGCCTGGAGTGGAACCAAATCACGTTCCTCTCTCCGCTGTAAGCGTTCTGTATTCACTACGGACCGGATCCACTCCGGGTTTTCTGACTGTATCATGTTAAGCTGAGGTAAAACTTTATTTCAGCTAGCATGGTCAAACTTATAATGCAGGAAGGCTCCGATGTTTTGAAGATCGATAAAGGTGTAAAAGACGATTGACTTGGCTAAGCGAAATGTTGAAGATTGGCAAGCCTTTCAGTTCGTGGGCTAAGAAAACAGGTAATTGCGTGTCTTTTGCGTCTTACAACGGGTTTGTTTAACTCGTGGGTAAACTTCATGTGGCGCCACAACAACCAAAAGGCAGATGACATCCAAATCCTGTGAGAGCGATTGACGAGGAATCATAAGAGGAAACTGCTTCCGAAATGCTCTCGCGGGACTTTGATGTCATCCACCTGTCGGTTCTTGCAGTTGCATTTGCATGTGGGCACTAAAACGTAACATTTGTACACATATTTAAGCACAGCAGTTTAAAAACAAGTGATTTTAAGCCATTCAAACACAAACAACAGTGCGTCCGCTGTTTCTGTGTCAGAGGAGCACGCTAGCCGCGCATTCGTTTCTCATTGAGCTTGTGTTGTACGTATTTTTTCCGCTTTATTGCCCTTAAATAACACATATGCCTCAAAAATCCCGTCTTTGCAAATATCCTCATATAAACACGACCATTTAGGTCTTAGGAGAAAGTAAACAGCAGAAACATTGCGCATAAACTAGCACATCAGCGCTGCCTCTATTGTAACATAATAATTTGTTGATAAATGTACAGTCATTCAATTAACAACTGTCACGATGGTTACAGACATCCTGTGCGAATTGTACACTAGTTTGACTCGAGTTACTCGTTCAGGGTTTATATTCATACATAAAGTTTCTGTATTAGAGCTGTAACTGTAAGCTGTTGTGTGAACAGAACAGACCCTGGATTATTTGTTTATGTTTACTGAATAATATGATATGAAAAAGTTGTATTGGTTCACATTAGTAAATGCATTATATAACATAAACAAACAATGAAAAATATAGAGTATATAATCATTAATTAATTCTTGTTTATGTCATTACAGTAATTGACCGTGGTTCATGGTGCATTCACTAATGTTAACAGTTTCAACTTTGACTAAAAAATTATTAGTAAATGCTAAAATAAATACATTTACAATTAATAAATAATTAATAAAAGATTCATTAAAGGTGGTGATATTCATGTTTTCTTTTTATACAGTATAGTGAGTTATTTATGTTTCGCCTTAATCTGAAATGCCCTGCAAACTACAGCTACCTTTATGCCACATGAGACTTCGATATGGAATTTATGGCAAAAAAATCTCCCCTTAAAATGCTATTGGTCTCGCCTACATAAAGTGTTAGGTAAAGGAATATGACTTGGCCTGAAAAATATTTCAGTCAGAAGATTTTTTTTCACTTTAATTCTTTTTTGTATGTTATATATGTTAAAATCTGTGTAAATAATAGAAAGGTCGCTGATTAACACTTGCAATTCAGTGTCGTGATGGTTTTAAAAAATATTCTGAAGGTAGTAAAAAAGGTAGTAAAAAGTAGTAAATTTAACTTAAGGATTTCTGTATAAACCCTGAGTCTAGTTGTAACGCTGTGCTTTGACAAAGATGAAAATAGATTTTTTTAAAAAGATTTTTTTAAAAAGATTTTAACTGGTAATTGATAGAAGTTTGCTGTTACATATGTCATCAGTGAGAGAAGGGACCTGGTGGCAAGTTTACCTTCACATGATGGAGTCACCTTTAAATTCCACTATAGAGATGGCTCTCGGACACGCAGAAGCTTTCAGCTGCAAAGTCCCATACACGTAGCAACTTATTTTTATCTATGTCAATATAAATAAATTATTTATCTACGTTTGTAATTAGTGACTGTTGCTCATTTTTTAGCATCTTTTGTGCTATGCTGGGACTGTAAGCTCGGCAACAGAGTCTCTCTGCCTGAAATCCAATAATCCTGATGTGACACTTACAGCCTCATCCACAGGAACCATTGAGGATTACATTACCCAATCAACAACTTTTTATGTTCAGTGGGTTGAAGATGAAGAGGTAGTCTTTTTTTAAAACTTGAATTATCAATATAAGAAACATGAGCACAAAATAAAACTCTACTGATGATTTTAATTGGGTACATTGCCTTATTGTCCACGTCATAATAGGTTCGAAAGTGGATTAAAAATATTTTTTTATTTATCCAAATGTGTTTTAACAATTTGATCCTAAATAACATTGAATCATTGTTCTTTTTAAAAAGATGTGTCATGAACTAATTATTCTCTCACTTAAACACACATTGTAAAAACATATTGTTAGGCATGTCTTGATGAAGAAAATGTTTTACTGCTTTTGAGTAATTAATTAATTAATTTCATTTGGCCTTAAATAGGATGTCATTGCATCAGCAGCTTCTGTACCATTCACCTCCATGGATCAAAACCTGTCCACCTCTGACCCGTCCACCTCCATGGGTCTATCCACCTCCTTTGTGCCATTCACCTCCATGGATCAAAACCTGTCCTCTGACTCATCCACTTCCGTGGGTCCATCCATCTCCTCCGTGTCATTCACCTCCATGGATCAAAACCTGTCCTCTGACCTTTCCACCTCTAGGTACATATTTTTGTGTGTGTGTGTGTGTTTTTATATATATATATATACATACATACATACATACATACACACACATGTATATATGTCACGGCCGGGGGCGGACCCAAGGTGACTAAAAGGCCACGCCCCTCTCTAACTTCCACCTCGAGGAGGTTCCCAAGACCACTCCAATGACCAGACAGACAAGTATACTACAGTTTAAAAGTATAGCTTTATTTAAATAGTTAAAAGAAGAAGGGGAAGGGGAAAGGGCAATTAAAACTAATAAGACTTCTTCTCGCCTCCAGGGCAGTTTGGACCAAGGAATGGGGACAGGGGCTCCTTTACGGCTTGGTCCTTGAATCCGTGGCGCCCTCCGTTCCTCCTGGAGGCAAAACAAGTTAAACTCTGTTAGTGACTTGATTTCAACACGGGACGGCAACTAGTCTGCTTTTTCATCCGTATCTCCTGCACTCTTAGGTTTTTCCCTGTGGGGGCCCCTCGCTCTCTTCGGGACGGTGTACAAAGCAAAGGTAAGTATTTCACTCTCTCTCCACAGTTCGTTTCTTCCTCCGGGTGTGACTGTAACACAGACAGATTAGCACATCACACAGGTAAGTTACTCACAGAGCTTGGACTGTCTCGTTCACTTTGAGGCAGTACACTAGGACAAAGGTAGGTATGTCACTCTCTCTTCACAGTTCGTATCTCCCTCTGGACATTGCTTTAAGCACAGACAGGTTAACACATCACACAGGTAATTTACTCACGGGGCTTAGGCTGTCTCGTTCACTTTGAGGCGGTACACTAGGACAAAGGTAGGCATGTCACTCTCTCTTCACAGTTCGTTTCTCCCTCTGGACGTTGCTTTAAGCACAGACAGGTTAACACATCACACAGGTAAGTTACTCACGGGGCTTAGGGTGTCTCGTTCACTTCGAAGCGGTGCACTAGGACAAAGGTAGGTATGTCACTCTCTCTTCACAGTTCGTTTCTTCCTCAGGGCGCTGCTGTAAGTACAGGTAGGTTTATCACATCACACAATTTAGTTATCCACGAGGTATGGACTTCTCGTGTACGTTGGACAGTGGGTTTTCGCACAACGTTCGTGCACCGTATACCTTCACCCGGAATTTTTAAGGCTCCTAATAAAATCTATCATGGAGTCTAGGTATTTCGTGGGGCCTGAGAACTGCAAGAACCTTGCTCTTGATTCTCTTGGTATGTATATTTGTTATGTAATACAATAGTTCTGTCATTTAGTTAAACAATGTACTTACAACAAGGTTTTAACAAATTATGCGAATATTCAAAAGTATAAACTTTCAATTGGAATTTCAAGGAAAGAAATGACAATTTGGGGGAAATGCTGGCAACTGCTTGCATGTAGAGCACAGCTTAATGAATGCTGGGTTGTAATAAAATTAACCCTGTAAGGGGCTGATCAAACCAAAAGCGTTTATGGCAGTTGCAGGCGCCTTTATTGAATGATATTCTATGGGCAGGGAGCGTTTGCGCGCTGTTTATGCGAGCCGAGCGCCTTGCGTTTTTTGTCGCCAGCCACAGGAAGCACTTTTGAAGGAGCGTTGAGAGCGGAGAAACGCCCGACGTCATTCGCGTCTTTCCATTGTCCAATCGAATGAGGGGAGAGGCGGGCCTTACGTTGTGGTGAGGGAAGTTTACAGTTGGTTTGAAGAACCGGACTCCACTCGCTCACTCTCTCCTGCTTGTTTGTGCACCTCTCATCCTCAAACAAGGTCAGAGGAAGCATCCTCTTTTTAAAGTTTCTGTTAATATGACAGTTAACAGCAAAAGAGTGCTCATGCTTCAATATTTGATTGACAAGACAGCTGACTTGGTGTTTGCTTGGCAATATAAAAAGCTGCGTCCCGCCTTGCAATTCCAAGCGTTTAAAGCGCGTTTGGTGTGATTAGCCCCTAAATGGGTATATTTCAATAATATGGTTTGTTGTTAACTGTTGTAAGTTAAGTTGTAGAATTAAAATGGTTTCATAAAGATTTCACTACAACTGCAAAAGTCATGTCATATATTAATTTTTGCAGGCTTGTCAAGGGGAATTTATAAACTGCTTGGGATGATGTTTTCAGTCTGCATTGTCCATGGAGGGGTGGGACCCCGTGTGCTGTCCAGACGGCTGTTTGGCCAGCTGTCAGGGCTCCCGGCTTCTCCAGTTGACACAAAAGAAGTTAATGACCCTGAACTGAGGGCTCAACTGGAAAAAGTAACTTACTATACATTTTAATGACTTAAAATAATCTTAATGCCCAATTCTAATGTGTTGTCTAAAAAGCAACCCCTGGGCTCACTTGGGATGGAAGTATTGAGTAATTATGCACTAAATTCAGACTTGCATAATATAGTGTGCAAAATAGAAAATAAAGTGTGCAATAATGTGCAACACCAACAGTAGCAACTGGAACTATTCTTTGTACATGTCACTTTAAGTATTACAGTGTTGACTTTGTTAACGGTGACACATGTTTTTGATAGGCATAACATAACAGCACTTCAGTATATGTCTATTTTAAGTAGCAGTGTAATAACTTTTTGTGTTTACTTGTAAATCTGTAAATCTAGCATTATGTTGCTACTTTAATCAAAAGTGCTACTGTTGACGAGTCACAGAACTTCTTGTCTTTTCTAACTAACTTTTAGATCCAGTGTGCTGGAACCTTAGAAGAAGCACGCAGAGCCATAGTTGAGGCATCAAACAGCCTCCACATGCTTGGGGCTTTGTACAGGATTTCCTGTCTACAGGAAAGGGATGACCTGGTCCAGGCAGCCCTAAACTTTTATGTGGAGGGAAGACTGGAAATGCCATTGAAACAGTGAGATTTAGTATTACTACTTGATCACGTGTTCAGTATTAACATACATGAATAAATACATATTAAAATGCAAATTAAAGATAAAAATGTAAAAAGGTCATTTAAAGTGTCTTAATGAGCCTTTAAAACTGCTTCACTGCACTTTCTCATTGATTTTCTTTAATTCTATTGGATTGATGTAATCTTAAGCATATAATATGCAATTAGCCTATTTAATGATGTGAAGCACATTTAAAGGGGCCATGTCACAGGACTTTTTTAAGATGTCAAATACATCTTTGGTGTCCCCAGAGCACATGTGTGAAGTTTTAGCTCAAAATACCATATAAATAATTTATTATAGCATGTTAAAATTGACACTTTGTAGGTGTGTGCAAAAATGTGCCGTTTTGGGTGTGTCCTCTAAAATGCACATGTTTAGATCAAGTGCAAACACTGATCACAATGATGGTGGTTTGTTGATGTCATGGCCCCTTTAAAGCACCTTTCATTGTGTAAGTTGACTTGATAAGATTTACAAAAAAATATTATTTGGATAAAAGCATCTGCTAAATTAATAAATGTAATCACACTGATGATTTAAATGTTTATATCTGGGATTATTTATATATATATAACACTGGCAGTGTTGGGTGTGCTTGATGCCCTCAAATGCAACAGTGACATTTTGGAGGACCTCTTCTGTGGTGGAGCTCTCATCCTGTCAGCTGCCTCTTTATTGAAGCTTTTCAGGGTAGAATATTCTCCTCAAGGAAGCAGTAAGAGGGCTTTAGAGGAGATCGCAGTTGGCAACTGGTGGGACTGGCTAATTGTGGTTGAAGGCAAGTTCATAAGAGGGTTATTATTTTGCGGTTTTACCTGTTTAAAGGTCCTGTTCTTTCTTTGTTTTTGAAGCTTTGATTACCGTGCACAATATAACATGTGTTCATGTTTCACGTGTAAAAAAGTCCCTCCTTCAGAAATACGTAATGAGTTCTGATTGTGTAGTTTGTTTAGTTTGTTGTGATTCGACAGCAGCTTAGCTTAGCAGAGCCATTTGAGGCAATGTAAATTTTAAGTTTTAATGGTTTGAAATGTTCATCACAAAACATTAGCATCATATTCTCAATACCCTGTTTAAATAATTGGAGGTATGTATTATAATTAAGATTCTGTTTATTTTATTTGTATATTACAGATGGAGATGGAGCAGTCCAGGTCGATGGTGGAGACCTGGTTCAGGTCACATTAGAAGATGTGCTGGAGTTTGCTTCTGGGGCATCTGACATTCCTGCATTTGGCTTCAGAGAAACGCCAACAATTGAGTTTCTTCATGAAAACTTAAACGGAAGCAGGCGGATGTTCCCAGAAGCAAACACCTGTTCCATTACGTTGAAACTTCCTGTTGGTCATACGTATGAGAAATTCTGTGAGTGCATGACTGAAGGAATCCTTCAGTCCCCAAACTTTGGCCTAGCATAAAGTGTTTAGAAGATTATCTGGCGTTTGCCTCTGGATCATCAGCCGTTCCTGCATTTGGGGTAGCATAAAGTTAAAATAAACATATGACCAACACGGAGTTCTGTGAGTTCATGACAAATGAAATTATGTTTTTGTTAACATTAAACAATTTACTTCAAAGCAGTTATGTTTGTATTTTTGGTAGAAACAGATTCACATTTAAACACCATACTGTTAGATGCTACGGTACAAGTGGGTAAACACCAAACTTAAAATGCTTCAAGCCACAGTTCCAGCAGCTTGATCAAAAGCCCTTTAGAATATCTTTACTACATTCACATGTCTTACACAAGAGTTATCTCAGTTTCTCAGCTGTCTTTCCATACTGCGTTGACTGCTTCAAAATGTATCAGTCAATTCTTAAGCACAACATCTAAGAATGGGTAAATATCCTTTATAGACTCATAGACAATTTACTATATCAGGGGTTCTCAAAGTCCGGACTCCGGTCCGGACCCGCGTCCACCTCATATTACAAGTGCATTCATTTCTATGTGATTGATTAAATGTGTGCATTTGCTACTTTACAAATCCATATTAAACTTGTAAACCATTCGTTTAGTTTTTTTTCTTTTTAGATTTAAGAATATTCCTGGTCCGAAAATAAAACGAGTTATTTAAAAATTTCCTGTGTGACGCTGTAGCCATCACACCCAGATATTATGCACAGCTACTTCATGTACTACGGCTTTTGATCAAGTAAGGCCTTATCAATCTGAAATCACTGTTGGTTTGATTCGTTTAAAACATGCATTTGAAAAAGCAACACTCGTAAAACATAATCATTATACATATTCTTTATTATCATGAAAATACCTGAAAAGGTTTGAAGAACAGCAATATAAATATCCTTAAAGGTGCTCTAAGCGAATTGAAGCGTTTTAGACCATAAAACATTTTTTGTTACATACCGGAAACATCTCCTCACTATCTGCTTGCTGCCTGTCCGCTGATCAAACGGTAAAAAACCGCGATCTCTGTAGACAGCCCAGGCTTCACAAACGGCAATATCAACAAATGGCCAAACCTAGCTCACAAAACAAAACAAAGTATTCCAGCCAATAAACGACAAGAAGGATTTGGGGGTGGGGGTTGGGCGCGTTTATGAAAGCACGGAAGGGAGGGGGAGGAGTTAGCTACGCTCTGTCTGTTTGAAAACAGTTCAAACATCAACAGGAAGTGACGTCGCACATTATTCGCTTAGAGCGCCTTTAAAGCCCGAAACACACCAGACAAAAGAGGTTCAGTATACTTTCTTGCACCCGCACATCCGCAAGGGTTTGAAAGTATATTTACAGGCACGAGAGTTCATGAAGCGCATGCACAGCGAGCAGTCAGCACACGTGTGTTCACTACACTAAGTTTTCTTTCTTGTCTAAGTGAACATAAACAGCCTGATTGAAGCAGAGCAGTTTTAAAGCTGTCTTGGGTCTTAAAGTGACAGTAAGCACTTCCGCAACTTATACAACCCGGAAGTAGCGCCTCACGTGAAAGAGAAAGAACTCCGTGTATGTTTTAAAGATCGCTCTGCATCTGATCTCTATCAAAAGTCCTTCGCAAAAATTGAATTATCTCAGCTTTTTGCTCAAAATTGGGTGTTTTTGAAGAAACCTACCCATGTTTGAGAGGTGATTATAAACGAACTCATGAAGGTAGGATGAAACGTTTTTTTTTTTTTTTTGAAAGCAGAGGGTCTGTTCTTTCATCTGATATATTGTTTATATATTTAAAGAAGAACATTTTCTGGAAGGCATTAAACTTTTGTGAAAATCATGAAAAATGCTGGCGCTGGCTGGCAACTTTTTTTAAAAATGCTGGCGGGGAAAGAGTTAATGTTCTTTTTAATGACATGACCGCACAGTGGCCTTTGGACAAGTTTGACTCTGACCTAAATGCTGACCAACAGTTTGAACTGTTAAATAACTCTTGGATCACTACTCTAAGTGTGTCTGTGCCCTTTAAAGTTTTTAAACCAAAACAAAAATCGGAAAAGTGGCAAACTACTGAAACACGTGCGCTAAGGCAAGCATGCAGGAAACTAGAACTAAAATGGAAAAAGGACAAACTGCAATCTTCATTTGAGTTGTTCAAAGCGTCATTATTGGCATACCAGGCGGCTGTAAAATATGCTAAGCGGCTTATCCTTTCCAATAACAAGCCAAAAGTTCTTTTTTCTGTTATTAAAGGTGCTCTAAGCGAATTGAAGCGTTTTAGACCATAAAACATTTTTTGTTACATACCGGAAACATCTCCTCACTATCTGCTTGCTGCCTGTCCGCTGATCAAACTGTAAAAAAACGCGATCTCTGTAGATAGCCCAGGCTTCACAAACGGCAATATCAACAAATGGCCAAACCTAGCCAGCACAAAACAAAACAAAGTATTCCAGCCAATAAACGGCAAGAAGGATTTGGGGGTGGGGGTTGGGCGCGTTCATGAAAGCACGGAAGGGAGGGGGAGGGGGAGGAGTTAGCTACGCTCTGTCTGTTTGAAAACAGTTCAAACATCAACAGGAAGTGACGTCGCACATTATTCGCTTAGAGCGCCTTTAATGCCTTGTTAAATCCAGCTGTGAATGGTATACCTTATCACTCAGATGAACTATGTGAAGGCTTTGTGAAAATCTTTTCTGACAAGATTGTAAATTTAAGGTCACAAGTTACAACTCACAATTCTGTGTCATTGTCAGCAGATGTTTGCCCATGTTTCATTACAACAACTTTCTGAATTCATTCTCTTAAACCTGTGTCCTTGTGACGAAATAAACCCTCAATATATCTAGTAGGGATACAACAATGATAGATTTTGATGGTACGGTTATAGTCTGATAAATAATCACGGTTGTACGGTTATTATGTATTCATTTATTTTACAACATTAATGTATAAAATCACATGAATACATTTTTGAACAATTGCTAAATTCTTCTGTATTTTCAGTTTGTGTGTTTTTTCTACAATTCTTGGACAGATGATAATAATAACTTAGCTGGCTTTGACTTAAACAGTATAGGTGCCTTTTGAAACCTGTAGGCTATTCATTTTAATGATCTTTTGAATAAATGTAATTTTACATTTGGACTGAATAAATGTATATTATTTTGGATTGTTTGAAGTATTATAATGATAAGAGCCTCTCAAAACAAATAATAACACAGGGTCATCCTGGAGCAGGTACTGCGAGTTATTTTGACAGGTGTAGCTTAATTTTACACAAAAATCTAATATAAATATTAGGGGTGGCAGCATTAACGTGTTAACTCATTAATCATTAACGCGTTAAAATACTTCAACGTAATGAAATGCAGTCAGACCACCAGGAGCCCTGCCCGGGTTTGATCCGTGAGCAGGAGGTTTTTAATGCTGCACAGACCGATTGGATTGTGGCTCTTTCACGCGCACACACACACACACACACACACACACAAAAACCAGATGCACGAACAACCAAGAGACGCGTCACGCGCACATATTCTTTTGAACGCGGAGCTTTGTCATACAGTGCACAACGAGTCTGCATCATGACGCACGCGCCTCTTGGTAGTTTGTGGATCTGGTTTGTGTGTGCGTGTGTGAAACTAAAACACGCGGTATAGCGAAGGCTTTATGGTTACTTAACCATGACATTTTAAAGCGCGGTTAATAGTAAAACCGGTTAATCACTGCATCAAATCACGGAGTCAGTTTGCCCTACATTACTTATTTTTATTAACAAGAGTTTAGCTACTGGTGTGGTCCCTGCGGCTCTGAAACAGGCATCTATTACTCCTTTGCTCAAAAAACCTTCCCTAGATACATCCATGTCAAATAATTTTCGCCCAATCGCTGTACTTCCGTTTATCTCCAAGGTACTAGGAGAATTTCTGTTACATCAACTACAGTCTTTTCTCTGCATTAACCATAACTCTGAACACTTTCAATCTGGTTTTAAGCCTCTCCATAGTACTGAGTCAGCCCTATTGAGAGTGTTCAATGATATTTTGGTTACCACTGATTCAGGGGACTCTATGATCTTAGTTCTCCTAGACTTAACTGCTACTTTTGACACCATTGACCATCAGGTGCTTTTATCTAGATTAAAATCCCTAGTTGGGCTTAAAAGTTTTGTTCTAGATTGGTTTAAATCCTACTTAACAGACCGCTATTTTTCAGTTAAAATTGGCAGCTTTACCTCCTCTGCTGCACGTCTTGAGTCTGGCCTCCCTCAGGGTGTGATCCTATCTTCCCTGCATTTTTCTCTCTATATGCTACCTCTGGGCTCGATTCTGGAAAAAAACATGGGGTTCTATATCATCTTTATGCGGACGATACCTAGATCTATCTGCCTTTAAAAAGAGGAAATCCGTTATATATTACTTCACTGTTTACCTGCCTTGATGAGGTAAAAACTGGCTGGCTAACAATTTCTTATTTTAAAATAACTCAAAGACTGAGGTCATTGTCTTTGACTCCTCAAATGTAAATACATTTGATTTTTTTTTCTGGAGAAACCTGACAGTCTTTCAAACAAATTGTGTAAAAAATCTTGGCGTTATGTTAGACTGTCAGCTTACTCTTTGAAAACATGTCTCTTCAGTAGTTCCAGCAAGCTTTTTCAAGCTCCGCTTGCTATCTAAAATTAAACATGCATTGCCAGAGAAATCTCTTGAGTCGGTCGTCCACGCTTTTATTGTCTCAAGGTTGGACTACTGCAACTCTCTGTATAGTGGCATATCAAAAACCCAACTACCTGAATTAAAACTAGTTCAAAATGCGGCTGCTAAATTTTTAAAGAAAGGCTCTATTGAAAACTCATTTGTTTTCTCTAGCCTTTGTCAATGATCATGTATAATGGTGTTTTAAGTGACTTGTGTAGTTATGTGTATTGTCAACTGACATACGCAGATAGGCATATTGTCCACTGGCATATGTCATTTGTGTTTTGTCAACTGACAAATTCTGATCCATGTACTTCACATTCTCATGCTGATTGTATTTCAATTGTTTTGTTATATATGCGATTTCTTATTATAATCTTTGTTTACTCATGTTTTGTTTTTGTTTTGTTTTTCTTGTATGCCTTTCAGCACTTTGGTCAGTCTGGTGACTATGTAAAATGTGCTCTATAAATAAAAGAACTAGAAGTAGAACTCTTTTGACTACAAACAATTTGATACACAAAACAAGAGCCCTAAAGGGACAAGTGATGTGACGCATATAGTGCCGAAATCTACCTTCTAATTCAATGCAAATTAATGATTTAAATGTAAAAGCTATTTTTCGTGATCGTATTTTTAGAAATGTGAAACAACCCTTATAATGCTACAATAAATGCCAGTGATTTGTCCTAAATCATTCCTTTAACACAATAAAACTATACAGTTTTTTATTAATTAATTACTGTATCGTTGGTCCTGCATTTTAAACACAGTAAACTTTCCATACTTTCAAAAAATACATTTTAATGCAGATTGAATTAAGACCCAAGCACACGTATGGCATTTTTCCATTGCATAGTACCCCACGGTTTGGTTTAGTTTGGGTCGGGTCAACTTACTTTTGGGAGCTTTTCCATTAGAGGTGGGACAAAGTCATTGTTATGCAAGTCACAAGTAAGTCTCAAGTCTTTGCCCTCGAGTCCCAAGTCAAGTCGAGTCAAAGATGAGGCAAGTCCCGAGTCGAGTCAAAAGTCAAAGCCAACAAGTCTTAAGTCGAGTTCAAAGTCCTACCATTTTAGTTTCAAGTCATTTCAAGTCCTCTTACCACAGAAATAAAATGCGTGCTCTGGACAGGTGGAGGGAGGTCTCTATATGGCATTGCATTTGCAAAAGATCAAATTGGCCAAAAGTCTGTCAGTCATTTGTGCGCGATGTAGTCTAGATTTTTGTTTTCCCTCTCACCCTTATGCTCACTCGTCCCAGTGCGACACCCCATAAGCACCACCACACTCACAGATGCATACAGTATGGATCTTCTTGTAACTGAGAGCATTCTGAAAGTGTACTCATAAACACATAAACAGTTTATTATAAGAAAAAAAGACATTAACAGCCAATGGGTTTACAGCTGGGGAAACTGGACTGATTTTTAGACTGGTTTAGTGTTAATCAACATCTAACTCAGGGCCAAAAGTTACTCAACTGTAATTAAAATTAAATAAACTGTTTACAATCTTCAGTCCGTTGCTAACACATGCATTGAAGGAGAAAAAATATATACTCTTTTAATAGCTATCATCTGACAACTGTTGATAACATTACCACATGTAATTTAATGGTGTAAATGTTTTTAATTAATACACATTTAAGATGACCATGAATTAACTCTAATTTTCATAGTCATTGATATAAAAAGCTTATTATTGCATATAATACAAGCATTGTCTAAAAATGAAAATAGGCTTTTACTTAATTAGATTATCATGTAGCCTAATATTAGACACCCAAACCAAACAGAAGTTTAAGATCATAGACTGCGTTTACATGCAGCCAATAACCCGTTCAAATCCGGAATATTAGCAATAACCCGGTCGCGCACGTCCATGTAAACACCGGCAAAAACCCGAATATGCTCATATTCCTGTTTTTAAAATCCCGAATATTACCCCTGGGTTACCTCTTTTCTAACCCGAAATTTTGGTCATGTAAACGCGCATCGGGATATTCCCATCAAAAGGAACATTGATTTGTGTACTGCGCATGTTCTATTCGCAAGGAATCTTGGTCTTCTGAGTAGAGAAACTTCTTGTATGCGCCAAAAAACCCGCAGGGAGTAGAGGTAAGCATGGCGAGAGAGATGCGCCACACTTTTAGAGCGAGGAGGAAACCAATTGCAACAATCGCGTTTTTCACGTTAAATTAATATATAGCTATTCTTGTTTTTCAAAGCATACATGTATAATAAAGGCCAAATAGATTGTCAATAGTTATGAGAGTAACTTGTTTTTTTTTGTGTGTGTGTGAATTTGAATTCAAAATGTAATACTATGCTATTCATATTTCGTTAAATACAGTGAATGTGTGAAAAAGTTAAAGATGACAGAATAACTGTAGCGTCGTCTGCATCTTGATGCAGTTTCTAAGATTAAAATTACTTTAATTTAACTGATAGACACAAATACAAAGCGGCATAATATAACTGATTGCTTACCAGCATTAAAACCACTTAAAATAAAAACCTTAGGTTTTTTCTTTGTATGTGCGTCCGCTCCGTGTATAAGGATGTTGCGATAACGCCGGTGGCTTTATTATTAACTGACTGAATACTTATACCTGACATTTAGATATGAAAGTTTATCATCAACAGTACCTGCGTGAAACATTATAAACATTGGTGATCATCTGCCGACTCGACTGTTTCTGCACGTTCTCAGTCCGCTTAATTAACGGCTTTTCGTTCTATCCGCGTGAGGTAAACATTTTTGTTCTGTACTTTTTTACTTGCATGTATTTCTACATATTTTCGTCCAAGTAACACTCAGGATATAATGTAAGTTATTATAGATAGCATATAAGCTTGTTCTGAAAGGATGACAATTATAAAAATTATCCATCCAGCTTAATTTAGCCAAAGTAATGATTTATTCGTTTTCATACTTTATAGATGTTAATTTATCTACTAATATATTATTGAAAATGCCATAAATAAATATTCATTGCCTTCTGTAAGCTATTGCATTCGTTTTGTACATTTATAGTTGCATGAATACTGTCTAATTTTAATTTCTTTAAGACACTGTTGTGTTCTGTATTTACCGATGCTCTGTAAATATGCACTTGAAAAACCTTCTTGTTAGAAAATCGTTCTTCAATTAATTTTTTTTTTTCAAAAGTATATTTAGCTGAAGGCTAGTATAGCTTGTTAATCTTTTTCTCATAAAAGGAAAGACATGTAACTTAGCCTACCCTGCTTCTACATCGGTGCAGCTTGTTCTGGATTTAAATAATAATTTTATTTTAGTAAATGAAGGCGGTAAAACCGCATTGCGCAATAGTGAGCCACGCAAAATCACCGCATTTACCTTTTAATCACAGTTTACATCGGGATATTGCCAATTCCATGTATACAGGGGTAACTCTCTCTGCTCACGCATGTAAACGGGTTATTCCGAATGTTTCAGAAACCCGAAACCCGACCTTAACCTGATCATAACCCGAATATTTACAGCATGTAAACGTAGTCATATACATCTTGAACGTAGATATATAAATTAACACAATGAAGGAAAGTTTCACACTGTGAAGCACAAGCTGAAAGAGTAACTGAAGGCAGCTAAAAACCCTCAGGATATAATCACAGGCTTATTTTATTGCATTTGGATTCTGACCTCCAGATAAATTAATAACTGGACTAATGATTTCAATGTTGTTTACTCACATGTGCGTTGTTAACCCTCTGGGGTCCGACCATTTTGGGACATTGTCAGAGATTCTGACATGCTCTTACATTTGGTCTTTTTTCAGTTGCTTTAAACATATTAATGGCAAGTGTCTCATAACACTATGTTCACCACAAACTGGGCTAAAATATTATATGAGCTACATATATGTACATGTTTGTATTTTTAAGAGAAAAATGTTTATGCATGTTTTTTTTTTTAAAGCTACATTTTTAAGTCTCTGATATAACTCCACAAAACCCATACTAAACATGTTTAACAAGATCTTGTAGTCTAGAGTTTTTTCTTTAAAATAATATGAAAATCATCCTGCCTACGCATTCACATAAAACAATATATTGATTTAGAAATTGTAAGACACTTTTTGTTTAGAGGGGCCTTATGCGAGAAGGATTGATTGACAGCTAGCAAACAAAAGGATCGCATAATGAGCTGAATAATGAGGCAGGAATGTTAGAGGGAACTACAGTATGGAATGTGAGGACAAATAAATGTATACATGTTTGTTTGAGGTTTATTAAGAAGTTAACGATATAATCAAAATAGAAATGAAGGTCAGTAGGACATTTTCAGTTTTTGAAACAAACCCTATTCAAAAACTTAACTTGTATAAACCATAGCTGCCAACTCTCACTCATTCACCGTGAGACACCCGCAATTGACCCCATTCTCACGCTCTCACGCCACACATCCATTTTCTCACGCAGGCTCGTGCCCACCATTGACATTCCCATTGAGTTTAATAAAAGTCATGAAATAATTGCCTAATATACCTAATTGTACTTACTGTAAAACGCCTAGCTATCTCTATCTGGCCTGCCTCAATCAACATAAAGCGCTCGTCAAAGTCAAAATGATGCGAAGGCCAATCAAATCAAAGAAGGTGGAGTTATTGTTTACAGATGCTGGAGCGCCAGCTACAAACTACAGAGCGAGTGCGTGGCTGCGCGATGGTGAAAGAGCAACGCACGATGTAAGTAGCTAAACCAGTGCTCGCAGTACTGACACTTTTATATTTAAGCGTACCTTCACTGTCTTTTGCGTCCCACCACTTCTCATGTTGCTGGTACTTTGCTGCAAAAAGTCAAAGAGCATTTCACTTTATGTGGCGCTGCGCAGGAAGTTCGGCAGCGAGGACATCAGAGTACCGCGAGAGCAATTCGAAATGTTACAAAAGGGTCCGCCTTTACCTTTGCTCTCGCGTTACTATGATGTCATAAGCCGAACAGTCAGCGCCGCACCAGTCGAACACACAAAGCGTCAAGGTCTGGATGAGAGGCAGAGACCTGCACGGATTCCACGCATACAGATACCCTCAGAAAACAGCAATTTTAATCAACCCTCACCTGCGTGTGCATGTCTGTAATCAGTACAAGCCTGTGTGATGTTTGCTGTGACAGTTTTTAATTAAAGAGAAAAAAAGTCAAATGATATTTGACATCTAACAATAATATATACGAAATATAATTATATGGTCTTGACATGCACATTATCTGTTGCTTTAGTTTAATATGAACTACTCATTTGGTTTATTTGATTGTGACAGTCCCTCTATCACCAACCAATCACAAATAATCACTTTTGCTTCTCTTTCTCAGTGGATAAACTGAATCAAAGCTGCTGTTATCTGCAGTTATACATTTTACAGAGACCAGTAGCCTATTCATTAGATTTTAAGTAATTTTTTGGCACTTTTATCAGAAGGAAAGTACAATAGGAGTGTATGAAATAATAATAAAGACTCTAATTTCAGTCATTTAAACTCAGTAAAAGCTTTTATTTCAATTTAATTTGTAAAATATGATTAGATTTGTATTGTAATCCATTTTTACGCAGTTTTTCCAACTATTTTATACAGAAATAGCTAAAATCCACACTATTATCAATTGGTTAAGCACTTAAAAGTTATTACCACAACCCCCCCCCCCCCCCCCAAAAAAAAAAAATCTCACTCCAAGCTGAACTCAGAAGTTGGCAGCTCTGTATAAACTAAGAAACTGATAAACAACAGAGCTATAAACATGTGGCTCATGTTACCATATAACTTTATGGCCAAAAAGTATAAATATATTTTTCCACTTCATAGTTTTGTACAAATGAGAGGGATGCAGACCTGTTAGAGAGTTATGAACAGCTGTTAGCATAAATTGTCCACAGCAATACCCTTACATACATAACTGATGGGTAAATATCACTGATAGCACTACATTCAGATAAACTATCATGTACATAAACTAAATTAGTATCTCAGATAAACATCTGCAGTGATTAGTTATATAAAAAGCTGTTTTCAGATGACTGTTTTCAGATGCCCATCCCCTTATCGTCAAGCTTCTGTTTTAAACGCGTTTCTGTAAGCGAGTATGAACTTTAAAAACACATCGCATATGGCGTCCATGTGTGCGAGCTCGCGTCTCCGTGGAACCAACGCGGCGCTCATAATAAAAAGCGCAATGTATGGAATGCGTTGCATGTAAACAATATCATATTACAGCAGATCCCGCAGTGCAGAGCATTACTCAAAGTTGCCATGAAGGATACGAAAGTGAATAACGGTGTCTTACACTGTACAACATGTAACAGATATCCGCCATCACGGGAGGTCACGCGTACTCGTTTGTAAATAAGCATGTAAACATGGAATCATATTACAGCACACACTTAAAAGATACAGCAGTGCAGCATTACTCAAAGTTGCCATGAAGGATACGAAAGTGAATAACGGTGTCAAAACTGTACAGCATGTAACAATGATATCCGCCATTACGTGATCACGCATCCTCGTTTGTAAACAATGCGAAAGTTTTTCAATCTGAAGCGTGCAGTCTGCTGAGGTTGCTTATGTAGGCTGAACTGCACAAGCCATAAGCATATTACAACATGATAGCAAATATAAATGAAGACAAATGACTTACAGTTTCTTCAGGAATATATCCTCCTCCAGTGCGTCCTCCATTGTTCTTCTTCTTAGGTAACATTTAAGATAAACGCTTCTCTTCCTCAATGTCCAGACATAAATGAAGATATTCCTCACATGTGTGTATAAAGTTTATAATCCAAACATGCGGTAAAGTCTTTAAATCTGATCAAACTTTACTTTGTCTGTTTGTTATTGTGTTAAGCTGCTCCTCACTACCATCTCAACAGCGTGTACCGCCTGTGGGCGTGACTGAATTAAAGATAATGAGGTCAGCCAGGAAAAACAGTACTCTCTTTACTTCAATGCAGATTATATAAACAGTCAATATTTGTTTTTGATTATAATTAGCTTGTTTAAAAGTAGACATTTCAGGCTTTCTTTGGATATGTGTATCATGTTTGTGTGACGAGTATTCGCGGAGTTTCAACTGATTTTGTAACGTGATTTGAGAGACATAAATTAAGATCTTCCTCATGTGTGTGTATAAAGTTTATCATCCAAACATGTGGTAAAGTCTTTAAATCTGATCAAACTTTACTTCCTCAGTTTGTTAATGTTTGAGCTGCTCCTCATTACCATGTCAACAGCATGTACCGCCTGTGGGCGTGATTGCATTAAACTCTCTTTACTTCAATTCAGATTATATAAACAGGCAATATTTGTTTTCGATTATAATTTGCTTGTTTAAAAATAGACATTTCATTCATGTGTATCAAATTTGTGTGATGAGTATTCGCTGAGTTTCAATTTATTTTTGTAACGTGTTTTGAGAGACAGCTGGCGGAGACAGAAATGTCTGGATGCGCACCCTGTTTATTTTCTTTATTTGACAAAAAGACAAAGATCTCTTGTTATTGTGAATGTACACATATTAAAGAAGACCCTTTGCAGTTTGAAATGATGTCAAACACGTAAGTGTATGATTATTAATGATGGGAGTATTTTGAGTTAATTCTGCCATGATAAGGAGAAAACACGTCAAAATGCGGCAACGCTTTTTTGGACCCCAGGGGGTTAACTCTCCGGATTTTATGTTGCAGCACTGCTCCACTCGTTCACTTCTCCACATGGACTGTTTGTTTACAGTGTCACGTGAGCAGCTTCACTGCAGGTTCGACTTCATTTGGCGCTAAGCAGACCTCTTGGTGATTTCAAAATACTGTGACAGCGATTCCAAGCAGATTTGTCCATGTGATAACAGGAATCGCTCTCGCGGTACTTTGCTGTCACTCGCCTGTAGGTTCTTGTGGCGCCACACCAGTCTGCTCCCAAGTCACTTTTGCATCGCTATAGTAATTTGATTTCATACGCCGATCGCGCAATTCGGCAGGAAGTCAAACACACCAAATATATAGACTAATATGTATATGCATTTCAACCCGCTAAAGTAGCAAGTGTAGCATGCTAATGGTCAGTGCTTCACATCTAAATTATGACAAAAAGTTTGAAATGTCACAAAACCATGCTGTTATGCATCCTCACGCTATTTTTAGTGGGTATACGGTAAGGGTGTCACGATTTCGATTTTAAATCGAAATCGATCGAAATTAAGTCACAGCTTCGAACTTCTAATTAAAAAATGGGATCGTCGATGCTGCCACGCCCCCATGTCACGTCAGGTCGGCTTGCCAAGCAAGGGAAAAAAACTCTCAGAGATGCCTTTAAAAACATCTGTCCAGCGGAACGCGATCATATTTTAAACACAAGGGATGCTACAACTCCTTGAAATGCATATCATAAACAGGATTACTACCTAGTGATCTGACTTTGGTCAGAGCGCAGCACTCTGCACGTGCGCGAGAGTGAGGGAGGCGCAAAGATGCAGCAGGTTATATTTTAAACAAAAGGGATGGTTTGCCTCAGCTCGCATGAAATGCATAAAACTGAACAAATACATAAGGATTACTACTTTAGTTTATGTTTAGACTTCGGACAGATGCGAGAGCGCGTGCACGTGAGACAGAGAGAAGCGCAGCTGCTTATGATGCTGGATTTATTTCAGATGCTATGAGTCCAAGACACGCGCATTAAGTCCATGTGCATTAAGTCTATGTGCGTGCAAGAAGGAATCCTCTCTCTACAAGCTCTCGCGTTAAGTGAAGCCCACAAACCCCCATGCGAGTTGTGCAATGTGCATGTTAATGTTAAACTATAATAATAATAATAATAATAATGGCATATCATTTTTGTCTTCAAAAAAAAAAAAATTTAAAAACCGAGAATCGGATCGAATCGTGACCTTAGAATCGAAAATGTAATCGAATCGAGGATTTGGAGAATCGTGACACCCCTAGTATACGGAAATCCTTGATAATTCCTAGTGGGTATAAGGCGTGTACCTGCGTATCACGTAGACTACGCCACTGCTGAGCTGTACTGCTGGTACGGTCCCAGCATCCAAACCAAAGTGAGACTACAGTGATTGGATGTCGTGCAGGCGGCGCGCGTGCTCTCTGCATGCAGGTGGTGCACATTTTTTTCACAGATGCAGATACACTGAGAGAGGCGGGCCATGTGAAAAATTTTTTTCCCAGGTTTTCATGTGAAGTAGCAAGTCATCTCGAGTTGAAAGGTGCAAGTCCAAGTGAAGTCATGAGTCATTGATGTTAAAGTCCCAGTCGAGTTGCAAGTCTTTGTACATTTTGTTGAGTCGAGTCTAAAGTCATCAAATTCATGACTCGAGTCTGACTCGAGTCCAAGTCACATGACTCAAGTCCACACTAGAGATGAGCCGGATACTCGGCTGAAACGAGTATCCGGTACGGATAAAGCACTTCTGCCGAGTACGAGTATTATACGAGTAATACGAGTCAATATCTGTGCTCGGATTAAATGAAAATCATCATTGGGTAGCTGATTGTGTCAGCGTTTTGTGATAGGCTAGTAGTACAAAGCCCCTCCCCTACATACATACAGATGTATTGTTGCTGTGTCCCGCAGCTGCTCACTCACACACAGAACAGCTCTCTGTCTCTCTCCCTCAGTCACTCAGGTTCGCGGTTCTTTTCCATTAACGTTTAGGGTTTCTTTAGCTTTTTACTTTGTGTTGTAACGTTAATACGTACTAACCAGCAGAGTTATGGTAAACGTGGGTTCGTTTAGACGTGAATGCGACGCGCATCGCGTCTCTGCCTGTCGGAGATTTTTTGTTCTTTTTTTAAACCTTCAGCTGTCTCTAACCACTGTGTCCCGCTCTGCACACACAGAGAACAGCTTTCTGTCTCTCTCCCTCATTCACTCGGGTTCACGGTTCTTTTCCATTAACGTTAGGGTTTCTTCAGCTTTTTACTTCGGGTTGTAATGTTAATACGTACTAACCAGCAGAGTTCTGGTAAACATGGGTTCGTTCAGACGTGAATGCAACTCGCATCGCGTCTCTGCCTGTCGGATAATTTTTTTCTTTTTTAAACCTTCAGCTGTTTCTAACCAGTAACCAGACACTGAGTGTCTGACTCGTTTTTGCTGTATTTCATACAAAAATAAAGGTATTAGGATAGTGTTATAAATATTACAAATTAATTATTAAGCTACACTCTCTCTCTATCTCTCTCTCTTTCTCTCTCGTCAGTTTTTTCATAAAAAATAAAGGTAGTAAGTTAAAGTTAGTGTTATAAATATTACAAATTAATTAAGCTACACACACTCTCCCTCGCTCTTCCTCTCTCTGCCAGTCATCTGAGTTTTTTTTTCGTTTTAACCATCAGCTGGCTCTAACCAGTTTTTTTTTACTTTACGCACTGAGTGTCTGACACTTTTTGCTTTTTGCTGTATTTCATAAAATATAGAGGTAGTAGTGGTATAAATAATAAATACTATTACAAATTAAGCTACACACACAAACAAACACACTCTCTCTCAGTGAAACAGAAATATAACAATTTCTGATCAACCCATATATTAATTGCATGCTTAAAATAACATACTGGTTAAAGCACCGCCCTTTTCAAGACAAACCCCGCCTACTTTCGGGTTAGGCCACACCCACGCCGAGTACAGATACAGATAATTCATATGGTTAACAGATACAGATACAGATAATGCTGTACTCGCTCATCCCTAGTCCACACCTCTGTTAGATTCCAGTTCGTACCACCTCGGTTGGGGTTCCAAGCGACCCAAGCTGATACCAAACGTGACGCGAAAATGGTGGGGTTACTTGAGTGTAAGCTTGTTCCCTGAAAAAGCAGAAAGAAATGCTGCGCTGTAGTTATGTTACGTTCATGAACGAATCGTTCTTTTTGAACAAATCTTTTAGGTGAACGAATCGTTCACGCCATTCATTGACTCATATTTCTCGTTCACTGAAATTTTCCTCCCTTCTTGAAGAGCACGGACAAATGAAGCGCGGCTTTCTTTCTCCCTTCAAAGAGTCACAAAAGTACGAGCCAATGGCAATCGAGTATAAGCTGTAGCCGAGCATATGATTGGCTCAACGTACTGAATGAATATGCCCTTCACTGACTGAGCCGCTGTTTTGAGTCTGAACGAAACGAGAGAGAAATCGCGTTTTTACACAAACTGAATGACTGGTACAAGTTACAACCTAATGGATGAGAGGGATACAGAAAGCGAGTGCAACGTAAACAATCTTGTGAAAGAATCATGTGGTTTTATTTTAGTAAAGTTATAGTAACCATGTTTAGGCGGACTATTTACCTTAATACAGATGATTATCAAGGTAATTACTGTTGAAAAATTTGGTATTTCTGTTTTATATAGTTTTATATATCTATATAGTTTAATCCACCCTTTCACTGAACTTTAGTCAGTCATCTGCATCTGAACGAAGTCTTGAACGACATGACCAAAATTAAATGATTCGTGAACGAGGATCTGATGACTGACTGAACCAGAGGAGGCATGCCAATCACTCACAGCACTGGAGTCTTTATTTACAACAAATCCAGATTAGATGTACTATGAATGTACGTGTGTCTTAATATATTCTGTAGCTTGATAAAATTATGCTTAGTATTTCACAATTAAAAACTAATGAGTTTTTGCAAAAAGTCTTTCATTGTCTTATAACACATAATGACACACATCTTCGTCACCTATTGGCGTATTTATGTATTCAGAAATGGTCACTGAACGAATCAGTGAACGAGTCTGAACGAATCATTTTGGTGAACGAACTGAAAATGAACAAGTCACCTTAAATGAAGGAAAATGTCCTTCACTACTGCACTGCTAAGCGCAACGTCTTTTGTTGTTGACCCACTGAATATAATTTGTGCAAACACGTCAATGAAATTAACCCGGAGGTATATACATCAAAGCACACCCAATGTTGTCATTGTGCTCTGCAATAAGTTCCCAAACTCCCTTTTAGCGATGAAAAACACCCACAGGTTGATAAAATAGATGAGCACCAGCTGTGTCATCAGATCTTTGTTTGAAGACCAGTCCTGGGACATCTACTGTACGGCAAGACAGCGCAGCATTTCGTTCCACTTTTTCAGGGAACAAGGTTACACTCAAGTAACCCCACCGTTCCCTTTCAAAAGCTACTCTCAATGCTGCGCTGCTAAGCGCTATGGGGAACGACAACACCCACGCTGCCGTACTTGGAGATGTCTGGACCTCTTACGGATGTGTAAGTGTGCGCACAAGGACCGCAAGGAAATCTTGGACATAAATAACCAAGCTAAAAATAGTGGATGTGTGCGTAAAGGATGCTCCTGCCGCCTTACAAACACCTATAAGCAGGCACCTCTTCCTAATAGTAGCAGTGGGGGATAAAAAATGGTTTAGACATCAGCTTGAGATGTTGACTCGAGGACATGAGAACCTGGAGTGACATGAGCATCCAAGCTATAAAATCTTATGAATGTATGCGGAGAGGACCAGCCCGCTGCATCACAAACGCTCTGTAAGGAGGCCCCTTTTACAAAGCAGTAGAGGAGGCTACTCCCCTGGTGGAGTGGGCTCTCAGACCTGCTGGCAAGACTTGACTGCGTGCCACATAGGCAAGAGCAATAGCATCCCTAACTCAAACTGATATGGACTGCTTGGTGGCCGAGGCACCTCTGTTGCCCCCAAAACAGACAAACAGTTGCTCTGACTTACCCCACTGGCTAGTGTGGTGGACATAGGCCTGACTCCTCGCGCAAGCCCAAAGGCGGCGGAGGTGGAGAGGCTTCATAAAAGCAGCGGGAGGAAACGATCTGATGTAATATGATACGCCCCACCGGCGAGCCCTACTCTAGTGAGTGGAACCGTCAGGATTGTTTCTTTCTATAAATGAAAGTGCTGAGGTCCACCATGGGGGCTGCTGAGGGTGACGAGTTGATCCCCAAGCTCTTCGCAGGGGAGCACAATTCGCTACGCTAACCTTTTTAATGTCCCTCGGCTTTAAAGGACTGGGAAGAGGTCGGCTGACCGTGACTGACAGCCCCTCAACTTGTGTGCGGCGAGGCAAAAACTTTGTGAATGCTTCCTCATGCTTTTTAACTTCAGTGAATTTTGAGACAACGGAGTCAACCGCATCACCAAATGGGGAAACGGGGGCATCTAACAGAAAGGTGTTATCCTTCTCATTTATGCCTGACAGATTTAGCCATAAATGCCTCTCTGTGCTTACCAGAGCAGACATAGAATGGCCGATAGCAGTAGCCGTTTGTTTAGTGGCACGGAGAGACAGATCTGTAGCTCTACACAGCTCATTAAATGTCTCTTTGTCTATCGTCTCGCCTGCACTCAAATCCTTTAACAGATCAGCCTGGCATGCCTGTATTATCACCATAGTATGCAGCGCAGCGCCAGCCTGACCTGCAGCTTGATAAGCTTTGCCCACGAGCGCTGAAGTTATTTTCCCGGCTTCGTGGGCAGGGTAGGCTTCTTTAATGAGGATGCCGAGCCAGACAAGAGATAACTCGCGAGCATCTCTTCCATCTGTGGTATATCTGCGTGTCTTCGCACCCATGATAGTCAAACAAATTGATGTCATAGGTATGAAAACATGTGATGAGTATGGTCTTTTCCATGATTTATCTAATTCACCATGGAGATCTTCAAAGAAGGGGAGAGGCTCATGTTTCGTCCTCTCCCCTTTGTCACTCGATAGAAACCTATCCCCTAGTTTGCTTTGTATGGGGTTCTCTGGCTCGTGAGGCCAGTCAATCTGCAACCTGGCCACGGAGTGCGTTACCACCTCTAGAAGCTCCTCGACCGACTTTTGATTGTGCGAGGAACGCTTTGAGGCTGGTTTATCAAAGTCCGCAGAACCAAGAGATATATCATCAACTTCATCATTATAACTATGCCCCACATGAACCGAAGAAACACAGAAGGGCGCTTCGGGATCACGTGAAGAAATAAATCTTAAATTTCACGGTGCGGTCAGAAAATAATCACGGCGAGCATTTTTGTTGTGAATGATTCACAATGCTCGCACTCATAAGACTGTAAAGCCGTGACCACATGCTCCGCCTCCAAACAAACAACGCAGTAAGTCATAGCGCGAGACCAAACACAGGACTTAGACTGCTATCGGCTCTTCTTACTAATATTTTCCTTTTAACTTAAACTCTTTTTAAATCCGAAAGAGAGAAAATCTGCACTCTGCACTCTATCTTGTTGGAATCTAACTCCTAACAAAGATCTCAAGTGAAGTTCAAAAGGTAAGAGAGAGATTGTATTTTAGTGTAGCACACACACATACAGTGGCGGTCTGAAAACAAAAGACCTGATGACACAGCTGGTGCTCATCTATTTTATAGCCTCGCATCGGGTGCGCTTTGACGTTGTCATCAACCGAGGCTATATACCTCCGGGTCAATTTCATTCACGTGTTTGCACACTACATTTAGCGGGTAAACAACAAAAGACGTTTCCCCATAGCGCTTAGCATTGAGAGTAGCTTTTGAAATGGAACACTGTAGATCACTGATTGGTCTGAGAGAATCGTCACTACTAGCGTCATCGCTATAATGTAAAAGATTAGCTTTACCTTAGTGCTAGCTTGCGCTGTCTCGAGCAAACATGTTGTCATTGTGCTCTGCAATAAGTTCCCAAACTCCCTTTTAGCAATGAAAAACACCCACAGGTTGAGAATCAGGGACACCATAACAGTTTTTTCCAGAATTGCAGTTTGTGGCGGAACATTTGCGATGAGCACGTCAGCATTATATGCTTATGCAACTTAAATGAGGCGCAGTGGAGCGCCGTCAGCTGACGCCAGGGGTATTTGAACAGAAACTGTCATGTGAGACAGAGGTATAGTGATAAACGCGATTCGAAAACATCTTTTCGTGGTGGCCAATTTTAATTTTGTGGCGGACTGAGAAATAAATAAATGTATGGGAATGTACAACAACGCTCTCCCTTGTATGATGTCACAGCAGTAGGCAGCGCAAATATAACGACACGCCTATAATCCCTCCCACTACGAAGTGATACTAAACTCGATGGAAAAGCTAACCAAGCCAAAGTGAGGTGAGTTGAGCTGACCCGACCCAAACTAAACTAAACCATGGGGTACTATGCAATGGAAAAGCACCATTACCTGTATGCAAGTATACCCGCACAGTCGAACACACAGCGTCACAAAGCATACTTCATTTGACCCGAACATGTTTGTGCATAGGCGTTGGATTCGTGCAGTACCTACAGTACAAAAGACATTTTGTTCTTGTTTGTGCATAGTGCTCTTTTGATTACAAATAATTTTAATACACAAAACAGGAGCTTTACAGTGATTTGATGCAATGTGTCGAAATCAAAGATGCCGTCTAATTCAAAGTAAGTATTTGAATTAGAAGATTTGATTTAGATTTTATATGAAAATAATTTTTGAAGACTGTCCTAAAATAAAATTAAAATTAAAAAACAGCTTATTATCACTGTATCAATGTATTCTACATTCTAAAAATTAGAAATGGTTTCATAAACATTTATGTTTTTAAAGGTTTTTTGGATCATCTAACCCCACCTGACCCTAAACCCAACCATTTCTCAACCAAATAAAAAATAAGTAAAAGTACAGTCAGAGGGATCTATTGCATAAATTGACCAATAAACAACAGAATAAAACTATTACAAATCACTTGTGTTGCAAACCTTGCGAACTAAAGGCATACAATCACTTTATATGAAGAACTCTGATAATGCAACGCATACACAGTCAGATCTCTTTTAAAAAATGAACAGATTAATAGAACATGACCCAATTGGTCATGACAGCCAGTATTGTATCACGTGCCAAGCGGACGTAATGATGTAATCTGTCACAAGACACACGAAAGCCAATGATATTTCATAATCAAATATGACGTATCGCTTCTTTTGGTGGCAGTTTATAGCCTACATCAGATCTAATACAGCAGATAGTGATCGCTTTTGCCTCATATCGACATCGTATGACCTCAGTACACATCAAATATTAGTACTTAAAAATGGTGACATTTTGTATACTGTGTTTTATATAATATAATACAATAATGGCTTCGTTATTTCCTCAAACTGCCTAAGCAGTGTAATGTGTCATATAAATACAATTAGTCCTGGCAGTTTACATTGAAATAAATATCCTGATACATCTCTTTTTTGCAAGATTATACAATATATATATAATATATAACATTTCATATATAATATATAATTTCATACCCAAAAATACTAAGTTTCACCTGCTGCCTTTAGAGGTGCTAATTTAGAAAATGCATCTTTGTGTCATATTTGTCAGCAGTGCTTTAAGTGGCCCAAAAGAGGTGCCGGTACTCATATATATATATATATATATATATCAGGGACGTGCACAGGGGGGTTGCTCAGGTTGCCCGGGCAACTGCCCATATGCCCTTCTCGACTCAAGTTGCCCTTCCGAGGTGGAAAAAAATAAATTGTACTTTTACTTTGTTTACACTATGCAGCGATCCTTCGTTACTGTATTTTAATTAATTACGAAATTTGTATTTTATTTTTAAATAGCTATCTTGTGTTTCTGGCGTATTCGCGAATTAATGACTCGTTTGAGTCGATTCCTTACAAAGTGTTGCAAATAAACGAGTCTTTTGAGACGATTCTTTACAAAGCAAATGGGCCAAAAGTTTTAAATTGGTTCGCGAATCAGTTTGAATGAGTTGTTCAGATCGCTGCAAAAACGGAATCGTTCGAAGCTGTTTTTCTCGTAACCTATAAGCACGCAGAATATAACCAGTGTTGGGTGACGTGGAAATGAATTTACCAATCTTTTAACTAAAAGCAAAACTTCACACATGTACCCGCCATTACATACACGCGACCTGTTCGTCGTCAGACACAGTTAAACGCGTGCAACCTCCAGAAACATTGTAGCACAGATTGAAGAAAATCCATCGATGATTGACGTCTGATTCGCTGTATACTGTAATGCATGATGTAAGTGATTCTCACAAAACACACGTGACATGACAACGTAAGAAAACATGAGTTTTGTCTCAAATCATTTTTATGTAAGTGTAAACTGTCAATGTCCTCAGACCATAGGAGATTTCTAACTTTATACATATGCAAAACTGTTGTCAGTTTACTTGTCTGATATTTCAGCTATAAGCTACATCAACATTGAGACTAGAGTTTATTTGAAATGCTTGTCTATTCTGTGTTTGTATTCTTTTTTCTGTACTGTTTGTGTATGTTGCAGTTTTACACATACTGTACCCTTCATAAGTATTCTTCTGTTTGTTGCAGAGGTGTAAAGAGTAGCTGAAAGCCATACTTGAGTAAAAGTACAAATTCCTTACTGTAAAAATTACTCCACTACAAGTTACAAGTCACCAATTTAAATACGACTTGAGTTAAAGTATTAAAGTAACCCAATTTAAAAGTACTCAAGTATTTTTACTCGTACTGAATGTTGGCTCAAAGATGCACTAGTCCTCAACACAAAGAGACATTGTAGGTCTGGGCAGTGAAAACTAAGAAATTAGGTTTTATTTCCTAATATAGAAGAGAAATCAAACACCTCAAAATTTTGACCTGGCAGAACAAACACAGATTAAACATAGTGAAAGTCTTTTGACTAAAATTTTTATTTAGTTTTAGTCATATTTTTGTCATCTGAATTGATTTAGTTTTAGTCTAATTTTATTCAACTAAATGCCATGAGATTTTAGTCTAGAAATCTACATTCAATTTAATTTAAACCCATTTAATTTTAGTCTAGTGTCATTGTGTACTTGAATGTGCCATGCTGAAAATATATAGCCTTTGTGATATAAATATATGGTAACACTTTACAATAAGGTTCATTAGTTAACATTAGTTAGCTACATTAGTTAACATGAACTAATAATGAACTGCACTTATAGCATTTATTCATCTTTGTTAATGTTCATTTCAACAATTACTAATACTTTATTAAAATCTTGTTAACATTAGTTAATGCACTCTGAACTAACATGAACAAACAATTAAAGCTTCAATTTTTATTAACTAACATTAACAAAGATGAATTAATAATGTAACAAATGTATTGCTCATGGTTTGTTCAAGTTGGTTAATACATTAACTACTGTTAACTAATGAACCTTATTGTAAAGTGTTACCAAATATTCTTATATAGGCCTATTCTAAAAAATATATATATTTCAATATTTAAAACATTACAGTAAACTAAAATTACACTAACAGAAATATGATAATGCATATTAAAAACGTGAAGTTGTTCATTTGAAAGATTAATTGTAAACACATGTAGTACGTAACACCAATATCTCACATTAGGTGCACTACATTTCTTCCGTCATGCATCCCTCTTTACAGTAAATACATTACAGCATACTTGATTAAATGTGAGGACAGTGAAATTGTACACTTATTATCAATCTTATAATGTACTTAAGTTACTCGGGCAATCAGTACAGGACCTCGCTGGTTTATTTTGGCTTATATAGTAAGTTATATCAAGTTATGTAACTCAGGTTAGCTGATAAAGTAGCATCAGAGTATATAAACATTTGTGCTTGCCTTTGAGTTGCGGGATGACCCTCCTGCAATCGCGCATCACTTTTGTTTTGATTGTAGCATCACATGTTTAACAAAGGGTCCCTTGACTGAAGCAAATGTGATATGCATCCATATGTTTGCTCTTTATCTCTTCTCTCAGACCAGACGCGAACTTTTCTCTACAGTTTATGACATACGCAGCACGCAGATGTCCCGCTACGGTGGCTCAACGCAAGCAATTCAGCGTTTGACATCAAAGTACCGCGAGACCAGACTTCTCCATATGCATTTGATTTGCTCTCGCAGTACTTTGATTTCATACGATTGCTCTGCGCAGCGCCAAATGAAGTCCCTCAGTTGTGTGTGTGCGTGTAACCTCGCGACCACAGATTCTATCCATCATCACCCTCTGACACTTTCGTCTCGTTTTTATTTGACGAATAAACAATGTAGCGAGTAACGTTAAGTGTCATTTCAAATGTAGTGTAGTAAAGAGTACAAATACCCAATCAAAAATGTAATTGAGTAGAGAGTAAAAGTAACCTATATTTTTGATACTCAGTACAAGTACAAAGTAGCCCAAAAAATACTTAAGTACAGTAACGAAGTACATTTACTCGAGTACTTTACACCTCTGGTTTGTTGTGGAGTCAAGAAATGTCTAAACATTAAAAGATGAACATGAGACGAAAGTACAGAATCTGCCACATTCTTTTTTTGTAATGGTCACTGAGCTGTGTCCTGATTGTTTACACATGAAAAGCATAAAATGTGTAGGATCAGTTTGATTCACTTATGTGCATTTGTGTACAACACACATAAGTCAGCATTTAATGCTGTTGTTCTTTGTTGTTAAAGAATGTATGTGTTGAAACATAAACAAAGGTTAATAAAATGTGACATTCTAAACTTCTGACATACTGATATTTATCTTACCAATTTCTGGTCTCCATAGCAAACAGAAAAATCTTGTCTTTTCAGTTCTGATACTTATGGAGGGCACTGTATTGTGTGTGTGTGTGTGTGTGTGTGTGTGTGTGTGTGTGTGTGTGTGTGTGTGTGTGTGTGTGTGTGTGTACCTGGTAATTATCACGTTGTGGGGACCAATTGTCCCCACAAAGATAGGAATACCAGTGTTTTTGTGGCCTTGTGGGGACCCATGAGGAAACAAGCTTATAAATCAAACAAGATGATGTGTATTGAAAATCTAGGGTACAAGAAAGTTTTTTGTGATGGTTGGGGTTAGGGAATGGGGCAGGTAAGGGGAATAGAATATACAGTTTGTATGGTATAAAATGCATTACGTCTATGGAATGTCCCCACAAAACATGGAAACCAGAATGCGTGTGTGTGTGTGTGTGCGTGCGTGCGTGCGTGCGTGCGTACGTGTGTTTGCGCGTGTATATCTAGATTTATTTTTTCATGAGTAACTAGTAACTCGCTTCTTGAGTATTATTTTCATTGCATACTTTTTACTTCTACTTGAGTAATTATTTATTTAGTTACTTGTACTTTTACTTGAGTAAAGTTTTTGGCTACTCTTTCCACCTCTGTTAAAATCTTCATGAATCTAGGCTGAGTTTGCCACGTTTAAGCCTAAATAATCAGACAGATAGCAGCTAGCTATCATAGCTTGCAGACAAGCAGCATAGGCTACAATTTTTTTTGTAGGCATTAGGCAAACATGTTTGCTGATTTTAATAAAGACCATGTTATTCTCAGTCCTTCATATAGGCCGTGAGTTTAAAAAAATTGGGGGGGGGGGTGCCCTTTATTTAGGTCAGAGCAACTGCCCCTAAAAATTCCTGTGCACGTCCCTGATATATATGTTTGTTTTTTTTGTTTTTTTGCTGACTCGAGTCCTATATTGAAGGGGTTTTATATTCAGCAGTCAACAGACGACCTTGTAAAAAATAATAAATCCTTTTATAAGTTTGTGGATTTGCTTGAGCTAGAAATAGCCACTGAACATAAATAAAATGTGCAAAAGGATTTTGAAAAAATACCATTAGAAAGAGCTACTGTAGAGCTTTTGAACATAAATAAAATGTGCAAAAGGTAGATATGTGATTAACATTTTCAGCATGGTTAAATGCTAAAACTAGTTGTTCAGATAGAAAGAGCTTAATTTTTTTTAAAAAATGACACCAAGACCATGTCTATGGGTTCAAGAATAACAAAATACTGGCCATTTGAAACTCGAAAGTCATTTATTTTGTCCCATTGTTTTCCATTTTGCGGGTGGTAAAACTACTGTGTACGTCGTTCAAATTCGCACGGAGAGGTGGTGGTACGCTCAAGAGAGGTGGTGGTATGCTCAAGAGCTATTTTTAGAAGTGACGGTACTGAGTACCGGGGCGTTCCGGCCCACTTAAAGCACTGTTTGTCAGAACCCTGTCATGCTGAACTAGATCTAAATACAAACAAGGATCTGGCAGGATCCTGACAGATGACTATAGCTGAGTATTTCCTAAACCAATTAAAGAACGCAACGCAGTGTCTCGCACATCTCACACAGACTTCAATACCCACAAATCCATTGTTCAAAATACAGTTGACATCATGATAATTCCTGCCTGTGATTTTCATTTAAATGACTGAAAATTAGGCTGCAAAAACGAAATTATCATTTGGAAAGCCAGCAGAAGATGAGCAGACAAAGAGAAGGAGTGAAGGTGAGAAAGTTAATGGTTATGCAGCAAATAGCCTACAATATGAGATGCAATATGGCTACCAATGAGATTCAAACCTATATCCTACTGAAATCCTGAAATCCAGTGGCTAGCTTATCTGCACTGACAATTAATCTAAATATTATATAGATAATTTATGTATTGTGAAGTGATGGATAGCCTATTACCTTTTAATAAGCATGGGTTGCACTTTGTGCTTGTATGTTAAAGGGGCAGTGAATCAAAAAATGAATTTTAACTTGATATTCTGTCATATAAAAGGTCATCATACTTAAATGAACATCCTGCAAGATTGAGAACTGAAAACAGTTTTTGGCACCAAGCCAAAAAAAATTCAGTAATGTTTCTACTTTACTACTTTACTATAGGTATTGTCTTTTATGTGTATTGTCTTAAGCACCATACAGTGCACAGCATAAATGAGTACACCGCCTTTGAAAATTAAGATTTTTCTAAATTTTTTTGTAAATATGAGATCGATTTCCTTTCTTTTTTACAAAATAGTTATATTAAACATTTATTTTATTAACAAAAGAGTGAAAGTCACTGACCATCTTTAGGATTCAAAAAATAACTAATTTAAATCAAATGAGGTGTTGCAAAAATGAGTACACCCCGATGAATATGTTAGCAAAAAAATTAAATAAAGTGTAATTAAAGGAAAAGTCTACTCATTTTCAATATTAAACTATGTTATTACCTTCACTAAGAAGAGTTAATACATACCTCTATCATCTTAGTGCGTGCACGTAAGCGCTGGGGCGCGCTGCGACACTTCGATAGCATTTAGCTTAGCCCCATTCATTCAATGGTACCAAACAGAGATAAAGTTAGAAGTGACCAAACACATCAACGTTTTTCCTATTTAAGACGAGTAGTTATACGAGCAAGTATGGTGGTACAAAATAAAACGTAGCGCTTTTTCTAAGCGGATTTAAAAGAGGAACTATATTGTATGGCGGAATAGCACTTTTGGGAGTACTTCGACTCGCCTGAAAAATCCGCTCCCCTTCTCCCTCTCATAATGGGAGAAGGAGAGTGTTGCTGCGCCGAGTGGGCTTGCATGAGTGCTGCAGGTGTCCGAGATTTGAATTTTATAGAAGGCATCATGAATACACAGATGTACTGTGAAATACTTAAAGAGAAGATGCTACCATCAGTTTGTGCCGTTGGTCACCGGGCAATCTTTTAACATGATTGTGACCCAAAACACACATCTAAGGTCACTAATTCATTTTAGAAGAAGCACAGGGTAAAAGTGATTCAGACCTCAACCCCAGGTTAAGGTATGGGGAGTTCAGAAAGGACAAGCAGAATGTCATTCTCCTTCAGGATCTGAAAGAGGTCATTGTTTAAGAATGGAGAATAAAGAGGTAATTGTATGTTGTCAACCTCTTTATTCAATGTCTAGAAGAATTAGTCCTGTTATTAAAAAAGAATGGAGGCCATACAAAATATTAGATAGGTATTTTTAAAGAAATAAAATAACTAAATTTACTGTACTCATAAAATGTACATTAAATGTACTCATTTTTGCATCACCTTATTTGATTTAAATGTGTTATTTTTCGTACCCTTAAGATGGTATGTGACTTTCACTCTTATATTAAGAAACATAAATGTTTAATAAAACTGGTGTGTAAAAATACAGCAAATTGGTCTCATATTTACTAACAAATGGAGAAAAACCTTAATTTTCAAAGGGGGTGTACTCATTTATGCTGTGCACTGTATATTTGTTCTGCTGCTATTTTTTCACATTAATGTTTTTAAAAAATGTCCCCACATGTAATGATGGGGAATGAAGCTATCCAATCATAGCAGTGGGTGTTTACGTCCAGGTCTTCAATGCGGCCGCCCCATTAAACGAACCATTTCTCCAGAGAGCCACTAATCCATTTTACAAAATAGCCTATTACTTATTGCTTTTGATGTTTTTGAATGTAAAAACCACGCGAACATCTTAAGAAGACCTCAGACAACAGTATAAAACAATAAAATCGACAGGTTCATTGCCCCTTAAATAAACTTGTTAACTTAACTCTGGCCTGCACACTGCACATTTGCAGCATTTTTGTCAAATCAACAAATGATGTAACTTAAAAAAATTAAGTTAAACAACTTTAACTTGAATTTAAAGTTATGTCAACTTTTTTAAGCCAAAAGTTAAAATAGTAGGTTGAATTGAATTGCAAAAGCAAGTTTTTTTATTACAGTGTGTTGTGAGACATTACATTATTATTATTATGTTAAATTCAACAGAGGAGACACGAGAGAGAAGTCAGGCAGTTGAGGAGGAGAAAGAGTTAGAAGGAGAAGAGAAGGAAATAATAGGTGAAGGGCCCTCCCAAGACAGATACCAGAAAACACACACAAGGTGCAGAGTTTACACATGTTTTTATTGAAAATAAATATGTTGTTTTAAAAATATAAAAATGTATTCTCAAGTGTCTTTTTTTTTGGGGGGGGGGTCCTCTGTATTTGAAAAATCCTGGCTACGGCCTTGCTTACAGCTAGAACAAATATAAATGATGCATCCTTATTACAAAAAATGAAATTAACTTAACTTTAGTTGTGTTTAAATGTGTAGGTTTTTAATAATTATTTGGCATTTTTAATAAGTTACATTTTGAAAAAAGGTTGATTTAGCATATTTTAGACAAAATATATACAAAATGAAACACATAGTACAAGACATTTTCTTCTCATTTGCATCTCATAATGTATACATGTATGCTTCTTTCATAAGATGACGGCAGTAGAGCTCTTTTGACTATAAACTATTTAAATACCAAAACAAAAGCCCTACAGTGACCAGTGATCTGATTGAGTGTGCAAAATCTCTGTGCCCCTGGGAATGATTTAGTCGTTTCTTTTAATGCTGTTTTATTTGTCATTTGAATGTCTTTTATACAAAGCATTGGTGTGTGTCCAGGTGACCTATTTTATTTAGTTTCTATGTTGGTGGTGCAAATTTCACTTATATGGTAATATACTGTAAGTCAGACAATGTAAATATATCACATATATACTTCATGGCCAAAAAACAATAGTGACATGCATTCATATTTTATTTTGATGCCCGGTTGGTAAAGCACCACATCTGCAATGCAAAGGTCATAAGTTTGATCCCAGAAAAGCATTTACGACCACAAAACCAAGTCAAAAGGGTTTATTTGTAGCCAATAGCTAACAATTCATTGTATGGGTTAAAATATAGATTTTTTTATCAAAAAAATCATTAGGATATTAAATAAAAATCATGAGAATGTTCAATGAAAATAACTTATTAATAGTTGGTTTAATAGAGTTTTTTACAGGTGGAAAGAAGTTTGCTTCTAAGTGAAGATAATAATCTTTTATGTTCATTTCAGAGTGTTTGTGTGTTCATTAAAAAAAACTTTAAAATATATATTTTATTGAGCCTAAATAAAAATAAGTTTTGGTGCAAATTGCTGCCACTACCTGGATTAACATTTTTACACTTGCTTAGTGTGATCCAGTGATCTTCATGCCCACTAGAACACCTGGGGAAAATACAGGAAATGCATCATTTAAGTAGTCAAGTGGTCAAGGGTAAAGACCGCAAGTGTTGCTTTAAATGTAGTTGAGCTGAGCTGCTTGCGCATGTGCTAATGAAATGATCCACTCACTTTATAATGGGGGTGCAGTCGTGCAGATGTAATAAAACTTTAATGGAGATACTGAAAAATACAAAATATGATTAATTAAATGTAATTAATTCAGAACACCAAATTTTACCTGCGTTTTGTAGTACATTGGTAACTCAGGGCCCAGAGCTTACATTTACAGGAAAGTTTAGTGACACATTACAATACTTTCCGAATTCAACAAATTATCATTCACTCTCAGAAAAATGTGAGAGTGCATCAAATCTTTTTCAAACCTCTGTTTGCCAAAAGCCTTGCGACATTGTGTGGCTGGTGGTAGGTTAATTTTCATTGAGCCAGACCTGTCAATCAATTTTGAATGTACATTTACTTGGTTTCATTGTAATATTACAAATCAGCGGGCCAAATTGGTTGCAAGTACACGGAGGTTTCTTTCTGACTGGTGCGTGTGGGGCTGCAGACTGCACACGTCGTGCTGTTTACATTCGGCAAAAAAATTGCCACTGCGTCGGACTCAAGTCTAATTTTCTTGGGTTTGTCCCGGGTCGGGTTTGGATAAAAAGTTATTTGGGTCATTTTGCGTCGGGTACATTTCTTTGGACCAGAGAAGACCTCTAGTTAGTACTTCAAAGGCACTGTAAGAAAAAAATATGAGGATGTTGAAGATCTCAATCAAAGCAGTAGCAAAGTACTTGAAGCACTTGGAGCTCATCTGAGTTGGAGTGAACCCTGAACCCAAGTCTTATACAGTTAAAAATCTTTGTGCTTCTCCTATCGATTGTCCAATCTTTTCAATGTGGCAACCGGGTTATTCTAGATTAAATATTCATTGCTGTTCCAATCTATGCCATTTTTACAGTTCCATCCATCCTGGGGTGTGTGGAGTTGCTGTATTTTTTTTTTTTAGGCCTGTAGCTCTTAGCAGGATTGGGAATTTCTGTATTTTCCATTCTAGTTGTAACTTTGGAGAAGTCTGATCAGGCTGATTATTTAAGAAGTCTTTTTCCATAAGGAAGTCTCCTGGCTTCACTAGTACAACTGGCCCTGTCGTCCTCTCGATGATTGGCCAGATTCCTCCAGGAAAAAAGACTAACATCTCAATGCTTTTATCTGAAATGAGAAAAAGAAGAAGTTTCCCCCACCCTTTCCCCCACAAGAACCTTAACACATTCAAAACATCAAAGTCATACAAGTTTAATTACAGAACATTAAACATCAGTAACGTTTAAGAGAATTCATTTTCAAATTAATGCCATTAAGATATTTCTCATTAATAACATTGACATATCGATGACATTAAAACATTTTCTATAAATTATCATGAATTATAAAGAATAACCCCACTTTGATAGTAAACATATTTTTTTATAAAATGTGCTACTATTATGTAACAATTATCAAGTTTACATCAACATCTTCTTATGACTGAGTTAGGGTCATATTATCTCTGCAACCCGGCCCCCAGGCTTTTGTGGTCAAACGCGCTCGAGCACGGTTTGGTTGGATAGTGTGAGTACGCCCTTACAGTCATGTTGTTCACATATTGATGTGTCTGTCAGGGTGTGAAAGCTTTCTTCCTTCTTTCCTTTCAACAGTGCTAACTGGGTTTCTAAATTGCCTGTTTTCTTAGGCAAATCATGAAAGTCCATCTTTCTTTTATATGAAAAGTGACACTGTCTTGCCTTGTGTCCTTTCTTTCCACATCTTTCCAAAACTTCCTGATCTTTTCATCTTTTCTGTGAACAATTCCTTACA
This sequence comes from Paramisgurnus dabryanus, assembly GCF_030506205.2. Lineage (NCBI taxonomy): Eukaryota > Metazoa > Chordata > Actinopteri > Cypriniformes > Cobitidae > Paramisgurnus > Paramisgurnus dabryanus. The sequence continues at coordinate 42,489,580 of NC_133342.1, forward strand.
ATGTGACCATCTTTTCCACATGCATGACAGACAAAGTTTTGATGTCTCTCTTGTCTTGCGATGCCCAGCAATGTGACCAGCGTTTCCACATGCATTGCAAAGATAACACCTTCTGAATTTACTCTTGCAAATCTCCTTGGTCTATGATGAATGTTACATCCTGAGGATGTATTAAATTAATTGTATTAAAAGGTATGGTATCTAATTCTTATTCAAATATATTTTCTTTAATTTGATATGGGGAGTCGTAGGGAGATTGAGTTATCTTTTTTTTTTACAATAAGTTAATCCTTGTTTTTCTGTTCGGTAGGGAGTGGAGGGTAGCATATGTTGTTTATTTATTTTCTTTTACCTGGGTAGGTTATTAAGTTATCCTTCCACAGAGCTGGGTAGTAACAGATTACATGTAATCTAGATTACGTAATCAGATTCCAAAAATCAAGTACTAAATTTTACAATACTCATAATCAGACTACCATTAGTTTTTATCGATTACATGATTACATATTATTCACACTATGGCAACCATGTTCACAATAGAGGGTTTGTATGGATGTCACTTTTCCACGTGACCATGCCGGAGTTGGACTTGATAGTGACCCTAGCAACTTGTCAACCCACATATTGCACTTTAAAAATGAGTTTTTAAGGCTCTTGTTGGTGAAAAAGAATTGAATATATTTTTATCCTCTTTATATATTTGAAATCAAATAAGAAGTCATCTAAATGTAATCCAAGAGTAGTCAGATTACGTTACCAATGATGTGTAATCTAAGATATTATATTACTGACTACAAAGTTTGTCATGTAATTCGTAATCAGTATCTGATTACAATTCATAAGTAATCTACCCAGCTCTGCCCTTCCATTAGTAAGTCTCTTATGTTTGTTGTTTTTGGTGACCTTCCCTGAAGATTGAAAACCCCCTTTTTGCTTTGTCTAAGTATAATAAATATTTTCAAGTTTATGACTGGTGTACGACTGGCTCACATGGCAGGGGATTGAAGGGAATCCTCCACGGCCATTTTTATTTAATTTTATTTAATCATGTTACTCTCTCCCAACCCTAGACAGGGAGAACTTGTAACAAGTGGGGGCTCGTCTACTCTTTTGTCCGTCCATCTGTTAATTGACTGCTGGTGAGTAATCTCTTCTCTCAATATTTCACTGTTTTCGACTTTAGGTGGAGAGGAAAGTGTTGTGTCCGGATAATGCAGTTTGACTTTACTGAGTTTACTCTTTTCCATACAGAAGCAAAGTTTAATTGCTGTAGGAAAAATTATCTAGTGTTAATAGCAGAGTTATATCATGTTTCTGTTAAAAAGACAAGACTTAGCAAGTACTAAGGAAGACTTGTTTGAGAAACTGGTTAATGATGGTATTTTGCCTAGCGAGTCTGACGAGAGCACAGAAACTGACGTTCAGGATGAAGCATCAGGGGATGTTGAAGGAATAAATACCAACTCTGAGACTACAATCCTTCAATTCCTTTAAAGGAATTAGAACTCGCAATTAAAGAAAAAGAATGTGAGGCCGAAATGATAAAGCTTTGTGTAGTGGAGACGCAGGCTGACCGAGATATCCAGATCCGTAAATTAGATCAGGAATCAGAGCGCCTGGCTCCAGGGTAAGATTGAAAAGCTCGCTTTAGAATCTAAAAGTGCCCATATTATGGAAAAACTCAGTTTTTCTGGGTTTTGTGGTGTTCTTTTGTGTCTCTGGTGCTTCCACACGCATACAAACTTGGAAAAAAATCCATCCATTCTGTTTTGAGTGAGATACGGGTTTCTGAGTGTCCTCTGCCTTGACTCTCAGATTGCATGAATTCAAACTCAGCTCCGTTGTGACGTAACTAGCCTTGTCGTCACATTCCATTTGAATTTTCCCGCCCACCACCACACTACCCAGGTCTCCACCCACCAGGTAGCTAGAGAGCACAGAGCAGTCACTTCGCTGATATACTCTATATGTCTCACGGACATAACAGCGCTATTTGGATATTATGGATTATACTCCCGCCTACTTTTAAAAATAAAGTTTTAATGCATGTTTATTGGAACCTAAAGTGTAATCTCATACAGTTTGTTATGACGTAAATAGTCCTCAGATTGTGGGCGATAAGACGTTTATGCGAAATCTGATGTAAACAACAGACTATCTATTAGAGTTGGGTCCGAGTCCACCTTTGTCGAGTACGAGTCAAGACCAAGTCCTTAAACTCCAAAGGGGTCCGAGTTGGACTCAAGTCCGAGTTCTTAAAGGCAGAGTCCAAGTCAAGTCTGCCCGAGTCTAGAAAGTAATTAAATTGAAAAAAGATAAACAATTTTTATTGTAAATGGTTACTTTCTATTAATACTTTAACCCTTCAACCCATTTAACCAATAGCAATATAAAAATGTAATAAAAATACCTCTATTGCATCTTGTCATTGCTATTGAACATTTGTATTCTATGTCAACTAGTTTCCTATCAAAATTGATTTCAAAGAAAAGAAAGGGATATAAAGGTATCTTCTTTTTACCAGATGTCTTGCAAATAAATTCTCTATGATTTTCGTAACTAAAACAAATTATTCCTGACTTTGAGGACATCGTGCTAGCCACGCATTGATGTGTGTGATGTGTTTGTTTGCAAGTATGATGCGACTGGCTGCTGCCTGCCAGTGTGTTGCAGTAAAATAACAGGAGGGGAGACGGTCCCGTACACACTGCATATTAAATTGGGTTGTCACTTCACCTTTTAATACTTAATCCTGTTCTGTACACACACACTTCAGTAATTTACGGTATTTACGTACAAAAGAGCAGAGGACCTGGCAACACTGCAAGACCGCGCGCTGTGGAGTAGCCTCACAAAAGAAGCGTACAATACACAACGCCCAGACGGGGGTTCATTGCAAAACACAATGCTTTTAGATTATTTTGGTCAAAGCTGTGAGTGATAAGTACGCGAGACGGCAGAACGTTGCTATGGTTATTTCTGTGTCAATCATCACATTTTCGGGAGTGAGTCTTGTTCCATACAGACATGAAACGAACATTTAGGGGATTCACTCCCGCATTTAAATGCGGTTGTCACTCTCGAAAGTTTGCAGTGTGTACGAGACAAGACATTAATTAATTTCTCATCTAAAGTTCATGCTGTTTTTAGTGTTGCCATTGACGTGGACTCGACTGTACTCTGGATATTTTCCGAGTCCAAAATGTCCAAGTCCATGTCAACTACAAATTCACCCGAGTGCTTGACAAGTCCGAGTGCTTAAAACAAGCAAAAATATCTGCCAATGGGGTGAGAAAATTTTACTTGAATTAAGTGTTTAAGAAAAAAGAAATATTATTTCACTTTTTTTTCTCACCCCATTGGCAGATAATTTAGCTTGTTTTAAGGACAATTTCACTTAAATTGTATATTATTTGTCTTAAAACTAGAATTATTTACTAAGGTCATTTTGCTCATCAAGAAAAAGCATCTTAATTTAAGAATTTTTTGATATTTCTATTGAAAACAAGACAAAAATAGAGTAAGAAAGACAGTTTTTGCAGCGCATTAGCTAGGCAACGTGTGGATGTCACCTCATGTTCACTTCAGACAGCTCCTTACGTCCACGTGTGAATGCAGGAAGAACTAGACTCACTCCTGGAGGCACTCTATCTATGATGGTTAATCTGCGATCTGCTAAAACCACTGTTGTTTGTGATAAAATTATCACTGGCCCTTTCACCAAAAAGCTTTGATACAAACATGACATTACCATTGGGGGCTATACAGTATAGCAGTTTGTATGTGTTATGATGTTTGTAATTGCTAAGTTTGTGATCTTTTCTTAAGTTCTTTGGCCTTTGTACAAAGAACTCTGTACAGTCAATGATGCATGTGGCTTTAGGATAGTTTTTGTAAAACGTCTTGGGCCTGATTCTGTTCAGTGTATCCCAACCAAGCAATAACTTTTTCCCTCATGAATCTTGCAAGGATTGGTCTCCAAAATGTAAATATCTCAGATGCCGTGCTTCTACTTACCCAAATGGTTTTTCCCAAGTCAGTAAACAATAAACCCAAACGGAGTCTCATTAAAACAAGATAAATTTGTTCATGGACGGCCAATTTGGAATTGAGTGGTTGTGAGCAAAAAGTCAACAAGACTTGCAAAAGTTGCCAGAAACTGTCACCACATAAACCTGTATAAAATATACAGTCTTTGTTATTTAAATGATCTGCTGATATATGGGGTCAGATTTGTTTCGTATTTCTGAATAAATATACTATGATCCACAAATAAATATAGAGAGTTTCATAAATATTTTTTAAATCCACAAATGCACAATAAGCGAACCATAAATATATGTTAGACATTTCATTAAAAGGAAGGAAATTCACAAATAAATAAAATGGGATTTGCAAATGAAAAAATATTTATAAATATATATATTTATTTTATTTATATGTGAATGGCTTCCTGCGCATTTGTGGATCGCTTTCTGTGCATTTGTGAATTGCTGCACACATTTGTGGATCGCTTTCTGTGCATTTGTGAATTGCTGCACTCATTTGTGGATCGGGTTCTGTGCATTTGTGGATTTGAAACATTTCTCACGTCAAGACATGCACAAGAATCCACAAATAGGTGGACTCCGCCCACCGTCTACTCCAGCCAATCAAACAACAAGTACACTGTGATTTCCCTCCAACCAATCACATTTTGTTTTACTGTTAGGTCGGGAACACAGTTGAATTTCATCAGGCAATCTTTTGTAGGCTGCATACATCATCAAGACTGTCTTATTTTAGAAAATTAACTATTATAAACTTGACTATTATTCTTAGTTAGTCGTTGATTGTTGTAAAATGCTTATGATTTGCGGATGTAATGCTCAGTTAACTTAAATTAAGCAGACGTGATGACTTATGCAGCCTGCATATGCGACCTCCGGAGGCTGCAGCCTTCCGATTGAGGAACGGGCACTGTTGACAGTTGTCAATAATTCTTTACTAGGGATTTTCTTAATACACTTTGTGGTAAGGTATGTCAAGGTTAATATTTGTCAAATTAAATTGATTAAAACCGGTTTTTAGCAGTAGTTTACTCCACACGTGGCTTTTTGGTTCCTTCTGTTGCCGTGTTGGTTTGTTTCCTGGCTGACAGTAACTTGTAAGTTTAGCATTTTGTAAATTCTGTTAATATAGCATATAGCCTTTCTTGAAATAATCCGGCTACAATCTTAAAGAAGTCTTGGTTTCAATTTTGCTAATCCCTTATGTAATATTAAACTCCTGTTCTCAGGTAATTTTAATCCTTTTAAGGTTCCATTTTAATATGAGGTGGAAATTGGAAAGGCTTGTATAGTTTGGTCTGTTCCTGATTATTTATATTATTTGACTAAATTATCAATAGTTGAAGAACAAAATACTGTTGTATTAGATCATAATCTATAGTTTGGAATAATACTATATAACCCATTATATTTACTATTAATTTAGTTATTTCCCTGTTTTTCTACTTTCTTGTAAAGCTGTTTTGAAGCAATGCAACTTTGTAAAAAAAACACTATATAAATAAATCTGGCTTGGCTTAACTTAAGATAAGATATTGTGTTCTATATAAATCTGTACTACTTATTTCAGCACACTCTAACAAATGTCTGCATCTAAGCTTACACAAAGGATTAGCTTATTTATTTATTCCTTCAAATTATTGATTCATAAATAAATGAGTTCATTACACATTTCATTCATTCACTCCTGTCTACTGCAATTGCTGATTGAGAAACATGGCATTGACCTTCAGGCCTTGTTCATTAACACAGTATGACAAAAAAATTCAAAATCCTCTTGAACTTGAAATATGAACACAAATTCATCCTTTACTTCAGAGAATTCCCCGCTCAGGACCTTCCAGAGGGCATTTTGTTGATCATCTGTAACACCTGGTCAAGTAAAGATGCAAGTCGTAAAACATAAAAATCACATGAAATGATATGTAGCGTCTGTCATATCCCTTTTAGGCAAACATCTACATCAGCTGAATGCACCCCACCCCTAAAAAACACACACAATAAAAAACAAATAACATACCAGTTGTTTGATTGCATACTTGTGTAAAAATCCATCTTACTTCTATGAATTTTACTGTTAATGACAGTAAGAGCATAAGCTTGTTCAGAGCATAAAGGGAAAATAAAAACAACACTGTAAGACTATCTAACAGCTTTGACATATTAAACCTTCTTGACATTAAGATGTAGACACCACAGAAATTTCTTGTTCATTTAAAAGATACCATAATGCATAATGTGTAATTAAATGATCAGTTCTGTAGTAGGAGACGAGGTAAAACACATTTGTTTTGTCATGTCATAATAAAATGTACCACGTTAAATACAAACTATCTGTAAACAAATGTCACTACATAACTATAATGGTAGCGAAGACTACTCTGAAGTGTAGGGGGCTAGTTACGAATGAATATAGCAGTGTACCAGGGTGTCTGTCAGAACACAATAGAGAGCGTTGAACCAACTTGAGCTGTTTATTAGGCACACAAGAGAACATACATTAGATAGGAGAGAGCCAGCATTCATTTATGAGGTAGCACACACCGCACAGAACTCTGAATGAGAGGCACAACTTGGATAGCAGAGCAGTCGTTGATGAAGGTAATGGTGAATATTGGTAGTAGTCCTTTAATGAAGCTCTGCACAGGATGAGGGTATGCTCCTTTAAGAGAGATAGGCCAGAGCTGTATTTATGAGCTTGGTTGCATGGCATGTGAATGGATATGCATGAGTGCCTGGCTATATTTGAGAGCTTAGCCAGATCATAGGCAGGTGTAGATGTGGTTTCCCTGCAACAGATAACAACAGGATTCCCAAAGTAACACTAATGCTAATAAACATAACGTTACATAACATTGACAAATTAGCTACAGCTTTTCCCTCATACGTTATCAAAATAACATAAACAGACGTGTCTCAAATGACACATTTTACACCATTAGCAGTGTTTACACAACGTATGTAATATAACTGACATTATTACAGGATAAACACATTGATGAACAGCAAAAGAAAGTGATTTATATAACGTTACAGCGTGGTAGATTCACAGTTTAGCTAATAACATGTTAGCGCTATTAATAACGGAAATTTTAACAAAAAAAAATGCAAATCTAACTGTACTCACTCTAATGACGCACATGAACACACCGCGTAACAATCTGGTGCTATTGTCTCCACAACAACACGATTCATGCCTCACACAGCGAGACACTTGTACAAAACTAGCGCTCTTCCGCCATTGCTTTTAGTGAGCGATACTCGCTGTCATAATAAAAGTCCTCCTCCGTCTGGGTCTTTTGCACAATGTTTCTAGAAAAGACTCTGTGATTGGTTGAAGGGAGATCGTGCCACGATTGGTCAGCACAGTGTGCTTGTTGTCTGATTGGCTGGAGTAGACTGTGGGCGGAGTCCACCTATTTGTGGATTCTTGTGCACGTCTTGACGTTAGAAATGTTTCAAATCCACAAATGCACAGAACGCGATCCACAAATGAGTGCAGCAATTCACAAATGCACAGAAAGCGATCCACAAATGTGTGCAGCAATTCACAAATGCACAGAAAGCGATCCACAAATGCGCAGGAAGCCCTTCACATATAAATAAAAAAAAATATATATTTATAAATATTTTTTCATTTGCAAATCCCATTTTATTTATTTGTGAATTTCCTTCCTTTTTATGAAATGTCTAACATATATTTATGGTTCGCTTATTGTGCATTTGTGGATTTAAAAAATATTTACGAAACTCTCTATATTTATTTGTGGATCATAGTATATTTATTCAGAAATACGAAACAAATCTGACCCCATACTGATACTGACGGTGTTGGATCTGTTTGAGTGCTACAGTCCTTCATCTGCTTGTTACCACAGTTGAAACTGTAGTTGTGCTCTATGTGATCTGACCACTGGGTTCCGACATCACATGTCTGCAGAGGCATGTTCTCCAAATTCCCAACATCCTCATCTGTTTCCATAGCATCATGTTGAGAAGTTGACTTCAGGTGTAATGGCTGAAGACATCTTTTTTAGGGGGAAGGTCTAGCTGGTGTTACCTAAAGGGGGAAAAAATAAGAGAGATGTGCATTAGTTAAACACGACAATCAATCATATTTAAATTAACGAAATGTGATGCAATAATATGGCTATCCAAGAAACCTACTTACATGACATTCATAACCCATGAACAACACAGGATAGGGGTTTTCTTTTGTTGGTTGTCCATCAGGAAAATGTATTCCACAAACCTTATAGTAATAATAAATAAAAGATAAATACAGAATACATTGGTGGTAAAAGTACTTCTCAAATAAGTGTGAACAAGACAGCACTTTAAATAGCACTTTGCACTTTCTCTTAGTTAACGTCAAACATGCACAAATGCCAAAACTGTTATTTATCTGTCATGTCCATCTTTTTTATTTTGTCTAGTGTCTTGTGATAAGTCTCCTGTTGTATCAGATGTACTATTTATTTACTACTATGTACATCAGGGCTGGGCAACTTTGATAATGCCGAGGGCCAGCATTTTACTCCTTTATACCAAGGGGGCCAGAACCACATGCACAATTTACATCATTCTTAATTTTCTTTATTAAGAAACCACAATATACAATTAACCTGTCTTTAAAGATTTTAACTATAAAACTTAGCAATTATACTAACTTTATTTTCAGTGGACAAGCATTTCAGATAAAACTTCTTAACTGCATTTGTTTAACATCTGTAACAAGCAAGGCACTTTTAAATTAGTATAGAGGAGTTTCTCATTCCTCCCAGGCTACATTCATAATGCAGGGCTTAATGTTCAATTCCGATGTTTTGAAAAAATTAGATTTTTTTGCAAGGCCGTTCACATTTCCAATTAAATGCGACCTTTTGTGATCTCCTGTGTGAATGTGAAATGACCCAGAAGTGACCCGCATGCGCATAAGAGTACTCAACGGTCAAGGATGTCACTTGTAAGCTAACGCTAAACATGGATGTCAACAACGGTGTAGTGAACAGTGGAGCTCTTTTTGCAATATTAAAGTTATTTTCCCAACGGAGCCTGCACAATTACAATCTTCTATACAATATTCGAATCAGAATTGTTGAATCTTTCCATAGTCGACCGATAGTAAAATCATATGGTTGTGTGCGTGGGTTGGGAGGGGGCCAGACCAGGTACAAATTGGCAACTTATTTTCTTTCACAAGCAGCACACAGAAACAACTGTCTGATAAAGTGACCAAAACTGTCTTTCAAGTGATTAACGAATTCAAAACTGACGATGCATTTATATATATATATATATATATATATATATATATATATATATATATATATATATATTTTAGGTAAAATGTAAGGTAACATTTGTTTAATTATTCCTCATAACATTTTAAAGCCACGATCTACAGAACATCACACAAAAAACATTTTGATAACTAAACCTAAAAAAAATAAGAAAGGTGATCCTGCCTTGGAAACTCCGGCTACAATTCAGTGTTTTTATTTAATTTGGAGATTTAGCGCATCAAAGCAGTCATGACCAAAAAAAAAAAAACGACAAATGAGAAATTACAAATAATTTGTGATTGTTACTGTAAATGATAAAAACTAAGCTTTATATACAATTCATTAAACGTTAATTTATAACAAGAAAAACACTGAAATGATTGATTTTATAGACACTTTGCGTTATTATTTAGCACAGAAATATCTTGCTTGCTTGCTTTGACTTTGATCATCTCTGTATTCACTTTAGATACAGAAAGATCTGATGATATTATTTATTTCAGGAATCTCTTTGCTATCATTTGAAAGTAAACACCGACCATAATATTAAATCACAAGAAAGACAGTCGTGTCAGGCATAAATAAAGGTTTGGTGCAGATATTTTCCATTTCAGCACCGAAATTTAAAGAAATGGCTTACCTGTTTTGTAGTCTAACTTTTGACAAGATAACCAGTCTATTTTAAATACATTTTAAAAGCTTATACCCGTCGGAAGACATCCGTTTTTGTATGTTTAGTTTGATGAACTTCTAAATATGAGACGCAGAGCACCTAGCCCGTTCGGCTAAATTGCATGCCCAAGCACGGCCAGCAACGCAAAAGCGCAACATCGATACAACGAAAAGCAATCCAAAATTTACAGACTTAAATTAGATCAGAATTTACGTTTATAAATAATACATTTTATTTATAAAATAAGGTCAGAAGTAACAAAGTGCAGAACAAATGTGCAAAATGCCTCAAGTGCACGGAAACAAAACACAAGCCAAATAGATAAATCAGATAAACCAGAGTGATTTATAAATAAAATAAAGTAAATAAATTATTAAAAGAACGAAAGTATAACCCAAATTGCCAGCTTTGTCTTTTAATGTAGAAACAAAGAGGCAATGGTTTATAAACATAGAAACCTCTTATGGATGTGTAACAGGTCACAGGGGTTGTAGGATTTATAAACGCATTTTAAAAAATATTTATTGAAAGGCTGCTACTTCACATATTATTTTCAACATTATAATAATATGCTATATATTAATATATTGGGAGAAAGCTGTTATATGTGAAATCATATAACGTGTGCACCCATACGGCCAAAGTTTAATGACGTGGAGCAGTGTTAGCAACGTCCGGCATGGTTGTTGTTTATCTTCTCATTCCCGGCTACTTCAATGCAGAATTATGACGTCTGTACCATATCAATGACATACGGGTCGGATCCATGTGGCCTGGCCGTTCAGACGGAGGTCGCATTTCAAAAGATCGGATACGTATCGGATTCAGGACCACATACCCAAGTGGCCTGGGTCACATTTGAAAAGATCGGATCTGTGTCGTTCAGAGTGTCATGAAAAGATCAGATACAGGTCGCATAGGGGCAAAAAAATCAGAATTGGGTCATTTCAGCCTCCAATGTGAATGTAGCCTTAGAGAACAAAATTATTTGAAATAAATAACGCATAAATTCAAAACAAAATATATATAAAAAATTTTAATAACAATGTATTTTACCTTTCAAATCTGAGAGCAATTCTGGCCCGAGTACGATATATGATATTGTTACCAGCTTTAAAAAAAATTGACGTATTTCCGCCCCCGAGCTAGAGCGCATCGAGAGGTTAACATTTAAGCTGATGCATAGAGAGGAACTAGAGTTTACCAAGCAGTAACGTCTTGTGAAAGTTCCAGCTACAAAGCAACATTAAAGCTCCAGGTTTGTTCTCGCCTGTAGCTAACAAAATTGCTAGTAAACTGAGCTAGCGCTGTTTCACTGTGTGTTACACCCAATGCATGCAACGTGTGGCATTAATAATTGAACAGTCAAAGCCAAACTTACCACAGTATTCTTGTTCGGATTGAAGCCATCTCGGTTTATGTGTTTCGTCCACTTTTGACGCACATCTTGGTCCTGCGCTCGACCAGGAACTCTGTGTAGTCCGTATGGCCATAAACATGGGCAATCAATGTGCAACAAAGGTTTGTGAATTTCACAAACGGTTGTATTCCAGGCTTGTATTTTTGTGCTGTTGCTAAAACAGCCAACCACACAACACGCTCTACCAGGCATCGGAATACGTACTAAAAAAACTTAAGAAAACTTCGCACAGCTAACATCTGCGACAGCAGCCTTCAGGACCAACAAGCTACTTCCTTAGCAGCAAAGCACCGCAGTAAGTACTTCCATGTTTCGCTGGATGGGTGTATAGGGTAACTTTAGTCCCAGTCTCAGGTTCAGCGTGGACAGTGAGGAGCTCCCTGATCTCTGATATTTCTTGTTGTAAATGTTGATCTGCATTTAAAGGAGCATTTCACCCGTGGAAACGTTAATCTTTATTAAAAGTGGATCATATTTGTAGTGGAAATGTAACATAAATTTAGATTTTGGTGCTTATTTGACCGAGAAAAGGAGTGTTTGTAGTCTCACCCCCTCTACAAAGATATAGGACTTCCTTCTTTCAATGATGCAAAATGATGATTTTTACATCATTGAAAGAAGGAAGTGCAACACTGAAATCCATATTTCTCCTGTCTCAGGGGAAACAGAGGGAGTTGATGCACGACTATTCAAAAACATGACTGGGTTTCTAACTATACACAGCTTAATGCAAATGAGTGAAGTGTCCCTTTAACCCTCTGGGTTCCGACCATTTTGGGACACTGTCAGAGGTTCTGACATGCTCTTACATTTGGTCTTTTTTCAGTGGCTTTAAAACATAATAATGGCAAGTGTCTCATACCACTGTGTTCAGCACAAACTGGGCTTAAATATTATATGAGCTACATGTATGTACATGTTTGTACTTTTGAGAGAAAAATGTTTTTAAGTCACTGATATAAGTCCACAAAAATCATACTAAACGTGTTTTAACAATACTTTTCTAAACAGAATCTAGTAGTCTAGAGTTTTTTCTTTAAAATGATGTGAAAATCATCATGCCTACTCATTCACATAAAACAATATATTGATTTAGAAATTGTAAGACACTTTTTGTTTAGAGGGGCCGTATGCGAGAAGGATTGATTGACAGCTAGCAAACAAAGGCTTGCATAATGAGCTGCATAATGAGGCAGTAATGTGAGAGGGAACTACAGCCGTGGCGGTTCTACACGGAGGCCAAGGGTGGCCCGTGCCTCTGTAGACATGTCTCTGGCCACCCCTGTGGCCACCCCGTGCTGACCAAATAAAAAAGTATAAATTTATTTAGATTTAACACGCGAGCGCCAAAAGGGGAACTAATGTTACGCAACGTTCTACACGGGCAAATTAGAGCGGCACACCCAACCACTGTAGCTGGCTGCGGGTGCTGCTCAGCGAATTTGTTCCCAATCTCCCGATGTTGAGAATGTGTATGCAGGTTTGGGCGCTGGTAAGGACTCTAGCTGACTTGACATTGGGACATTGTTCACTTGTTCTCCTGTGGTGTGGATGCTTAATGGCGTTGTGATCATTCACAGCTGTTACTCATCAACAACCGGCAAAACAAAGATCTCGCTAACTTTTTAAAGTTTACACACTGTAAAAAGCATTGTAATTATGCTCTTACATATACATGCATTAAATTGGAGGAATATAATTTAATGTTACATATACAAATTAATTTACAATTTAAAATAAATGTTTTTTTAAATATTGATTAGATTGTGGTCCCTAACTGTCTAGCAATGTGTGTTTATAAACCAAAACAAACGTTTGTCTTTATAAAAGTTTGCATTTCATAAAGTTTATTGAGTAGGCTCGCATGCTTTTCGTTTGGGGGCTTTAGAAAAGAGTCCAGCTCCCCTTTTGCACCTGCACTCACTCTTGTATTAAATAAACATTTATATGATTGTAAAGTTAAATAAAGTTTACGGGGCAGTTTCCCAGAAAGGGATTAGACTAGTCCTAGACTAAAATAAATGTAAGAGCTGTCAAAACTGAAAACAACTTGCAAGCCCATATCTTCCCTGCTGAAACAACAACATCAAACCAGCATGAGAATTATGCTGGTTTGATGCTGGTTTAGCTGGTGGTCACCAGCATTCCAGCACCAAAACACAACATATGCTGGTCTTGCTGGTGTGACCAGCATGGAATGCTGGTGCTAATGCTGGTTTGGTGCTGGTTTAGCTGGTACTTATGCTGGTGCTGATGCTGGTTTGGTGCTGGTTTAGCTGGTGTTCACTAGCAAACCAGCACCAAAACAACATATGCTGGTCTTGCTGGTATGCTGTTTTTTTCAGCAGGGTTATAAGACACCAGTGCCCTTTGTTTTGCTTCAAAATGCACACAAGTAATGTATAATGTATGTTGAAACTAGTTATATTTCCTAACAAAACTAAGGCCTAGTCCTATCTTAAACTAATTCCTGTAACCACCCCTATAATCTTTAAATATAATTTCTTGTCATCTTTTTATGTGCCCCTCTGGTAAAACACTGGCCTCTCCTTGGCCCCCCTAGTGAAATTTGTCTAGAACCGCCACTGAACTACAGTAAAGAATGTGAGGACGAATGTATACATGTTTGTTTGAGGTTTATTAAGAAGTTAACAATATAATCAAAATAGAAATGAAGTGGGACATTTTCAGTTTATTTGGAAACAAACCCTATTAAAAAACTTAAATTGTATAAGAAACTGATAAACAACAGAGCTGTAAACTTCATGTGCCTCATGTTACCATATAACTTTATGTCCAAAAAGTGTGAATATGTTTTTCCACTTCATAGTTTTGTACTGATGAGAGGGATGCAGACCTGTAAGAGAGTTATAAACAGCTGTTAGCATAAATTGTCCACAGAAATACCCTTACATACATAACTGATGGGTAAATGATAGCACTACATTCAGATAAACTATCATGTACATAAACTAAATTAGTATCTCAGATAAACATCTGCAGTGATTAGTTATATAAAAAAGCTGTTTTCAGATGACTGTTTTCAGATGCCCATCCCCTTATCATCTAGCTTCTGTTTTAAACACCTTTCTGTAAGCGAGTATGAACTTTAAAAACACATCGCATATGGCGTCCATGTGCGCGAGCTCGCGTCTCCGTGGAAACAACACGGTGCTCATAATAAAACGGTGTCGCGTGTAAAGCGCAATGTATGGAATGCGTTGCATGTAAACAATATCATATTACAGCAGATTCCGCAGTGCAGCATTACTCAAAGTTGCCATGAAGGATACGAAAGTGAATAACTGTGTCTAACACTGTGCAACATGTAACAATGAAATCTGCATTACGGGAGGTCACGCGTACTCGTTTGTAAATAAGCATGTAAACAATATATGGAATCATATTACAGCAAACACTTAAAAGATCCTGAAGTGCAGCCTTACTGAAAGTTGCCATGAAGGGTATAAGTGAATAACTGTGTGTCTAACACTGTACAGCATGTAAAAATGAAATCTGCCATTACGTAACCACGCATCCTCGTTTGTAAACAATGCGAAAGTTTTTCAATCCTAAGCGTGCAGTCTGCTGAGGTCAGTGGCGGTTCTAGACAAATTTCACTAGGGGGGCCGAGGAGGGGCCAGTGTTTTACAAGAGGGGCACATAAAAATGGCAAGAAATTATATTTAAAAATAATAGGGGTGGTTACAGGAATCAGTTTAAGACAGGACTAAGCCTTATAGTTTAATTAGGAAAAATAACTAGTTTTGACAAACATGCCTTACTAAATACATTACTTGTGTGCATTTTGAAGCAAAACAAAGGGCACTGGTGTATTTTAAGATATGGCATTGCAAGTTGTTTTCAGTTTACGGGGAAACTGCCCCGTAAACTTTATTTTACTTTACAATCATATAAATATGTATTTAATACAAGAGTGAGTGCAGGTGCAAAAGGGGAGCTGGGCTCATCTAAAGCCCCCCAACCGATAATCATGCGACCCTACTCAATAAACTTTATGAAATGCAAACTTTTATAAAGACAAACGTTTGTTTTAGTTTACATATAAACACACATTGCTAGACAGTTAGGGACCACAATCTAATCAGTATTTAAAATAATATTTATTTTAAATTGTAAACATTTTTATATGTAACATTTAATTAAATTCCTCCAATTGTATGCACGTATATGTAAGAGCATAATAACAGCGCTTTTTACAATGTGTAAACTTTAAAAAGTTAGCGAGATGTTGGTTTTACCGGTTGTTGATGAGTAACAGCTGTGAATGATCACAACGCGCCTCAGCAGCCACGTCACAGGAGAACAAGTGAACAGTGTCCCAATGTCAAGTCAGCTAGAGTCCTTACTAGTGCCCAAACCTGCATACACATTCTCAACATCGGGAGATTGGGAACAAATTCGCCGAGCATCACCCGCAGCCGGCTACAGTGATTGGGAGCGCCGCTCTAATTTGCCCGTGTAGAACGTTGCGTCGCATTAGTTCCGCTTTTGGCGCTCGCGTGTAAAATCTAAATAAATGTATACTTTTTTATTTGGTCAGCACGGGGTGGCCACAGGGGTGGCCAGGGACATGTCTACAGAGGCACGGGCCACCCTTGGCCTCCGTGTAGAACCGCCACTGGCTGAGGTCGCTTATGTAGGCTGAACTGCACAAGCCATAAGCATATTACAACATGATAGCAAATATAAGTGAAGACAAATGACTTAAAGTTTCTTCAGGAATATATCCTCCTCCAGTGCGTCTTCCATTGTTCTTCTTCTTAGGTAACGTTAAAGATAAACGCTTCTCTTCCTCAATGTCCAGACATAAATTAAGATATTCCTCACGTGTGTGTATAAAGTTTATAATCCAAACATGCGGTAAAGTCTTTAAATCTGAACTTAAATCAAACTTTACTTCTTAATGTTTGAGCTGCTCCTCATTACCATGTCAACAGCGGTACCACCTGTGGGTGTGACCGAATTAAAGTTAATGAAGTCAGCCAGGAAAAACAGTACTCTCTTTACTTCAATACAGATTATATAAACAGTCAAAATTTGTTTTTGATTATAATTAGCTTGTTTAAAAGTAGACATTTCAGGCTTTCTTTGGATATGTGTATCATGTTTGTGTGACGAGTATTCGCGGAGTTTCAACTGATTTTTGTAACGTAATTTGAGAGACAGCTGACAGAGACAGAAATGTCTGAATGTGCACCCTGTTTATTTTCTTTATTTGACAAAAACACAAAGATCTCTTGTTATTGTGAATGTTCACATATTAAAGAGGACCCTTCACAGATTCAAATGATGTCAAACACATAAGTGTATGGTTATTAATGATGGAGTATTTTAAGGTTGTTTCTGCTATGATAAGGAGAAAACACGTCAAAATGCGTCGACGCGTTTTTGGACCCCTGGGGGTTAAAACCATTGTGTCAAAGAGCTAATAGATAACTTCTTGTTCCAATTACAGCATTTCTCCTGCCTTTTGTTCACACAGGACACGTTCCGTAAATGTTACAGCAATATCTGTTACTATAGAAGATTTTTTTTTTAAATAAAGTGTACTGAATTAGAATAATTATAGTGCTTGATTCAAAGCATATTCAAACTAATGCATTCTTAACTTTAAAATCATATATACAATTTTGTGCATATTATACTGTTTGTGTTATAATTACTGTATATAGTGAAGCTGTAGGTTTGATGTATGTATTATTGTTAATAATTGTGTCATACTCAACTGCACTGCTGCTATGATTATGCACACAAGATTTTCACTTTTCATACATAAGTGAATCCACCAAGTTATTTGGTTAGGTAACTTAGCATGTTCAGTTAAGCATTGTTGGAAACAGAAAGAATATAGTATGGAGTAAAAGAATGTTTAATTGAACTTTTATTGAACTTTATACAAGATCAATACAAAATATAGCTGCAAGCAACAATTGTGAGGCCAAGCTCCTTCAGCACAAAGAGCACCCAAAGCACAGCAAGCAACATATAACGCAACAATCACCCAAGGAAGGCGCATTGAGCACCCCAGGTGCATCAAGCACACAAGGCACAACAATCACAGAGCCAAACCACTGCAGTGCAGAGCAACAACAGCAAGCATGGCAAAAATAGAACATATGTGAACTACAGACAGGTTGAGAAGAATTGATGAGAAAGAACAAAACTTTAATAGAAGAACCTAATACATGCCTCAGGTGGGATTTGAGCCCAAGAACTCAGGATCTCAATGCATGTGATTTACTAGATGCACCACTCAGTTGACACAGTTCAAGGGGACAGCAGAAAAGAGCTTACACATCTGCAAGTATTGACATAAAACATACAATGAATAACAGAATCAGATAACTTAAACAACAAAGAAGTCAAGACAAAACACACTCTCATGGGATTCCAACCCATGACCTCAGAATCTCATTGTATGTGATTTACTAGATGAGCCACTCAGTTGACACAGTTCAAGGTGGCAGCAGAAAAGAGCTTACAGAGCTGCAAGCATTGACATATCACCAAAGATGCAGAACTGACACTGAAGAGCAGAAATAACAGAAATACAATGTATATGAGAATCAGAAAGCGTAAGTAAGATTGAAAACAAAAAGAACATTCTCTATAGTAATGCAATAAAATTTAATATAAAGTCACATTAATTTACTATGACAAATATACATCACAACCACGGTCAACTTTAGGGCTGTCAACTTAAGTCGTTTAGTCGACTAATCGGTCGATGTCGTCTTTGTCGACTGACATTCTCATTGGTCGACCAGTTGCATAATTTTTTTTTTCACCAATAATTTTTTTATTTGTTGATTTACTATTTGATATTTATTCATTTATAAGCAGTTATATATTCCTGTATTCTAAATATAATTAGCCTATTTTTTATCCCGAAATTTAAATGTTTTAATTTAGGCTATTACAGCGCAACAGTTTGTAACAGTTTAGCGCACCACGTAGAAAACTACTCGGAATGCACCTGTGGCTGACAGAACTGCTGCTTCGCGCTCAGTAAGGAAGTTTTGCTGCATTCTAAGGGTGGGCGGATCAATCTAAATATCGATAGTATCGATGCCAACACTGGTATTGGTATCAGATCGATACAATTGTAATTGAATCGATACTTAAATTTAAATATCTCTGCTCTACGTTCATTGTACTTTGCTCGTGTCTTCTACCTCTACAATCCTGAGCAAACGCTGCTTTCACATCCTGGCCTACTTTTCTACTCCTCCCCCTCCTGCTGCTCTGCTGTGATTCGTTGTTGTGTCGTCACGTGTCTCACTGACACAACGCGCCGAGGAGCTGCGAACTGAGTGAGAGATCAGGATGGCCGAGAGGAAGAGAAGCGTTGTATGGAGCTATTTTACGGCTCTAAATTATAATACTGTAACTTGATACGTGTACAAAGTAATAATTGTGTGCACTTTATTAAAAAGGAGAGATTTTTGTTATTCTTTTTTTTTTTAAAGGTTGTAACAAATTAATTCTACAGTTCCTAATAACTAATAATTTTGTGGACTTCAATACTTTAATAACATAGGTGTGATTGGCAAAGGACAAAAAAGCAGGAAAATATACGGTACACCTACCAAGACGTGGCGACATACATACGCACACATGCACGCACACATATAAAATGAAATACAGTTGAAATATAATTTGGGCTCGAAGTTGATCGATCTGAGTGGCCAATCATCAATCTGCGTGGGCAAGTGCCACCCTGACCTTTATGTAGCCTTGCCACTGCATCAGACTGAACAAAATCATTTTTTTGCATTTTATGTTCTTCAAAACAAATTTATGCCCTTTTAGTTAAATCTTTGGTTGCATATTGTAATAATAATAAGGCACACAAGCCACATACACAATTTGATAAATGAGATTCGCTATTGGTCAAAACATGTTTAATGTTTATAGAATAATTAGTGGGGGCATTTAATCAGATTAATTATTGATTACAACATTTGTTACTTAATTCAAATGTTGTGACTTTCTGGAAAGGCAGTCAAGTGCATTTGTCTTTTGTATAGTTTTTTGGCAAAGCATCTACTGTAACAGTAGAGCTACGCGTTTCACAAACCAGATCCACGAATGTGTGTGTTTGTCATTATATTATTCTGTAATCGCAAGCGTTACTGCCAGATTCACAAACCATTAAGAGGAGCAAACGTATGCGTGTGTTCGTCAGGATGACGTTGGATCTGATTCGCGTATATGCATGCGTTAACGTATGTGATTACAGTATAATGCAAGCAAACTTTTTAACAAAAACGCAACTTTATATCGATATGGCGAGACCGCATTTCACCTCGATATAGGTAATATTTACATTACTGGCATATAGCGGTCTGATTTGAAACGGACAGTTTTGTCAAAGCAGCAGGGCCTGAAATTAACACCCGACCACGCGCCAAATGCGGGTGGATTTTGCAATTGGCGGGTAACACTGTCAGTCTACCAGCCACATTGGCGGGTAGCCAATGCGAATCAGTGATGCGCGGGTCAATGTATAAACAACCCACTCCCGACCGACATTTTCAACTAAGCCGCACGGAATTGTTCAAAATAGTTTTTAATCCCGACCGACTGACCGCGGCCTGAATATCATTAAAATATTTGTCTCGGTAACCGGCAACCGCTCATTTCTTATCAACCTGCGCATATCACTGATGCAAATTGAGGATGCGACTGCTGTTTCCCAACGTTCATGCGATTGGAAAGAAGATGAGGCACTTATCTGACTACGTTTGGATGTGCGAGTAAGTATTAAACTGTTGATGAGATGGGATGAGAATGCAATGGTGACATAGACTACAGTATAATCACAGTTGCACAGATGTGTAGTTCTGCTCTGACGGATCAGAACTCTTGGATGTGTAAACTTTAAAGAGAGTTGCGCTACTGTGTCTTATACTGTAGTATATTAACATACATTTTGCGAATAGAGTAATGAAAAACAAACGTATGTGGGGCGTTTATGTGCGCAGTTTGTGCCCCCTCCGTATATGTGTGCGCGCGCGGGTTTAAGGGCACTCAATAGGGAACATCGGAGAGACGCCTTCCTCAAAGCAAGCCTACATAAAGTCTTTCTGCTCTTGACAGGGCACATATAATAAACAAAATAATCTCAACAGTATTCTTATTCTAAAGAAACATTTCGTTATGTCTTAACTTAAGTGTATGTATAGAGACTAGAGAGTCAAAAACTGTGTCTGTGTCTTAAAGAGACAGTAACCTCAATTAACATACTTAAGTCTGTGTCATTAATGTTAATCAAACAACCTAAGACAAAGAGAAATTCACTTTTGTAGCTCTAAAAAGTTATTATATTAAATTCATATATTAAAAACAGTGTTATCATTCACTATTCAGGCAAAAAAATAACTGGCTGGTAAAAAGTCACTGTGGCAGGTGGATTTCTAAATCCACCTGCCACAGTGGCTGGTGGTCAAAAAAGTTAACTTCAGGCCCTGCAAAGCAGCAAACACTTGGCAGGTTCTCTTAATTTCTTACTAATAAAATGCTGTTTGTCTCTGCCTATTACTTCGATCCATGCCCAGCGCCACTGATTTAAGTCCTTTATCAATTAAGTCGTCTTACCTAGGCTTTATAAACGTACTCTTCATCCTGCTCTGACAACGTTAACTTGTTATGATTTGATTTCTCCGCGGCCGCGGTATCTGCAGCTGGATCTCAGCCACAGCTCAAAGACCCCTCCCTATTCTACTTCTGATTGGCTAGTTTGTTAGTTTGGTTGAGAGTGAAAGATGTGTTTCTCTCATACTATTTGTAGGCGAACGCATAATTTTTTTAATTCGCAGCCTACACCACACGCCGAAGACCCCACCCGACTGCAAGCTCTTTGGTGAGCTCTGCTTTGAATGAAGTTCCATCTTGACAAATAAATAGACTAATGCGGAGTGATATGCGGTTATTTATATATTACCAAATTTTGCAGTATCGCCCACCACTACTGCATTCATTTAGTTAGAACGCTACTTCTTTTGGCTTTAGTCTGCAAAATGTCAAAGAAACCATCAAAATCTTTTGTCTGGCTGCATTTTATAAAAAAAGACGACAAGTTTGTGGAGTGCAAGCTATGCTGGCTAAAGCTAACTTATCATAGCTCGACGACCAATATGACATATCACCTAAAAGCGGTAAGCGAGATATGCGATATACATGAGCCAGACAGCTTGCTATGTCTAGTGTCTAAAAGTTTATATATTTTATTGGTTATGTAATAGGCGCATCCCCAGGTCATTCCACAGGCGTCAGGAAGCACCCAGACGCAACTGGTTTGTATAGTCACACCGTGAACAAATAAAGAGACTCAGCCATCTTTTAACAGTATACATACTGGGAACTATATTCTCAGAAGGCGAAGCACTGCTACTTGGGCGGAGTGATTTGCACAACTCTGACCGAACTCTCTGCTCCTCACCAGGGCCTTCTCGGGTGCTGCGAGCAAATCACTCCGCCCAAGTAACAGTGCTTCGTCTTCTGAGAATATAGTTCCCTGTATATATACTGTTAAAAGATGGCTGTGTCTCATATGACCTTGTTATTTGTACACGCTGTGACTATACAAATCACAACACATAAATAGGAAAATGTTTGCGTTATTTTGTCACTTATTGGGAGCAGTTTGCTAGCTGGAGCCATTCACTTCCAGTCTTTGTGCTAAGCTAAGCTAGCGGGGGCTGCGTCAGACAGAGTTACAGCACGCACAGAGATGAGAAAGGTAAGCAAATACAAAAATTAAAAGACAGTCAATGATAATGTAAACCCTGATTGGATAAGGATTTAAAGTTGGACATGAAGATGAAATCTGACGCATTTAGCATCAGTGTTAAAACTTATCAAATAATTGCTGTCTGTGGTGGTTCTATATGGGCTATAATGGCAATCATTTAAAAAAAATAATATGGGAAAAAATAACTATAAATTAGTTCATTTTTGGAACTGTGACCTAGTTTAACATTTTCAAATATGAACTATGAACTGAACTAAAATTTGTGAACTGTGAACTAAACTAGTTCATGTAGAAAGTGAACTTTCCCAACACTAAGAATATGTATATAAATAATTATGATATAAGGTTAAGAAACCTGTTGTACTGATGTGATGACCAGTTATAGTTTTAGTGCTAGTAAGACTATTTAGATGTGCAGATTAATTCAGGACTTTGTGTAGACATATTTTATAATAAGTATTATGAGGTGGTCCGCGAAAATTCTTGATTACAAATAGTGGTCCACACACACAAAAAGTTTGAAAACCCCTGTCATACTGTATCTTGGAAGTCCTAGACAGAGAACATCACTTCTTAGTCAACTTACACAAACACAATTAGGGACTTAAAGGAATAGTCTACCCTTTTGCCATATTAAACTATGTTATTACCTCAACTTAGACGAATTAATACATATCTATCTTTTTTCAATGCGTGCACTGTACAACGCGTCGTGAATGTGTTAGCATTTAGCCTAGACCCATTCATTCCTATGGTACCAAAACAGGGAAGCCACCAAACACTTCCGTGTTTTCCCTATTTAAAGAATGTTACATGAGGAGTTATACTACTAAGTATGGTGCCACAAAATAAAACTTTTTTTTGGTACCATAGGAACATAGGAATGAATGGGTCTAGGCTAAATGCTAACACATTCATAACGCGCTGTACAGTGCACGCATTGAAAAAATATAGATATGTATTAATTCGTCTAGGTTGAGGTAATAACATAGTTTAATATGGCAAAAGGGTAGACTATTCCTTTAATTATGAAATCTCAATACCTTCAGAAGTTTCTGCCTGCTCTCGGCCAACATTGTAATTGTTGTCCAGGATGGCTAGTTGTGTTCGAGCTACCATGGTGTCGTATCCAAAATGCAGTCGTTTAGGCAGATACTTTAGCATAATGCTGTGGTACACCTCCAAAGCACCTGTAAATTAAAGTGTTTCATTAGACATTGACTACACAGGTTGAAAAGTTGCATACTTGTTTCATAAAGCTACATACCTGTGTGTTTGAAGCGAGTCAACTGCTTAAAGTCGTTCAGAAGTCTTTTATCTTTTACAATAGTCCGTAAAGCCTTGAACACTTGAGACTCTGGGTGTAGCCATCGCTTTGTCCTTTGCTCATCTGGGTGTAAAGCAGGGTGAAAACATGCCCCCTTTCTACCATTTTGCTCCCATATGTGCTCCCCACAGATGTGGTGAAGGACTGAGGTCCACCGTCGCTTCAGTTCCTACAGAATATATTAGTAAAACTACTTGTAACTTTACAAGTAAGATTATTTGTTCATCTGCTGACTGGATTTCAGTGCCACTTGGTTATCTTTATACGTTCGGGTTATTACCTCAGCACTCCCACCACAAGAGGAGCACGAGAACCAAAAGTGATTGAGAATCGACCGAAGCCAGCCCTTTAGTTCCCGATTTTCCTTTTTGTTGGCGAGTGCTAGTAGTTTTTTCTTTATGCCTGTGTATAATAGTAATGAAAAACACAAAATTAACAAATGAAATGTGGGTGTGCCAAATGTGGTGTCTTGAGACATGGCGGGTCTTTATTTATTTGAAAAAAAAAAAATAGAGAGAGTGTGAGAGAGAGATTTTTTATTTTGGTTATGTGTATGTGTATGTAATATACACATACATACATACACACATACACATAACTAAAATAAAAAAAAAGCGTAGCAATACTCCAATGAAAATTAACAATATCAATCCATTGTTACAAATAATATAAAAAAAATTAAAAATGTGCTATTCCCATTACACTTTCAACAACAAAAAAAAAGTCAGAAAGGAGCAAGATGAAGCCGAAGCTTGTATGTTTCGGTTCTTGATAGTAATTGAGTCACTCACAATTTAAACATGCCAAGTATCAAACTCGTGATGAATCATATAGAATTCCTCCCTCATTATTTTCCGAACTGATGGGGCCCGATCTGTAGTGATGAGATCTATGGCTAGTCCTTCGTCAAAAATTAGATGGTTGAGGCCTCTCCTACAGTCTTGGGACTCCATGGCAACTGAACTGCAAGCTTCCGTTACCTGAAGAAATAGAAAACAATAGAATGAATGAATGAATGTGCAATACATTTTAATTTAGAGATCATATGCCACCCAGTCCTCTTTGATCCTAAAAGGATAAAGGAAAACAAATATAATACTCACTGAATTATGCTTTATCTATACTTTCTGTCACCCAGAGTATAGTTTCACAAATCAGAGAAGAAGAATTTTGGTTTTACCTGTAGTAGTTCAAAGTGGATGTTCTCAATAGTGGATAGAAGCTGAAAGGAATAGGTGGAATACTTGCAGCTGTAGCCTGTAGAATGTAATAGTGTGACAACATGTGAGTCCTTCTTAGTATCCGGAGGAGAACACTTCTAACACGGTCTTACAATCCATAATTTCATGTATTAAAAAAAAAAATCACCTGGTGAGTCAGACCTTGCACCTCCACACAGCTCTATTGACTCGCCTTCAGCCTTTTGTCTCATAAGGCTCTTGATGAGATTCTCATGATGATTCCTGTATGCAAAGTGTACTACTGGAATAAGGTAGTGCAGGGGTCTTCAACGTTTTTTGGGTCTGGGACCCCTTAGATAAGAGAGGCATGGAGCAGGGACCCCCTTATACTAAATGTGTAAAACAAAGATATTTAAGTAGGCAGTAAGGTACGAGAGGCTGCCTTTTCGTATTATGCACAATGCAAAGTGGAGTAAAGTACAATTGATGACCACTCAGAATCAAGGACTGGAACTGTTTTATAAATAGAAACAAACCATATTGTCACACAGCCATACTATATTAAAATGCATAATTTTTTTGTTAAAGTAGATTGAGTTTTTATATTAATATAATAATAATAATATAATATTATTTTAAGGTATTTGCAGTGTAATATATTTTCATTTTACTGTGAATTGGACAAGGGCTTTCAGTTTATAAAGAAGACTGATCATGGTGAATGGCACAAAGACTGTCTATTCTGGTGGGGATAGAGGTTGTGCTACTTTATAATTCTGAGGTCTGTTGCCTTTCTCGTGTATCATCATTGTCATGAGTTTAAGTAACGCAGGTTTATTTTCTGTATAGCTTCATATCAGACTCAGGAGAACAACATGCAACGAGTCCGAGCGCATCTCTTTGGGAAAACTTTTTGAGAGGCAGATTTCAACCTGACTATGAATCTTGCACAAAGCACCATCACGGCGCGCGTTTCATTAATTTTAAATGCGAGCGATTGTTTTGTCACAGTTTAAAATGCAGACGCGGTGTGGTGTCATTTGCCTGTTGAATTAGCGCTTTAAATCTGAACCGCGAAACACCCGTCCAAGTTCAGAAATATAGATGAGACAACATGTCGCACTGATTCTAAAATGACATTCTGAAAGAAAGACACACATAAGATTTACCTGTTTTATGATGACTTTTCTGATGCTACTGCTGCTTCCTGAGTGGACATTTATAATCTTTAGATATTTTATTTTGGCCCGCTGGCTAAACTGATCGCGCGCCTTCAAACCTATGCGGCCACGCACATGCACAACTTAAAGGGGACATGTAACGTTTTGTACATATATTTTACGTTTTAAGCAATAAATAGCTTGTTGTTAAACATCATTTGGCGGACCCCCTGCAGTTCCGTCACGGACCCCCTGGGGGCCGCGGACCCCCGTTTGAAGACCCATGAGGTAGTGTGATTGGATGGAGTAGTACTGCGATTTCTGCAAGAGTTGCAAGTTTAGTATTCTGGCCCAGTCGTGTACTTCAGTGAAAGTTGTTCCAGAGAAAAGCATAGCAGCAGAAACAAGCAGGTTATTCTGTGCCATTCCTCTTGTATCAGGACATGATGCCCACATGCCATGGTGATTGTTCATACATGTCCATTCAATCTTTATTTGGCTGCCTGCAGTTGTAACTTTTTAATCAGTGATGGGTACGGCACATGTATGGCATGTTCTAAACAGTGTCATGAGGCTAGACTCGTTCACAATCCATTTTCTTTCATCCCACTCCCCTTGCCTTTCTGTGGAACATGAACTGGAGGTTGCGCTTGATGCTGATTGTTGACTGAGGCTGAAGCTCGTGTCTTTTGGGTCATCCTCAATGACTGAGGACATGCTGTCAGCCATCTGAAGCATATCAGTTTCACAATCATCTGGCTGTTAAAAAGTGAAACAAAGTAATGCTTAAAATTCTAGTGATAATAAACACTGCATCACAACAAGACAAAACAATTTACAAACTTACAGATAGTGACAGCCTCTCCCTGATCACAGGGAAAGCAAGGTAACTGCCAGATAAGGACTTCCTTGGTAATTTTGTGGAGTGTTGAGGCCGTTGCTGTGGGCTGGTGAGAACAAAGGACAGGCTGGAGGTAGAAGGCAGATCCTTCACAGGAGTTTTAGAAAGGGGAGCGTTGAAAACAAGGGGTTCTTCACCACCAACAGCCTGTAACATGTTGCAGAGCACACTATCTCATCAATATTACTGATAGAAGCACTGTTGTAATGATGGCTCAGACTGTGCCATTTCAATGGTGGTTTGAATGGTTTCTAGAGAAATATTGTTAACTTGCTACATCTACATTTGCCAGAGAAACTATACATTTTTATGATTGCGTAACGATTAATCGCAACTAACCGTTTGCAGAATAAAAGTTTTTGTTTACATCATTTACATATGTTTACTGTGTATAATAATTATGTAAATACACACACACACACACATCAGAAATAATTACATGTGTATATACATTATTATATTTATTTAATTATAATTAATACTACAAACAAGTATAAATGCTTTATAAATATATTTTTCCTTAAAATTATACATGTATGTGTGTGTATTTATACATACATAATTATTATATACATACAACTTTTGAGTCAGATGTTCATGCTAAACTAGTCATACAAATATCAACATTGTATATTGTTTAGCTAACCTCGAGGTCGTCTACGTCTACCATTGGTCCACTAATCGTCGGTACAGCTGCCCTATTCAGAAATAGTTTCTTCTGAGACTTTTTTTGAGTACCTGTATATTGAACATAGTCCTCGTGCCGAAAGTGTAAGCCACAAACACGATAGTCAGCTTCTCGAAGAAAATCTACAAGGGGTGTTTGTGTCAAACCCGAGGAATGAAAGCCACAACTTTAGTCGTTCAATGTTGTGGTAAGGAAGCCGATGACAACACCGTGTTCGAGGGATTGTACCACAGTTTTTGACCGCACAAACTTTTCCCATATTTGATGGCTCAGTGACCAGCCTTAGGTTTGAAGTTGAGCTCGATTGTGACCGTCTATACGGCAAAGTGGTTGTCGCCATCAAGTGGTCGGGAGCATGCTAACACTTCAGACTCAAATATAGAGCGGAAGTATATACGCGGTTGTGAGGTATCTGATAAAATAGTTCCACTATAGCAGATATCACGGATTGAAAATATACATTGCGCCAATATATTTGTTTTTAATCATCAACGAACAACACAAACCACTCGTTGAGTAGGACGTTTTTGACAATGAACGTTAAGTGTTGTTTTAATGGGATGTTTGTGCATGGCCATTGACTTCCATTCTGAAGCAGTCAAGAGACGCTTCTAAACGAGTCAAAAACTCAAGACACGACCCATTGTCAAAATTTCTGTGTTTATCATTGTAGTTCATCCAAAACAAACCAGAAATGAGACTCAAAGTGTTAAATACCGGAATTATCCTTTAAATAATTATCAGATTGACAAAATGAATAAAAAAAAGTATTTAAGTTTCTGTTTTTTTTTGTGACGCGTTGTAAAACCAAAGCAGCAGAAAGCACATCATGTTTTTAATGATTTTAAATAACCACAATGTTTTCTCCTTATTGTGAGTTTACAGAAATAAAAATACCACATTTACAGTTTCGAATGATGTTTTACTTTTATTTGTATGACAATAAATGTAGGGTAATTTAAGGTTCAAGGTCATCACGCATATGCGGTTCAACCGGCGCATATACACGGACGCAGCGCAGGGCTGCGAGAAAATACATGATTATTCTTTCGATTTAACATATTACGAGTTTTTTTGGACATTCTTTTGGAATCACTGCACTCATATAATCAACTTATCGGGCCATTAGTTATTATAGAATATAGGCTATAAACGCAGCATGCTGCTGACCGCTCAGCTGTCAATCTTCCGTTCTTCAGGAAAGAACTCACAAAGTTTCACATTTAATGACGAAATGTTTGTCTAAAAAAAAAAGGCTAAATACTGAATACTACTCATATGGGACTTCAAGACATTAATAGTCGAATCTGTTTGTAAGGAAACTTAAATTATTCCCGTGGGAAGAGAAGGACGTTGGTAATTAAAACTTGAGGCAGACAGTGGTTTCATCTGTTTCAGACAGCAGGGTCGGGGTACCCGCGGGTGAAACGCATATATTTGTAACGGGTGTAATAATATTAACGTGTCATTTGCGTTGTAGATGCAGGTCGGGACTCAATTAACAAGAGTAAACTGTGGGTCTAACATCCAAGACCAAAATTCTACTCGATTCCGATAGGTAGCAGTTTTTAAATGGCCCTGTACTTATTTGTGATTAAGCTCTGTCTGAAGAACATCAAAGGTTTATATTTAACTGCGCGATTTGCGGTGTGACCGGGTCGGGGTCTTTAAGTCAAACGGGCCGAGTGTGGACTAAATTGCTGGTGATGTCGGATAACTGGTTGGGTGTTCTGTCAATCACAGCGGTGCGGACAAATTAAACAGGACTGTGCGTGACTTTGCAACAGCTCTGTAACGCTAAACACGAGCATGAACTTGCACACTACATTAAAACTACAATGAAAGATCCGTACAAAGCTCTAAAACGTATTTTTTAAGAAAATGCAGTTTAGATCAAACATAGAAAAGCAATATGCTATAAATATAAGGAAAAGTAAATGACAGCATGAATATTATAAAAAATACATGTTGGTTTACCGTAGCCTATATTCTACATTTAAAAAAATTATATACATTTTTAATCATCATGGGCGCCCCCTGCCGCCATAGTTGGAAAAAAATCCTAGAGGAAACACTGAGCATTGTGTTAGAAACAAAGCAGATGGATGAAGCGCACACGGGAGAAAATGTCGCTGCACGACTCACTCAAGTCGCGGACGCTTACCACATTCCACCAGAAAAGCGGGTGTCAGTGGTAACGGAAAACGCTGCCAACATGATACTCTCGGTGGAATTACTGAAGAGATCCAGTCAGTGGCCAGATGTGGAGTTGGTTAGGTGTGCAGGCCACACCCTGCAGCTGTGCATAAATGCCGCCTTAAAAGAAGACCCTGTGTCGCGCACGGTGGCTGCGGTGCGCCGTCTTGTTGGGCACTTCAACACTTCAAAAAGGGACACAAAGCAAAAACGGGTCTCAAAGAGAAACAGGTGCAACAAAAAGCTCCTGAGCACGAACTCATTCAGGATGTGGCCACCCGGTGGAACTCCACCTGCTTTATGTTGGAGCGACTGTTGGAGCAGCGCTGGCCCATCACCGCCGTTTAATCGGACCCCAATTACACTATGAGGAGTGACAGCAGCACTTTGAACATGACAACAGAGCAGTGGAATATGGCTGAAGACATCACAGACGTTCTTAAGCCCTTTATTACACTGACCGAGCTGTTGTCGGAGGAGACTAACACATCCCTGTCTGCGGCCTTCCCAATGCTTGAGAATCTAAAAAAATGTCATCTTGCCGTCACAGAAAACGATAGTCCAACAAAGAAGAAAATGAAACTTAAGCTTGTGCAGGAAATAGATAGTCGATGAAACTCAAAGACTGAGTGGTGATGACAAGCAGCCTGTACATTTTAACTGCAGTACTGGACCCGCGCTTCAAACAGCTACTTTTCTTAATGATGAGAAATGGGATGATGCCTATTCTGAAGTCGTAAAACTTGCACAAAGGCTAAGCCTCTCAGGAGACAGCGCAAAGCAGACAGGGGATGACAGAGGACCCGTTGGCAAAAAAACAGAAAACTGCAAAAGAGAAGGAGATAGCAATGCTTCTTTGTGGACATGGTGCAGAGGATGACCCTGGTGAGACATGCGCACAAAGATCCTCTTGTGATGAAATGAAAGATTATCTTCAGGACAGAAGTAAAGTGGACACTGCTGGGCCACTTGCGTGGTGGAAAAATAATGAGGAGAGATATCCACAACTTGCTCACCAAACGCCTGCTCTGCATCCCTGCAACCTCCACTCCTGCAGAGCGCATATTTTCCAAAGCAGGATTTATTGTTAATAAGTCGAGGAGCTGTCTTTTACCCAAGAATGTGAACATGTTAGTGTTTTTGGCCCACAACATAAAAAAGGTGCACTAGGCCTGCAGATCTGTAAGTAGCCTTAACGGCTTTATTATGCTGACTCAATAGATTGTGTTATCTTATGTTTTAATTTTTATTTGCACACTTTTGAAAATTGTTTAAAAAAAATTTTTTTTACGCGTTTGAAAATAGCCTAAATAAATCTATAGGCCTTCCTACCATACAGCATATTATTATTAGGATTGTTTTTAGGTTATTTGTTTTTTTTTGTGTGTGTTTGTTTTAAAACACCTAGATCGGCTGGACAATTTTTTTTATTTTTTTAAAGAATTGTATTATTATTATACTTTTATGTATTATTGATGTTTGTCGTTGTTGTTTTATAAATGCTGTATGAAAATTGTTAATAAATAAATGTTCAATCAAAATGCAAACATTGCTTCTTTTTTTTAGTTGACTGATCATTGTGCAGGACAAGACTTTTTAGTGTTACACACTGAAAACGTCAATAAACAAAGCAACTGTGCTGTATACATACATTTATAAATAGCGCTTTTTTAGGCATTTACTGAAATGGGATGTGAGAATACAATAGAGATGGGACTTCTCAAGACCGTTCACTTTAGAAGCACCGGCTTTATTATGCTGACTCAATAGTTGTGTTATCTTATATTTTTATTTGTACACTTGACACATTTGAAAATAGCCTAAATAATGTAACAAACAAAAATAAACCTATAGGCCTTCTTACTACACAGCCTATTATTATTAGGATTTGTTTTTTATGTACGTAAAAACGTTAAAACTTAATTTTCAAAGAATTGTATTATTATTATTATTATTATTATAGTTTTATGTCGATTTGATGTTTTTTGTTCAAAATCAAAAAGCAAAACATTGCGTCTTTTTAGTTGACTAAAAACTGTGCTGCACACAAATGTATATATTTTTTAGGCATTTTACTGAGATAAGATGAGAAAATGCAATAGAGACGAGACTTCTCAAGAAAGACAGTTCACTTTAGAAGCACTGGCTTTATTATGCAGACTCAATAGATTGTGATATGATATCTATCTTATGTTTTTGTTTTTATTTGTACACTTGACGCGTTTGAAAATAGCCTAAATAATTTAACAAAACAAAAATATTATAAACCTATATACCCTCCTATATTATACAGACTATAATTATTAGGATTGTTTTTAGGCTACTTGGTTTAATGTGTGTGTGTGTGTGTGTGTGTGTGTGTGTGTATGTGTGTGTGTGTGTGTGTGTGTGTGTGTGTGTGTGTGTGTGTGTGTGTTTGTTTTAAAACTCCTAGATCGGCTGCTCCAAACATTATACATGCAAAAACTGGTATAAATAAACCAAATTTGTAAAAGTAGTAGCGAAAAAAATCATTTACCATATGCCTTATAATAACACATGAACAGAATGATGGAAAATTACAAATAAGGTATAGTTGCAATGGGCATAAACCAGTAAATCCAGTTTCACAAAGAAAATTAATATTAGACAAAGTATTTAGAAGTTATAAGCAGTTCTATATGAACCTTTACAGTTCATAACCCCTAGGTGGCGCTGTACTCTGACTTCTCAGGTACCTTCAGGACACCATGCCGAAGCTTTTGCGCGGATATGACCAATAGTTCAAAAGATATAACAATTTATGACAAATTTCGAAATGGCGGACAGGCGGTTCGGTCAAATCCGACATAATACATATCAACAGATTTGGCATGACCCAAGGAATCCGTAGATACCAAGATCAGTAGTTATGGGCAAAAATAGCCATTTTCCATATTTCATGACCCATAGGACCCATTTAGCATTGCCCCCCAGTTCATTGTCGACATGATGTGTACCAAATTTCAATTCAATTGATCAAAGAATGACGGAGATACAGCCTCAGAACTATTTTTGCGTCAACCTCGTTAAGTTTGCGCATTTATTACTTCTGAACAAAGATAAATATCAAAATTCTGTTCAGTCATTTCTGTGCGGCTCACTTCAAAGATCATCTGTGCCAAAATAACAGTTGAACCAAATTTGAAGGAGGAGTAGCGAATAAACAAAATAATGTACATTTTAAAATGACCGCTACTGTAATGGGTGGAGTCTTACTGTAAGGTATTAAAAACAATAAGCATGACGAAAGCAATCATGGGTACTAAGTAGAATTTTCATAGATCAAACGGATCACCGGTTATAACCATTAGAACATTGAATATTTGCACTGCAGGTGGCGCTTTAAAGTTAGTGCTAGAGACCCCATTTTTGGTCACATGACTTTTTAGGACCACCACTACAACTGTGCCAAATTTCATAATTTTCCTACATTTCATAGGGCTGCCATAGACACCTATGGCTAAGAAGCAGAATAATAATAATACTAACAATTCCAACAGGTGCCTCAGCACCTTCGGTGCTTGGCCCCTAACTAATAATGCCAGAATAATTTTTTAACATGATAATAAAGTTTTTCGTCATTTATTAATCCTTGTTAATGTCCACACAATGGTTCATATTAGTTCACTGTGCATTAACGAATAAAGATAAATTAAGGGTGTAGAAGTATTGCTCATTGTTAGTGTGGGATTTTTATGTTGTTTTATCAATCTTGCTAATTGCTAAAAGTGTTAAAGTTACAAAGATGTCCAAATAAGGACTGTGGAAATTGATTTTGTTCCATTTTTATATTTCTTTAACTGATCATTTTATTCTATAAACATTGTGTGTTTCATATATGCACTGAGCTATTATGTAAAAATGAGGTGTTTATGTTCGAGAGTGGAAGGTTACCAGCTTTTGTGTGTGTGCTGCAAGGAGGAATTTAGGAATTTAGGAATTTACGTCTGGAGATTGTTAAGATAAGAGAGAGGCCTGAGGGAGAAAAGCAAACAGGGAACTATGTCATTAATTAATGCTTTAATATTCACAGGATAAAATATGCAATGTATTTCTTACTTAATCAGTATTAATCATTGAATAATTGATGTAATAAATATAAGATGTTGTCTTTGATAAATTTGTATTAACCAATGAAATGAAGGTTGCATATAGAATAATTTAATGGGGGCAGGGCAGCTCAACCTTGAAGAACAGAATCTCCTGTGTGTGTGTGTGTGTGTGTGTGTGTGTCTGTGTGTGTGTGTTTTCTTACCAAACAGATGGTTTTTAATAATGATTAAAGTGTTTGCTTAGAAGTAGTATTGCAGTAAAAGATTTAATATGTGTTTATCTATCTAAAGAAGTTAATGTGTGCCTTATTCATATAACCAATTTTACAAATAATGAAATGATGTCATGATATTGAAATATGTTTTACATAATAATCACTTTCATCTTACAGCTTATGTTTTTTATAAATTAATGTTTTATTAATGATTTGTTTCTAAGAAAGCATTATAACATGCTATTCAAAGTGGAGGAGTACTGGAGAGGAACTGCAGGGCTCCTAGGGATGAGAGGAGAACAGTTTGTTTTTTCTTTGTCTATGTGTGTCCATCTTTGCCTACAGGCTAAAATTGGGTGTGGTGATGGAGTCAGATGGACGAGGGGAACGGCCTTTGTGGGTGGAGATTTTCTGAAGAAAGATCGACGTCACATATCTTATAAATATGCATGTTACTTCCTGAGCTGGTTGTTCGCTACTTGAGAGGACCCAGCGCTGTTAAACTTTTTCAATCTGATCAATAAATATTTGAACTTAGATATTCGTATCTTGTGCCTTTCCTCTAAATTACACGCAATGGACGCCTTAAAGTCCAACATTAGTTAAGCATGAACTAATCTTAAAGGGGACAGAGAATGAAAAAATATTTTTACCTTGTCTTTGTTGAATAATGGTAGTCTACCCACATTCACAAACATACAAAAAGTGCTAGACATGCTAAACATCTCAGTCTCATAGAAATTCCTCTCTTAGAAATGTCAGCCAGAAAACGGCCCAATCTGAAAAACTGATGCTTATGACATTACAGGCATCTCTCTGCCCCTCCACTTTAAAATAATTGGCTGCATTTTTTGAGTGGCAGCAAAGTCAGCCAATCAGTTATGAGATTGCAAGTTAAGCCAGTAGGGGGAGCCAAATAGGTGCAAAACCACCTGCTTAAAATCCCCCTCCCTAATAGAGCTATCTGAGAGAGGTTTAAAAGAAGCTTCTAAGGCATAACAGACCTAAATAAAAAAATTTTTTGTCTACATGTCACATCACAGAACAAGGCTAAATCCCCGTTCAATCATTCTATGTCACCTTTAACAAATACAGCCTTCATTGTAAAATGTTGCCTGGAATAAACCGTGCTTGGGTACAAATTATTTAGTTTTCTTCTGTAACTCATAACTGATGAACCTACATCATGTGATGACATCTACAACACTCTTTTTGACTAGAATTTTAATACACAAATGAGGGCCGCGACTAGCAATCCTGGTGCCACTTGAAATTAACTATTTGACTATAAAATGTCTTCTTGTTGTTAGAAATGTACATTTATGTTTACTCTGCGGCATGCTTAAACATTTGGTTTTTATAGAGGCAGGATTATTTAAGAAAGATTAGGAGGATGATCCTTGGAGTATTTACCTCTGAGCAAAGTTGTAACAGCATCAAATGAAAGGATTGAATATTAGGTACAGGACTGAAAACAACATAACAGTAGCTGTCTCTGTGTAAAATTCAAAGCTGTGACAGCAGTTATGAACATGAGTGTGTTTCTGCTGCTTCTGCTGTCAGGTTGGTGTCATCATTTAAATCTGTTTTCACAAGTATATGTGTACACATGCATATATTTATACATGTTCATTTCAACAGGACTTTTGTTCAGGACTTCTGATTCTCAGCGAAAGTACTTCTATATAAATAAGAATATGACATGGACAGATGCTCAGAGTTACTGTAGAGAGAGATACACTGATCTGGCAACTGTAGACTCGATGGATGATGTGAACAGGATGATATTTTTAACAAATGGATACAGAGGATCAGTGTGGATTGGACTGCAGGGGGTGAACCAGACTGGTTGGGGTTGGTCAGATGGAGAAAACACACTCTCTCAGTACAGTACTTGGTACAGCCCACCAGTTGATGAACTTACAAGTTCATGTGGGCTTAGCTATAATGGGAATTGGTATACTAGGCAATGCTATCGGCATTTATATTTTGTATGCTACAATGGTGAGTATTACAATCTTTATTTAAATGTTTAATATGTTCCTGATAAACATTCATGAGGAGAAGAGCTGAGCCCTGATTCCTTTATTGTATCTCTCAATAGAAACTTCTAAATACATCCTTTTAAGTTTGATGAACACCTGGACAGAGGCTCAGAGTTACTGCAGACAGTATTACACTGATCTGGTCACCGTCCGAAATGCTCAGGAAAAAAGCGAGCTACTTGCTGTTGTTGGATCTGCACCATCGGTCTGGATCGGTCTGTTCTTAGACTCTTGGCAGTGGTCTGACCAATGCAACTTCACCTTCAGAAACTGGGCAACAGGATACCCATTACAGAGTTCAGGAACTGATGACTGTGTTGTCATGTCAGGAGTTACTGGAAAATGGGTCAATTCTTCCTGTAATGAACGGCATCCTTTTTTCTGTTATGACGGTGAGAATAAAATACTTAATTGAATGCATTATATATATCTGTGATATATTCATCTATTTTAATTTAAAAGATAATCTTCTGTATTTTAACAGATGTCAAAGTTCAAACTGTCAGACTGACCTTTTCCCTTGATGACAAATACAATCTGAATGACCCTTCACTTCAAACTGCCATTCTCCATCAGGTATATAATTGTCCTTAATACAGTGTTCAGTGTCATTATAGATTCTGGAACATTCAAACAATTTTGGGCTTTTCACACTTGAAATAGTTAACCCTGAGATATTCTAAACCCTCAGGTTTACAGAATCCTGGGTTATCTTTTCACATGTCACACTCTCTTATAAAAATGAACCATGTGATTTGTGGTAAAAGTGTACTAACCATGTTATTTTGGTGTATTGAATACCATTAGCAAAACCATGGTTTTATTACAGTTTACCTGTAGTAAAACCATAGTTAATTTTCGCAAGGGCTGTTCATACTTATCCAGGGGTTAAGGGATAACCCTGGGTATTCATAATATGACGTTTTACACTGTGCATTTCTAAACCCTGGGTTAACGTTTTTATTTCGATATTTGCCAAAAGTGTCAAAAATCAAAAAAGCGATGTCAATCTGACTGAATTAAAATAGCGAACTGCCGCTTTAAAAAAGTGCTTGTCTTACGCTTTCGCGTCAGTGACAAAACCTTTCGTAACTTAAATCTCTTTTAGCTGTTTTAAAGAGCCCCTATTATGTTGCAAAAACAACATATTTTTTTGTATTTGGTGTAATACAATGTGTTTGCATGGTTTTGGTTAAAAAACAATTTTTTTCCACCTATCATACATTATTGTTCCTCCGCCCTGCCTCCCTGAAACACATTGATTTTGTACAAAGATCATCATTCTGAAAAGTGCAGTGTCTTCCAATTGGCCAGCTAATCATGTGATGCTCTTTATCATATTTGGAAGATTAGCTCACAATCAATTAATTTCAGGGATAAGTCTACTTCTGAATTACAAGTGTGAAATGCTCCTTGACCTAGTGTTAAAAGCAGCATTTAAAATGAAGATAACCCAGGGTTAAGCATTGTGTGAAATGCCTGTTTATGTGTTTTGTGATACTGTATAGTTGATACATCCAATATCAGACCTAAGGTAGTGGTGGAATGTTTGTACCTAAACCCAGAAATCATCATTAAAAATTACAGTCTGCAATTTGCTGCTATTCATGTAAAGGAAACACTTCAAATTAAATTAGACTAAATTAAATCATTGGTAAACAGTCAGTATAACAGAAGTCACATTAATAATTGCATTGCACATAACTGCTTTATAGGTAAATTATGTTTTGTGCTGTTTGCGTACACATTTTAGCTGCATTGATGAAATATTTCTACATTGATATAATCACATAGACCTTAAAGTCTGAAGCTATATCTTTGAATGTTTCTTGTTTCTCTTTAAGATAAGTGAAAAGCTAAAGAGCGCCGGACTGCAGAATCGCAGCACAAGCAGCTGGCTAACAGATGAAGGTGGAGAGGTGTTTCACCTGGAGAGCAAACCTAAATCGATTTCAAAAGATGTGTGTGATAAAAACTAAAATTTAATGAATGCAGTTAACTTTAAAACATACACAATACATATGAAGTTAATTAAGATATTTGCTCTTTGCAATGATGTGTGCAGTAATATATTATATTTTAAGTAGTACATTAACATACAATTTTCACCAAATTTCTTAGGAAAGTCATTGCTTTTTTGTAATTACAACACTTAAAGTAGAGTGAGTTAGTAATTCTGCATCAGAAAGGTAGCCATTAACTACTTTATGTACTATTAGATTAGTTAAAGGACAAGTTCGGTATTTTAGACTTAAAGCCCTGTTTTCAGATTGTTTATGGTCACATAGAATGGTTTTGACTGAAATTTCGACATTTTCGGCTGCCCTGAGAATTTTCGCGTGTTTGTGTTTCAGCTCAGACCTCTACAATGGGTTTAATGGTGCACTGGAACAATCCTTCCTAAAATGCATTAAACTTTCGTTTACAAAGACGTGAAACTCACCGAGTGGTCAGGGGTGTTCACTGATATGCTCACACAAAAATCGCTGCAAAAGATGCTTTCCAACAGCTGTTTTAGCATTCGTTGTTAACTTGTGGACCTATTTTTCCAAACGCCTCACACCCGTACATTCTTCCGCTTAGAGCTTGAATAATAAACACTCCAGCCCAGGTGGTGGCGCTAATCCGCCTTTGCCAATTGCAAGAATAGAAACAAAGTTCCCGGCGCGGAGTAATACCGTACCTCACAGGACGTCTAATACAGTCAATGGAGTTGGTAAAAACTACGATAAAACCTGTTGGAATGCGTCTTTTGGAGCGATTTTTGTGTGAGCATATCAGTGAACACCCCTGACCACTCGGTGAGTTTCACGTCTTTGTAAACGAAAGTTTAATGCATTTTAGGAAGGATTGTTCCAGTGCACCTATAAACCCATTGTAGAGGTCTGAGCTGAAACACAAACACGCGAAAATTCTCAGGGCAGCTGAAAATGTCGAAATTTCAGTCAAAACCATTCTATTTGACCATAAACAATCTGAAAACAGGGCTTTAAGTCTAACATACCGAACTTGTCCTTTAAGATGCACTGTAAAAAAATGCAAATATAGCATTCCTGTTAAATTGCAGTTAAATACTGGCAGCTAGATTTGCCAGCATACAGCTGTTATATTTTAACTGTTTACATACTGTAACCTGAAACATCATATTACAGTATTGTGTTGTAAAAAACATGGCTGCACAGAATATTGTTAGGTGTTTGGTTGCCTTTATATTGTTATTTTTATGTTCCTGCTGTATTTAAATAAACATTTTAAATATAACTGCAACTATAACATTTATTATATAATTTGATCTTTATATTATAATACTGTTATAAAGTGATTTAAAATTTGCATTCTAAAATAAAAACATTGAAAATACATACTGAAACTTTTTATTGAAGCTGTTGACATATTCAGTGCATTCAATAAATGATGCAATTTCTGCTTTACAAGAGAGACTGGACTGAACAAACATGACGTCACATAAAAATCATATTGCAAAATGCAATGCTGTAACTTCAGAAAATAAATAATTAGAGAACACACAATGATGTGACTTCACAAGCATCTGGTTGGATAACACAATGCTATGAGTTCACCTGATTAAATGAAACCTTTCTCAAAGTCCATCAGGTTTTTAACAAGGGTGGGCACACAGGGATTCACAGATGCTTGCCTTTCCTGCACAAGGATCCCTGTCTTCTTGGACACATTTCAGTGTACCCCCAGGATTGTCTAACCTAAATTCAAGGCTTTTTAAGACCTTTTTAATAACACTTCAAATTAAATTTAATACCTACATCGCACCCATTCGGGTAGAATAAATCATTAAAGAGCCAGTAAGATGACAATTTTAAGCATCCTATCACTATTTATAAGTCCCGGACAACAGGTTTAAATGCATGCAAGGTAAAAAAAACACTGTAATTTTCTCAAAATATAAATTTAAAATTACCCCATTTCTCAGAGATTCCCAAACGATTCGTGTGAAGCCATTCAACAACTCAGTCTGCCTAAACCCCACCTTACTAGCCTACTCTGCTCTGATTGGTCAACTGACACAGTGTCTTTGCACAGATCACAGATCAGTCTCACAGACCACAGACCGGTGGCACAGACCAACAACAGTGCAACATGTATTGACCTCGTGCTAACATGATTTACTGAGAAGACATTATCAACATCAATACACATCATTCATCATTAATCCAAGCAATAACAACGACGATTGAAACTAACATTTTACACTCATTTAAGCATTTATGTAAACTAACCAGTAACCAGGTCATAACAAAACCGTAAATGAGCATGAGTTAGCCGTTTGCTAACGTGACTCTCTGACAGTAAATTAACAGTTTAAACACACAACATCATTCATCATTAATCCAAACAATACAAACGACGATTGAAACTAACAATTTTACACTCATTTAAGCATTTATCTAAACTAACCGGGTCATAACAAAACCGTAAATGAGCATGAGTTAGCCGTTTGCTAACGTGACTCTCTGACAGTAAATTAACAGTTTAAACACACAACATCATTCATCATTAATCCAAACAATACAAACGACGATTGAAACAAACAATTTTACACTCATTTAAGCATTTATGTAAACTAACCGGGTCATAGCAAAACCGCTTGCTATTGTGACTCTGACAGTATATAAGTTAGCGTTTAAACAACGATATCATTCATCATTAATCCAAGCAATAAAAACAAATATAGACATTTTACACTCATTTAAGCATTTATGTAAACTAACCAGGTCATAACAAAACCGTAAATGAGCATGGGTTAGCTGTTTGCTAACATGACTCTCTGACAGTAAATTAACAGTTTAAACACACAACATCATTCATCATTAATCCAAACAATACAAACGACGATTGAAACTAACAATTTTACACTCATTTAAGCATTTATGTAAACTAACCGGGTCATAACAAAACCGTAAATGAGCATGAGTTAGCCGTTTGCTAACGTGACTCTCTGACAGTAAATTAACAGTTTAAACACACAACATCATTCATCATTAATCCAAACAATACAAACGACGATTGAAACTAACAATTTTACACTCATTTAAGCATTTATGTAAACTAACCGGGTCATAGCAAAACCGCTTGCTATCGTGACTCTGACAGTATATAAGTTAGAGTTTAAACAACGATATCACTCATCATTAATCCAAGCAATAAAAATGAATATTGACATTTTACACTCTTTTAAGCAAGTATGTAGCTATAATCATACTTACAGTTTGTGGTTAGGAGATGCATGTTATTCCAAATAAAGTGGGTACTGAACCACTTTCATTGCCAAACGTCTAAATCCCTCCGATAAAAATGTATTTTAACCACTGATTCTTCACAGCCAGACACGTTTAGATTATTCCTCCTTGAAAAAGTCTCCTTTGGTAGTGAAAACAACACAAGCTGAAAACACAGCGTGAGCCGATGCTTACACTCACACACAAACTAGCTGTGGGCGGGTCATAGTTTTCGTTTCTCCCGGGCAAGGCTGTAGGCGGAGATTAGTATCTCATGTGACGTGGATAAGTTCGTGTGACGTGGATAATATCAGGAAGAAGACTCACTCCCTATAACGACTCGTTTCAACGATTCAGAGTCGACTCCCTACTTTAGAAGCCAATAACTTTATTAATCGTGCACTTTTTGGTTCAACTACTTTACACGTTGTTTACATTGATGGACAGCTACATGACACACTGCAATAAAGGTAAGTTTCGATTTTGGATCTGTGTGGCTCTTTAAATAACTTTAATAATTTTAAATAACCTAATATACCTCAAATAAGCCTACTATTTACAAGTGTTTGAACATTCGTGACAACATGCCTCTAAAAGGTCCAAGGCCCAAACGGCCTAACCCTTATCTTTACCCAACAATCAAAACCAACAATCAAATAGATTTAAATGTACATTTATTGTAAATTTGAAAATCTCTCAATCAGGGATGGGCAACTGGAGGGCCAGGGGCCACATGCAGCCCTCCTCTTTATCTTGTGCAGCCCGCCACGTTTTAATATGACCATTATGTTGGAGAAGGTAATTTATGTTAAAACAATAGCCTTGTTTGATCCATGAAATAAGCTGCAAGCCAAACAATAACACCAATTTTAAGGTATTACATTTTTTTGCTGTTTAATATAGTTAAGATAATAAGAACATCTAATAACACTCATCAGTAATGCTCTGAACCAGAACAATACTGACAAACAAAATTAACCATATTATGGAAAATGAAACAAAAACCGCTCAAACACAACAACAAATTAAAATGTTATGCTATTTTGACCATAAAAGACAAGAGATCTGTTCACTGCACCAAACAAAAAACTGGACACAAGCTCATATATAGATATATTTCTGTTAATATTTTCTGTTAATCTTTTTACAGGACCATACTAAAGTTTTCTAATGCTAACTTAGTGTGACAATGTAAATATTTAGCCTATAGTTTATATTGCAAGATGATATTATCTAATTAAACAGTAAACAAAATATATAATACAGTAGCTTTCAAATTTGCGTTATTGTTTGCAGCTTATTATTGCATGGATCACACAAGACTATTGTTTAACATATAAATGACCTTCTCCGACATAATGATCATATTAAAATGTGTCTTCTCTACCTAGATTTACTAGAGACGGATTGTGGAACAGAAGATTGTGTGTGTCACTGATTAAATCAAACAACCGATCACAGGTGCTTGGACACCCGTCATTGTCCCGCCCCCACAGTCCCAAAGTCAACTTGATCGAGCAAGTGCATGTTGTGCAGCTGCGAGCGCATAGAGAGAGTCGAACGAGCGCTCATCCCAGCCTTTACTTTATCATCCCAGCCTTTTTACTTTGCTCGCGTGACTGCATTTGTGCGCTTTGAACAGAGGTGCGCTCTCGGGAGGACGTTTTTCAGCGTGCGATTAGTGTTCTGTGAACACGCGAGAATGCTTTACCGCTTTATCGTATCGCTCGCGCATGGTTTTTGTGCACGCGAGTTTTGTGTTTGAATTAACAGCATATAAATCTATTGATCATTTGAAAAATTAAGACCTCCGTGAAAAATTCAAGACTTTGAGGTGAAATTCAATACCTTTTAAGGCCTTAATATGGGAAAATGAAATTCAATACTTTTTCAAGACTTTTAAGACTCCGCGGGTACCCTGCATTTACCTGGCTATCTTCTGTTCTCCTCTCGATGTTCACACCAGTTAAGCATCTAGAAATGTACATGAAGAGAAGTAAAGCTTAATTACACTCAAGACGGGCCATTCGTCAGGATGTGGTCCTGAAGTTCAGGGGTGCAAACTTGTCACCTTTCTGCGAAATTCACCATTTTGTAT
This sequence comes from Paramisgurnus dabryanus, assembly GCF_030506205.2. Lineage (NCBI taxonomy): Eukaryota > Metazoa > Chordata > Actinopteri > Cypriniformes > Cobitidae > Paramisgurnus > Paramisgurnus dabryanus. Next base: position 42,532,926 of record NC_133342.1, read on the forward strand.
CCTAAATGGGTCATTTTTGGGATTCATCTAGATCTGTTAATTTTTTGAAAACATGCATTAAGGTAATAGGGTCACATACTGTACCTCCTGCAACATTCAAGTCTTTCATAACATTACATAATGTAATAAAATAGGGTTGTGCCTTTTGAAATGTGTGTTTGCTTTGCCTATTGTTATAAAACATGTCTTTCATTTTGTAGCTCCTGTGAAGGTTGTCAATTCAGCAGAAAAGTTTGCCATTCTCCCTGTTTACAGACAGGAGGTGAGCGCACATCAACGCGCCAATGACGTATGGTGTCTGCGTGGACTAGCTGCGAAGTGGGCATTCAAATTACGCTTACGGATGAGGGACAAAAAAGGCAACGTCCGTTCGGACCGAGATCTAGGAAACCAATCATTTGGTTTAAATCATTGATATGATTTGATATGGCACTGTTCAAGCTGTAAGCTAAGTGCACTTTCATTGGTCTCATGGTTACCTGTGTTGCCTGTTTGAACGTGTTCCCCACTAGGTTGCCTGACACTACGTATGAATAGATTGTACCTCTTGTTTGTTAGGGAAAATCTGCATCAGTATACAGAGATTTTAGCATTTAAGTTGTATGGCATTCATTCCTTTCTACACTGTGGTTGATGTAGTACAAGGGTCTGGGCTGTACATTGATTAACAGTCTGATCTGTGTTCTGCCTAAACTCTGCAGCTGACCTATAGATAGCTACAATGCAGTGCAATGCCCGACGCAAGTGTATTTTGCTAGTTTCAACCCAGCGCAATGATGGTTTTCACGTTTAGTGCCATGTTATTTAAATAGAAAATGCATTTGTGCCCAATGTTGCGCCCATAGGCGTTCTGTTCTGAAAACAAGGTGTGTTCAGAAAAGCGACTCAACCAGCTTGACCAGGCTGGTGCAGCGGTCGGCCTGAAGATGAATCTGGCCAAGACAAAGTGGATGCGCAAACCCCAGTTGGCGCTTGCTATTTTGAGGCAACTAAAATAGACTACGCCATTGACCAACAAAATCCTGGTCTAAAGTCTAAAGTCAATGGCGTGTTAGTAATATGCACCTACAGTATAAACGGGACTTGCTTATCACATACATGGATTCACAGCAGCACAAAAACTGATGTATTCTATATGATGAGTATATATGAGTATATGCGTACCTGTGGATATGGTGAGATGAGAAAACATTTTCTAGTAAATGACTCGGGTCTAATTTTCTCGATTTTGTCTCGGGTCAGTTCTTTCGTCTAAAAAAAATAATTTATGCACGTCGGGTTCGGGTATAAAGTGATCCGGGTCATTTCGGGTCGGGTAAATTTTTTTTGACCCAGTTGGCTCCAGTTAATGTAGTGATTTTCACACGGGCAACAATTGGGTAGTATGCCATACACAGGACACTGGTGGTTTCACCTCAAGTGTGTGTGTGTGTGTGTCAGATGACCCCTCCCTTCTCTACTTCGGGGCACCAGCTAAAGAATTTCACTTGAATAATAAGAACGATCTAAATAGATTATTCAATAAATAAGATAATATGTAAATTCGAGGGAGTTTGTTATCTAATTTATCTGAAGGATTTTGCTAGATTGTGGACCCCTTTAACTGTATTATCAACACAAGGAAGACACAGTTGTAATAAAATTGAATGTATTAACAAAAGATAAACAAAAATACCTAAAACACTACTAAATGATGCTAAAATACTAAAGAACAAAAAAAATAGAAACTAAAATGCAAAGAATAGAAAATATCAGTGACTGAGTTGAATTTGCAGATTGAATATGGCAGAATGTTTTCTGTTTATCATAGAGTGACAACCTTATTTTTCATAACACAAATAATTAAAGAACTGTTAAAGAATCTGTTAAACATTGAAGATATCAGTAATGCATTTTTTAAAAGCATCTATGGTAAATAGCTGCTGACAGAATACACCAATGGCAAGGTTTCAGGAAAGAGTTTGGCTAAGTGATATTTATGTTCTCTGCAATCGAATGAGCAGTCCAGTGGTGGCACGTCTGCCATGTGTCAGGCTTTTCCGTGCTGCAAATGGGAAAGAGTCAGGTTCAGTTCAACAGCCTTGAACACGAAGTCAGGCTTGTGAACAATTCAGAATTTCAGAATTGGCCTCCATTCAATTCATGAATTGGAATTTGAATTGAACTGACACCGGCCTAAGGAAGTTGACTTTAAATTGGAGTGACAGGAAGTGGAAATAAATTCATGGCAATTCAAAGAAATTCCACAGTCAATCAACAGAAAGAATCTTACAAATATAATAATTACAAATAATACACATATCCAAAGAAGGCCTGAAATGTCAACTTTTAAACATACTAATTATAATCGATAACAAATATTGTGTACATACAATCTGTATGGAAGTAAATAGAGTACCTGTTTTTCTGGCTGACCACCACTATTTACGCATGAGGAGAGGCGAGTACTCGTGCAGTGTGTACTTTTCTGGGTTTTGAGGTGTTATTTTGTGTCTCTGATGCTTCCTCACGCATACAAACTTAGAAACAAATCCATCCATGCTGTTTTGAGTGAGATACAGGTTTCTGAATGTCCTCTGCCTTGAGTCTCAGATTGCGTGAGTTCAAACTCAGCTCCGAAGTGACGTAACTAGCCGTTTCGTCACATTCAGTTTGAATTTTCCCGCCCATCACCCCACTCGCAGGTCTCCACCCACCAGGTAGCTAGAGAGCACAGAGCAGTAACTTCACTGATACCCTCTATGCTGTTATCATGGCTCACGGAAATAACAGCGCTATTTGGATATTATGGATTATACTCCCACCTACTTTTAAAAACAAAGTTTAAACGCGTATTTATTTAAACCTAAAATGTGATCTCATATACAGTGTGTTACGACGCAAATTGTCCTCAGATTGTAGGCGATAAGACGTTCATGCGAAATCTGATGTAAACAACAGACTATGTAACTTTCACGGATTATACGCATTTGTGGACAAAAATGGTCATTGAATGCATTTTATTGGACTATCATGGATTATTCACACATCTGAAACAGACTGGATGCGATTTGCGATCGCTATATCAACACAAAAGGTAAGAAGTCACGTTATATTTGGCATGTTGTCATCTTCTGTCACAAAATACAACATTTATGATGCTAGAGTATCTGTATCTCAAAACAGAGATCATACATTGATGCTAATGCCGTAAATTATACCTTTTAAATGTATATGTTATTGTTTGTAGACCATAGGCTATATAGATATTTTTTGCAGGCTATATAGTTTGCAGCGTGGTTTCGAAAGTTAAAAGTTTTTTTTACGGATTTGTTTTACAATTCTACATGAACTAAGTAATAATGCTTTGCCAAACTAAAAGTGTTTTGCCAAACTAACCGAGACCGGGCCTTACCGATACGGCTTTTCTGACGAGGCCAACGTACCCCCGAGTCTCTTATAACTTTACGGTACGGACCTCCCGCTAGCTTCTAGCAATTAGCACGCGGCCCACAAGCAGTATACATCCCCCGCCGTGTCTAAATTTCTGTCATTTGCGAAAATAATTATTTTGAAAATGTTTTATAACGGGAATATGTTAGAATTGTCCAGGGAAAACGAGTGTATTGTTGAGACTGCTACATCACAATTTACTCTGGAATCATTGTGTGTCATGAGTTTCTTCTCCTGTAGTGTAACGTTACTTATAAGTGATACTTTTCTGCATGATTTGTCTGTTGGCAACATAAACCGTTAATAATAATAATATATAAAATAATAACACATTATGGTCTGTACTGCTCACGATACCACTGAGCACGCGCACGGGCACATGACGTTAGTAGTGGGGCGTGATCAAAGGAGCAGCAGCTCATAAATATGTAATTACGACCTCAAAACGGCACAATCTGAAATGCACTGAAACAGAGGCTACTAGAGATGGGTAACAATCTTTTCCTACAAGCTATTTCGAGCAAACAACTTTTGAAACATGCTTTATGGAACTCATACACCTATATAACTTGTGGAAAAGCATTCATAATATGGGCACTTTAAATTAAGATGCTTTTTCTTGATGATCTAAAGGTGAAAGATGGCTAACAACAGACCCGAGGCTGCTAGCCTTGGCTCAGCATCACAGGTAAAGTAAATAACGTGTTTATTCAAAATTTTTATATGATTTTATTATTTTGATAGCACTTTATAATGATATACATTTCTGCAACTTATAGACGTTATTCCTTTCGCTTGCAACCTAACAGTATTTACTCGCTGTTAACTAGTGCTAGATGACGTTAGCGTTGATGAAGTGCTCTGTGTGAAAGTAACATTATAGTTAGTGATGTTAAAACTAAACTGCACTGTTATCATATGTTTAACAATGTCAACCAAATTAGTAATGTTAACAAGTCGACCAAATTAGTAGAGTTAACGTCAACCAGCAAGTCATTGTAATGTCAATGAGCATGCATGATGTGCTAATACAAACTTTTGACTCTGTGGTTCAATATTTGCTTTTTATTCACGACCAGAGGACCTGAGCGATTGGGTAATAAAAATAACCTTTAATTAACTTATTGATAAGCAATGCAACATTTGTTCAAAACCAATCAATCAAGGTCATCAGTACATTCATGCATTCTATTAGCCAGGCAGTCAGTTGCTTGAGACCAGCCGCAGGAGGTATGAACTGCATGGGTTCAGACGAGCTTGCTTTTTGGTCTGCATGTGGACCAAGACCCGGACGTTGATTAATGTCCTTTCAGGTGTTCTGTGTAATACAAAAAAATACCTATGGCTATAAGTATCACTAATATAGTGATATTAGGGACTGGATGGCACATAACTTTCTTATGCTAAACTCCAATAAGACAGAGATACTTATTATTGAACCAAATCGCTCCAAACATAATATGTCAGATTACAAGTTGCCCATAGATGGCTGCACGGTGGTGCCATCTTCCACGGTTAAGAATTTAGGCGTAATGTTTGACAGCAATCTATCTTTCGATAGTCATATCTCCAACGTCTGCCGCACAGCATTTTTCCATCTTAGAAATATCTCAAAAATACGCCATATGCTGTCTGCATCAGATGCAGAAAAGCTTATCCATGCTTTTATGACCTCTAGATTAGACTATTGTAACTCGTTACTCGGGGGATGCCATGCAAATCAGGTAAACAAGCTACAGCTGGTTCAAAACGCCGCCGCAAGAGTGCTTACTCGATCTAAAAAGTATGACCACATTAGTCCAATTCTGGCATCTTTACACTGGCTACCAGTTAAATATCGCATACAATTTAAAATATTACTAATCACCTACAAAGCCTTAAATGGCCTAGCGCCCTCGTATATAAAAGAACTACTATCAGAATACAATCCACCACGTAAACTGCGATCACAAAATTCGGGTTACTTAATTATCCCTAGAATATCAAAAGTGTCTAAAGGTGGTAGATCCTTTTCCTACTTAGCCCCTAAGCTCTGGAATGATTTACCAAATAATGTTCGAGTATCAGACACAGTCGATCAATTTAAATCTAAACTTAAGACATTCTTCTTTAACAAAGCATTCACATAGAATGCTTTGTACTTTTATAAATGTACTTTTCCCGCAGTAGTTATTTTGTCTAGAACAAAGCACTCACATACCTCATACGGGTAATTTACTCTTGCCGCAATAGTTAGCCTGTCTGGAACCGAGCTGAATTAAACCACTATAATGTATGACACTTGCATTACATGCGAACGGCCCCTACGCTAATAGAATTCTGTTTTTGTCTCCCTGTCTCGTCCTCGACTCTGAGGACAATGAGACAAACAGACCCAGTTCCTGTTGCTGTGAAGGTCATCGCACCACTAATCAACTGGCTGTCCTTCAACGTGACGCCCAACCGATGCGCGACCAACGGCCACCGGCTGAACCAGTTTAATCCGCTTACACGCTTCCTATCCCTACCGTGTCTATATATTATAAATATAAATATTAATCTCTCCCTAGGGTTTTTTGTCCTTCTAGGATTTTTTCCCATTGGGTTTTCTCCTAGGGGGTTTTTTAGTCCCAGGGAGAGTCAGCCAACTTTGGCTTAACTTAGCACTTTACTGTATACGTTACATTATTAATATGCTCGCTTACACGGTTTTTTATCCTTAGCCGCTATATTCTACTTCTTATACTATGTATTGATTTTCAATGTTCTCCTCTACATCTACTCATGTAAAGCTGCTTTGCAACAATTAACAATTGTGAAAAGCGCTATATAAATAAAATTGAATTGAATTGAATTAACATTTGGCATTTAGTTATTGTATTTATTATTACTCAGGGCCAATTAACAGACATCTTAAGCACAGCCCAAAACCTGGTGTTGCTGTTGAGCAAATTGGTGATGTGAAGTCCGGCTCTTTTTTGTGAACAAGTTTTTTCGGCCAGTTAGTTTCAAAGAACTGGTTAAAAAAAACGATTCACCAGTTCTTTAACATACTTTACGTAATTACATCATTCACATCTAATTATATCATTCAGGAGGGTAAAATACCCTAAAACATGTTCAAGTAAAGTCGTGTATGGTTGATTTATTATTATTATCTAGTTGTCCAACTAAAGCACATTCAAAAACTTTTAACAGAAATCATAATCAAGTTCATAACAATTTGAAATATAATCTGCACATACACACGCACCTAACAAACACATTTTAGTCAAAACGCTTTTAAAGGAACACGCCCAGATTTTGGGAATTTAGCTTATTAACTGTATCCCCCAGAGTTAGATAGTCCATACATACCTTTCTCATCTCCGTGCGTGCCGTAACTCTGTCTGACGCAGCCCCCGCTAGCTTAGCTTAGCACAAAGTCTGGAAGTGAAAGGCTCCAGCTAGCAAACTGCTCCCAATAAGAGACAAAATAACGCGAACATTTTCCTATTTATGTGTTGTGATTTGTATAGTCACACCGTGTACAAATAACAAGGTGATATGAGACACAGCGATCATTTAACAGTATACATACTGGGAACTATATTCTCAGAAGACGAAGCTTTCAAGGACAGTATTTTCCAGTATTCTTCAGAGCACCCTTGATCTGCCACAGCCTGAAAACTTGCCCTGCACCAACGTCAAGCTGCCACATGTGTTCACTGCATTTCCTCTTCATGTGAACTTGATGCGTCCATATCCTGGTAAGAAAGCCTTATTTGCACTTTAAAGAAAGTAATAAGATGTAAACTGTGTAAGACTGAAGAAATAAAGAACTATATCTCTAATCTGTTTGCTTATTGGTTTTTCAGGTGTTAACTTGCATCCAGGTACATTCCTCCACATTTTGCTGATGGGACCACAGCATTGGGAGAACACATGCCAGGAGAATGGAGAACAATTGTGTCAGGAGACTGCAGCATGGTTGACGCAGCAAGACTGTCAAGTGCACGAGCATCACGTGCTGCAATAGCTGTGAGAAATGACTTAATGTTATTTTTCCTTACACAACAGGAACTTTTGACTGTTATCAAAAAGGGCTGTCTGCATTAATGTACAGTATTGAGTGCAAGTAATTGTACATTTAGGTTTTTGTCTTGTGCAATTGCTTTTTGCTTTAATGTTTATTGTTTTTAGTATCCATTATTTTTTTAACAACATTTGGAACAAATACATTTGTATAAACATGAAAACTTGGTCTGTGTCTTTATTATTGTTATCTAAAAATATGAAAAGTCACACATTAAAATTCAACATTGTTTACTCAAAAATGTAAAAGTCACCTTTGGTTAAAAACATCTTGCACTAACATATAGTACAATATAGTTTTTGTCTTAACATATACCCCAGTTTTGTTTTTGTAATGTAGGTTTGTAAAAATCTAAGGTACATCTAAGGTCTTCATAAGAGGCTGGTGTTACGGATGTCAGCGCAAACGTCCCAGGTGTTCAAACATCACATTCACCCGACTTCTAACTGGAACTACATTTCCCACCATGCCCCACGCTCCGCTGATTACACTCCCCCTGTCGCTCATCATCCTGCCTATATACCTGGGACACACACAAACGCTCTTTGCGAAGTCTTGTTTTGCCCCGTGCAGCACTACTGAGCGTTATTTCCCTGTTTTCCCTGTGTTTGTTTCCCTGGTGATTACTTTTGGACTGCCTTTCGGATTATTGATGTTTAGCTGCCAGCCTCGACCTTGGACTGTTTACTCGTTTACGAATGCTCTCTGCCTGCCACGATACTGGACTGTGTTAACGTTTACAATTGCTTTCCGCCTGCCCCGATACTGGACTGTGACAACGATTACGATTACTATCTGCCTGCCCCAAGCCGTATCTGTGTTTACATTCCTGTTTTACCTCTACATTGTATTGCCTTTGTCTAAACTGCTGTGTGATACAAATAAAGATTTGCAAATGGATCCAACCTTGTCTGACGCGTCACAGCTGGATCTGTAGTGGGGGCCGGGCTGGCATAATCTCTAGATACCTAGTTGAAGCAGTTTGTAGAATTAGAAAGATTGTAAATAATTAGCGTATAATTAGACTTATGTTAATAACCAAGGTGAACCGCATGTTAAGTATGCGGGTACTAAGCCGTTTAAAGCTTTGAGTAGCAACATTTTTAATACTGAAGAAATCATTATTATTCATAATTTCTGTTTTTTAATTATGTATGTATGTATGTATGTATGTATGTATGTAGGGCTGCAACAACGAATCGATTAAATCGATAAAAATCGATTACTAAAAGTGTTGGCAACGAATTTCATAATGGATTCGTTGTGTCGCGTGACGCAGAGACGTTTAAAAAAAAAAAAAAGGAAAAACTTCAGTTAAGCGCGGAGCGGAGTGAACACACTCGCACTGTGTCCCAAACCTCCTAATTCCATACTATATAGTAGGCAAACAGTACGAGAAGTAGTGCTTTTCGCCTACTATATAGTATGGAAGTATGCGGTTTGGGACGGAGCGTCGGTCTCTCTCGCGCACTGTTGCTTGCAGAGTTCGGCGCCTCATAGACGGCGGAGAAAAGACAGGGCGGCGGAGAAAAGATAAAAAACAGCAAAGGTACAGGAAAACCACATGTCAGTGTTTTACTCCTCCAAAACGTAAGCGCGTCACCTGGAAGTTATAGCCGGTAAAGAGGTAAACAAACAAAGACGACACGCTTATGCTTTATGGAGCGACGACAGCGAGTAAAAAAAGTTTCTAGAACGAATAAAAAACTCCAATGATATTAAACAAAGAAATAAAAGGTTGAGAGAGAGTTGTATGAACGCTTTTCCTCGTCATGGATCTGTATGTTAAATCATCGCGCCGTCACTCTCCTGCTGTTCTGTACTGCGCGCTCCAGCTCATGCCGAGGAAGGAAACGCGCGTGCCCGGCCCAACATACAGTACAACATACCTTAAGTGCCGCCTTTTGTTGCATAAACATCGTCTTACATTTTTTAAGGCGAAGTAATGAATGGTGTATTTGCATTCTGCGCGGGAGTAGAAGATGCATTTTCCGTTTTCACAAGACGCATTTATGTGGCCAAATGTAAATGGAACAGTTTTAACAAATGAGATAGCTATCCGATCAGAGAAAACACATAAAGTCAAATATAAGGTACAAAGCTGTCACTGGGGCAGTACCCTTCATAAAAGGTCCTAATATGTACCATTTAGGTACAAATATGTATCTTTGAACTGCCAATATGTACTTTTGAAGTACTAATATGCACTTTTTGGTAAAGGTGTACCTTTTTGAAAGGGTACTGTCCAGTGACAACTTTTGTACTTTTATTTCTGAGAGTGTACTCATATACTATCTTTTTGATCCCATCATGAGAGGCTTCTTGATGGGAAATGCATCATAAAAAAGTCTATATATTTGGCAGATGTAAAGTATACATGTATATTTTTTTGTGTTAGTCCATTTTTTATTTTATTTTATAATTATTGTAACAGCTCAGGTGTGTTCAAGGAGCAACATGTTTGTGCAATTTCTAAAGATTTAGTTCTGTTTTGAATAAGGGGATGGAAATGAATGCTTTTCTTGTTTTTTTTTTGTTTTTTATCCGATTCATCGATTAATCGAACAAATAATCGACAGATTAATTGATTATTAAAATAATCATTAGTTGCAGCCCTATATGTATGTATCTAGCTAGCTAGCTAGCTCTGTTGAAAAAGGAACCTAAGCATTCAGCATTCCTTTCTTTGGTTAAAAGAATAAGGTCGATTTTTTATTATAAAAATAGTCTAGACTAGCATGCAAGTGCAGGGTATACAGTATTTTAGGAAGTAAAATAATCGTATGGGCAATCATGTTTAATTAAGAATCAAAAACCATTATGGCCACAGTACAGCAAGCAGGCTTAGCTCAGCTGTTATATGATGTATTAAAGCAGTTCGCCTGTAATACAGATTTCCTTTTAATTCATCAGTTATCAGCAACAGATTAGTTTTCCCAAATTGAAAGGACATACCTTAGAACAGGGGTCCCCAACCTTTTTTAAACCATGGACCGGTTTTGTTTTTGAAAAATTCTCACGGACCGGCTTAGGGGGTATGGGAAAGATATGATCAAAATTATTAATTACTGTCAATAAATAACTACTCATTTATTACTGATTTATTTAACATTTACATTAAATCACATTCATGGATTTGCACAGAATAACTTATTAAAACATATAGCCCAAGGAAAACATAACAATGGAAAGTAGGCTAACGCTCATTACTTAATTAACAGCGAAGCGATGTGATGACATGCATTTGCAGTTCAATTTTTTTGCATTTAATTTACATTAAATCAAATTCATGCCAAATGAATACAATACCTAACTAAAACATAACTCACATTCAATTAATGAGAGCGTTGGGCTTGTTTCCCTGCTACAATACTGTCCCAACGAGGAGTGATGGGTGACAGTGAGACGCGAAGTGTGTTGCAAACGTCCAGCCTACTCCGTAACTTTGTTTTTGTAGCTGTCAGTGCGGAAAACCCTGTTTCGCAAAGGTATGAACTTGGAAAGGGGAGTAAACATTTAATAGCCATCGTAGCTATTTCTGGAAATTCCGCTTTTGTTTTTATCCAGAAGCCTGCAAGGGAAGATGTCTGAAACATGTTTTTTAGCCCACCATCATTTGCGATTTCAATGAGCTGGTCTTCCTCGTGCACTGACATGGATAGTGATTCGCGGGGCATATCTGCAAACGGATCACGGACCCAGTCCTTTCCGATCCTTGGATCGCTCAAATTTGGAAAGTAGCGCTCAAATTCAACTGACAGCGAAGCGATGTGATGACAGATCAGCTGGGAGAGAGAGGGATGAGGTTCTTTCTTTCCTAAATGTCCAGACAATGTTGGAAACATGTCAAATTTGCCCCTTGGCACTCGCTGTCCCCACAGTTGCAACTTGGCTTTGAATGCAGACACTTTATCTGCCAACTTAAAAACAGTAGTCATTCTCCCCTGAAGAGACAAATTGAGTTCATTCAGCAGGTTGAAGATGTCACACAGGTACGCAAGTTTACCTATCCATTCATCGTCACTAAAGTTTGCTGCCAGTGGTGACTTCTTTTCTGAAAGAAATCTCTGTATGGGCTCTCTTAACTCGAAAACTCTCGCCAAAGATCTCCCCCTTGAAAGCCACCTGACTTCTGTGTGTAAAAAAAGGCGTCTGTGTTCAGCTTCCATTTCTTCGCAAAGCTGTTCAAAAAGACGGGAGTTCAGGGCACTTGCTTTGATGTAGTTAATTATTTTAACAACGTCGTTCAGCACCGAGTGAAGTTCTGGTGACATTTTACGGCTAGCCAGCATTTCCCGATGTATGACACAGTGTCCCTGCTGAAAAAACCAGCATACCAGCAAGACCAGCATATGTTGTGTTTTGGTGCTGGTTTGCTAGTGAACACCAGCTAAACCAGCATCAAACCAGCATCAGCACCAGCATTAGCACCAGCTAAACCAGCACCAAACCAGCATTAGCACCAGCATTAGCACCAGCATCCCATGCTGGTCATACCAGCATATGTTGTGTTTTGGTGCTGGTATGCTGTGACCACTAGCTAAACCAGCATAGACCAGCATAATTCCCATGCTGGTCCATGCTGGTTTTTTCAGCAGGGGTGTTGGTTCACATTCAGGGGCAACTTCTTTAACTCGGGTAGTGAGGCCGGACAGCCGGCCGGTCATAGACGCAGCTCCGTCTGTGCATATTCCAACGCAAAATGTCCAGTCAAGTTTCCCTGATATGTAGCCATTTAAAGACTTAAACATCTCTGCCCCGGTTGTGTCAGTTTGCAATGAAAGTACACACAACAAATCCTCGTGTACGTCGTCTTGAAATATATATCTTACATATGTCACGCCCAGGGGCTGGCTGCTATATGTCTAGGCCACGCCCCTTCTCAACTTCCACCTCGAGGAGGTCCCCAAAGCCAACCCAATGACCAGACGACAACGGGCACAGGTAAGTATAAAAACAAGTTTTTATTGAATTTAAATAATTAAAATGAACTTGGGACTTGGGGAAGGGGAAATTAAAACTAATACTCTTGGTTCTGCCCTCCAGGTAGGCTACAGCCAGAAAGAGTATTGAGGAGAAGTGGGGGGGGGGGCAACAGGGGCCAGACACTGTGGGCCAGGAGTGTAGGACGTAGGCTCCTGCCTGGTCTGTTCTACCCGTGGCGCTCTCCTTTTCCTCCTGGAGGCAGAAATGGAAACAAGATGAGTGCTTAGCTGGTGGTATGCTTCTGTGTACCTTGCTCTCCGTGCAGAGTTCTTCCTCTGTATGTGCTCTGGGGGTTACACGAATGTTCCTTTGTCTCACAGGTGTCTCTATTCCTTGCAGGCTGCTGCAGAACACCAGGGGGTCAGACCTACCAACAGCGAAAGACCTCTGTTCGCCTTCACTCGGAGCACCGTCGGGTAAGTATAGATTCCTTTCCTCTTCCTTCTCTCCTTTCTTTCCCTCTCCACAGGCGGCAGCTGGGATACAAGAGGCACAATTATTTGGACTTGGTTTGCTCTCACCTCTCTGCTGAACACAGCGTACAGTAAGTACGGGTCTCTCACAGTTCCTCTTCGTGTTGCTCACTCTCTTTCTCTCTCTCTTCCCACAGGCACCAGCTGGGACGCAAGAGGCACAGCTACTTGGATTTGGTTTGCTCTCACCTCTCGGCTGGACGCAGCGTACAGTAAGTAGGAGTTGCACACGTTTCCTTTGCGTGTCGCTCACTCGCTTTCTCTCTTCTCTTTCCACAGGCAACAGCTGGGACACAAGAGGCACAGTTACTTGGACTTGGTTTGCTCTCACCTCTCTGCTGGGCACAGCGTACAGTAAGTACGGGTTCCAGACGGTTCCCTTCCGTGGCGCTCACTCGCTTTCTCTCTTCTCTTTCCGCAGGCAACAGCTGGGACACAAGAGGCACGGTTACTTGGACTTGGTTTGCTCTCACCTCTCTGCTAGACACAGCGTACAGTAAGTACGGGTTCCACACGGTTCCTTTCCGTGGCACTCATTCGCTTTCTCTCTTCTCCTTCCACAGGCAACAGCTGGGACACAAGAGGCACGGTTACTCGGACTTGGTTTGCTCTCACCTCTCTGCTGGGCACAGCGTACAGTAAGTACGGGTTCCACACGGTTCCTTTCCGTGGCGCTCACTCGCTTTCTCTCTTCTCCTTCCACAGGCAACAGCTGGGACACAAGAGGCACGGTTACTTGGACTTAGTTTGCTCTCACCTCTCTGCTGGGCACAGCGTACAGTAAGTACGGGTTCCACACGGTTCCTTTCCGTGGCGCTCACTCGCTTTCTCTCTTCTCCTTCCACAGGCAACAGCTGGGACACAAGAGGCACGGTTACTTGGACTTGGTTTGCTCTCACCTCTCTGCTGGGCACAGCGTACAGTAAGTACGGGTTCCACACGGTTCCTTTCCGTGGCGCTCACTCGCTTCCGACTCTACACAGCACGTTCCTTGTTCATACAGGCAGATCCTAGTATATATTAAAGTTGATTACACAGGGGGGGGGCGGACTTACGACACTGAGGTCTTCGATGCGTCAGCTGGAGTAAATGGTTCTCGTGGGGCGTCGGGGGCGAAACCCTCTCGACGCGCTCGATGGTTACGGGGAGGGGGAAAACGTCGGACTGTCTCACCGGGCCGAGCGCTGCCCTTTCCTCACCCTCCTTAGGCGTTCGAATACAGGACAGGGGCGCCCTTTCGACGAGACCTCGGGACAGACGGGATTTTCCACTCCTCTCCTCTGCAACGATAAGTATCGCAATGACAATATCCACACGAGTGACTCATAATCGTACTCACACAACTGTACTACTCCAGCTCTTCACCGCCACGCCTAGACCCACTCCAATGTCAAGGACAGGAAACGTTCTGGACACCACACGGTTATTTTCTACCTGGGACGTGCTCACAGCATATGATTAATGGCTGCCCGAGACTGGCAGCCTCTTCGGTTCTCCCTCGACGAGGCGTACGAAGGTGGGGGGTTTTTATCAGACAAGACACAGCAATACACAGCAATGCACAACACCACGTCAAAAGTGAAAGTTCCACAGCACAAAGACTCACCCACCACATTCCAGTGTACACTCAAGATGCCCGCCTTTCTCCACTTCGTCGGGGTCTGTTCGACGATGGTATTGGCAGCCCAGTCAGCGGATACGTCGCCGTGGCTAGCCCCAACCGAATGTCCTTTAGGCTCTCCTACCACGCTAATCTAGGGGTAGGGCCTTCCTCCTTCACTCAGGGGTTAATCGCTTCAAAACAAATAGTCCACACAATGTGTAAGCAACTCAGTATGTTATACTCACGGAGACTATCACTTTTAGCTCCAACTGTCCTTTGTTCTCATTCCCTCGGCGATCGCTTCGGTCACACACACAGGGCGTCTCTCCTCCTAACAAGAGTTACACAGCAATATCATACATCTCCAGGTTCTCCATGCAGAAATACACTCACACTTTCTTTACTTCCTCTTCAGTATTTCGTCTCAGCATCCAATGTGTTCAATCTTGCTTCAACCCTTAAGGTGTCCAAAGTTCACACAATCATGTAAGCTCCAGCGAGAGAGAGAGATAAACAGCCTACGGCCAACTTACTGGACGATACTAACAACAGCACTTCACACTGCACACAACCACCCCAAACTGTGATTTTAGTTGTCCTTAAATACTGTCCTTGTTTAGCGTATCCTCCAATCATCAATCGCTTCTCTTAACAAGACACAGCTGCGCTCGATTTACTGATTTTTCCTCTTACGGCGCTACCGGAAGTCCGGTATTCCTCTTTCCCGGCCCGGTGGGAAACCTTCAGGGCGGAACCAAACTTCCCTAAATTTGGTTCCGCCCCTGAAAAGATCGTCACCTTGTGACACATAAACAAGTACTATTGCTCAACGTCGGTCGATTCGTCGACCTGTAGTGCATACCACGGTGACTTGTTAATCCTTTCTAACAAATTATTCTCAATGTCATCCGCGATATCATCAATTCTCCGTGTGACTGTGGTAGCTGAAAGAGGAATTTGCCCTATCTTGCTAGCTGCAGATTCACCTAACATCTCACGGCAAATGTCTCTGGCAGCTGGCAAAATCAATTCTTCCCCGATAGTGAAAGGTTTTTTAGCTTTAGCAATACGATCGGCCACCAGGTACGATGCTTTCAGTGCAGCTACATTTGTAGACGTAGTGGCTTTCAGCAGTTGCCCTATTTGTTCAAGCTTTTTTCGTTCAAAGTATTCAAGGGGTTTGTTTTTCAATGCTGGGTGCTTAGTTTCAAGATGTCGAAGCAATTTTGAGGGCTTCATAGACTCATTAGCCAGTTTATCTCCACAAATTATACACATAGGGCTCGGAGCTTGTGAACTGCCCGTTGCAATGAAACCATATTTTAAATACGAGTTGTCATATTTTCGATTAAA
Source organism: Paramisgurnus dabryanus (assembly GCF_030506205.2). Lineage (NCBI taxonomy): Eukaryota > Metazoa > Chordata > Actinopteri > Cypriniformes > Cobitidae > Paramisgurnus > Paramisgurnus dabryanus. The sequence continues at coordinate 42,548,827 of NC_133342.1, forward strand.
GGCAACTTTCTTTTTTTCCTTTTTCTCATCAGTAGCAGTCTCTGCTTTTTCATCATCGTTTGGTCTTTTCTTACCTCCTCCACTAAAGAACCCGTCGAGAGATGTTTGTTTTACACTCATTTAAGTTTTCCTACTCTGAACTGTCTTGAAAAGTGGAAACGATCTATTTGAAATCGCGCCGTCTACGTCATTTTTGATGGTCGCTCTTAAAGGGAACACGCATAAGTAAAAATATAATGGCGCAGCCATACAGTAGACATTTTCCAGGAACATTTTCGCGACCCAGCAGCGAATCTTTCACGACCCGGTACTGGGTCGCGACCCGGTGGTTGGGGACCTCTGCCTTAGAATAATAATACAAAAGAGCGGAAATGTATGATCGGGGCTCACGCCTTTAGTTACATTAAGGCTCTGTTTTCGCGGCTCACGCAGTCCGTTCGGCTACCGCAGTCCGTTTGGCTACCGCAACCAGCACTTTATAGAGGTCGTTCAACACCGTTACAAATACAAGAGTAAACAGATGTTTAAAATATTATTTAATAAAGAAATTGAAGAAAATGGGTTTATTGGTTTGGTTAGTGGCGTTAAGTGACCGATTTGTGGCCAGAGAGCCGTGCATCCTTTTTGCGTATCCTGTGCACTTTCGTCATTGGCGGAGCAGTCGGTCAATCCCACTTTCCACTAAATACGACTTGTGATTGGACTGTACGTCAGCAGACAGCAAAGCATTGGCCAAGAGCAGAAGGCCCTCCCTCCATGCTTTTTTAAAGTTGTGAGGTTGCGAAACTTCATTTTCGCTCAGTCTGAGTTTCAGAGTTTCAGAGCAGAGCTGCATGACAACGCTGCCACAAATCACGTGAGTCGCAAGCTCGCAACTTTGTGGGCATATCTCCGCAAAGTGGGCGTTGAAAACTTAGTTCTGAAAAAATAGTCTGCAAAGGAGTGCAAATGTAATGTAATCAGTTTCGCCCTTTCAAACCTCAGTTTTCAGAGTTTCAAAACTTTATTTCACCTATTTGCACACCAGTTTTCAGATCACCATTTACAAGGTTTCAAACCTGGAAAACAAACTATACAGTGTGAGAACACTGACAAATTTGAAACTCTGAAAAATTGTTTGCGCAACATCGTAAAAAAGATGTTGCAGTTCCCAAAAAGAAAATCTCAAAAACAACATAATGTTTGTAGATATATTTTTATTTTTTTACTTTTTGTAGGCTTGCAAATCTTATTTTTCGATCTTGCAAAAAAAATTGTACGATTTTGGGTTTTCTGACACTTAGGTTCAACCTTTTAGAGCTTTATTGTCAGTTTTGAATCATGGCAGGATTTAAATCCCATAAAGATTGTGATGGAGATGCTGGAATGTTAGAAGAAACCATGATTGGTGAAATGGGAAGTTGTGTTGAGGTTCCTGGTGAAGAGCTGTCTGAGGTGGTCTTTGGAGCTCCAAAGTTTGTAGCAGATGGTGATTGTGATGAAGAGTGCCCAGGTGACTCTGTCATGAAGATGTTTCTTTGTGGATGGTTATGTGGTATGATGGTTGGTGTGTTCCTTGTTTCTTCCTCCTTTACATATGCAAGAAGTAAAAATTAATTATTTAAGGTGGAAAACAAACAGATTTAAAAAATGTAGTATGTATAAATATATAGACGGTTTCAGAAGTAACAACATAAACAAGCCGCACCCCACCCAGGTCAAATTGTAACTTCCGGTAAACTCCGCTAAGAATAAATAACAACAAAGTACTATAAACGTAGTTTATTTATATAACAAGCAAAACAAACAGCACGTACATTACCTAGGACATCAAAACTTTCGACGAGGTACTTGTTCAAAAGTTCAGTTTAGCAAATAGTCAGACCATTAAAAACCTTAAACCGGAAGTAAAGTTCTCACATGTATCCGATAAAACGGTCGATACAAACAAACAAACATTGTAACTTTATCTGTACAGTAAATACATTTACCATTGTTTTATAGATCACTGTTATATTCTATGTAGAACATAGGCTACAGAGTTTTATGCAATAACATAAAAACTGTCATTAAGGCAAGTAAATGCGAGTAGAACATTACTTTATTTTCGAGAAAATAAAAAAATTAGCTCACCTTAGCTTCCATATTTGAATCGGTTTCACATCTGTGTTTTACATACTGGGACAATCATCCAAGTTCACTTAAAATTGGAACATTGATCTTGTATCCACCAGGGTCACTGCTTCTTCCACTAACTTTTTTCTTTGCTTTAACAAACCGGTCTCTCCGATTTTTCCATACTTTTTTGCAAACAATTTCTTCCTTCCCAAAAGTTGTTGCAATCTCCTTCCATGAATTCTGTGCCATTTGGCTATCTTTGTGGTCCCGCATAGAGGAGTCATAAATATGCCCGTAGGCACGTACCAGCTCGGACAAACTCGCCTCGAAGTCGTTCATTTTTGTATGCGGAGCCACGTGCACACCTCCATGCGAAATGGGGCATTGCGCACCCAAAGCGCACGACCGCCCACTCCGCGTTGACATCATTTTTGCCGTGCGCACCAACGGCGAGCATAAACATAGCTTAATACAAAGTAATACTTTGCAAGCTGATGTGCACAGTGTATCAACAAAGGTAGTGGTGACTCTTGGTGTAAAAAATAAAACTATCTTACCTTTATGCAGGCTCTAACCAACACATTTAACCAATACAAATGCTGTTAATGCTTGTTTACAATAAACGGCTGCCGACACTAAATAGCTAACATCACGCCGTTGACAGACGCCACAGAACATTTCTCCGTCTTCATAAATAACCCAGTCGAATTTATCTTTCCATTTGGTTAAAAATTTTCATTCCCGTTTTAATTAATATGGTGCTTTTGGTGTAGCGTGACACATTTTTGGAGCTTTTCCTGGCGCTTGGCCGGGCTGCGGAGCCTGAAGAAACATTACTCTATACTCCTGTCTTTTTTGCCTTGTTTTAATGGCTTCCAGTTCCAGCTGCCAAAAAGGAAGAAAATATGCCGTCCCGCCCCTCCGTGTTCGGCGATCAGGTTTCATGCGCACGCAGCTTGTTTAGTAACAATAACAGTAAGGTCTAAATGTGTGTATGTGTCGGCACGCTACGCTCGCTGTTCAATATTCCGCTCTGTCGTTAACGGCACATAACGTTAAGTAACATGCCATTTTATTTTGTTTGAAATTTAACTTAATTTTCTCTTACACTTGTCCTACAAAAAATCCACTTTTCGAGCCCTGTATATAGTATTAGCACAGCAACTCACTGATGTCCATGTGTACTGTTTGGCTCACGCATGCTCAGTATCCACAGTTCTTTGATTCTTAATTCTTCAGACATCTCAGATAGAAGCGATTCTCGAAATCTGATGCCTCCATAAAATGTAGCAGCCAACCAGTTCCTGATTCGAGAATTGCTATATTGAAGTGAAGTGAAGTGAGTATTTGCCAATGTATGGTAACCCATACTTGGAATGTGACCTCTGAACACACAAACACCCGGAGCAGTGGGCAGCTATCCCTGCAGCGCCCGGGGAGCAATTAGGGTTAAGGTGCCTTGCTCAAGGGCACCACAGTCGCAACCCACCGGTCGTGAGCCTCGAACCGGCAATGCTCGGGTTACAAGCCCGGCACTCTAAACACTAGGCTACAACTGCTGTCCTGTTTAGTAAATGCATTAACAGAGTATTAACAGCTCTATGTGTCGGACCTATGAGTCGGACACGTCCAATAGAAACTGTTCTCAAATCAGTGAACTGATGACTCCATAAATGCAGCAACCTATTCCTGACTCAAGAATCGCTGTATCGTGCTGTTCAGTAAACGCATCCGCAGTATTAACAGCTCATCAAGTCGGACGCGTCCAATAGAAACTGTTCTTGTTTCGTGTATTCAGTGTATCGTTGACTCTGGAATACCAGTATGCTTGCTGCGCATGCTCAGTATCAACAAAGACCACCAGGTCTCGGTTCAGTCAGTGATACTGTTGGGGAGAGCTCCTATGAAGAGTTGATGCATTAAATACATATTACTCTCTTTTATTTAGAATCGGAATGACTGTCGAGCACTTCTGAAAGTGAGTAACTTGGATTATTGCTGTCTCGAAACACGTTCACTGAAAAGAACCGGTTTAAAAGAACAATTCGTTCATGAACCGGACATCACTAAGGCAAATGTCATGCCAGTCAGTCAGGGCAGTAAAGGAGAACAGGACAGTCAGGTTTTGATTTTTTATCTGTTGGTATTTCATAGAATCCATGATGCCATCTGATCAAGATGTCCAGGACCTCCAGCAGAAAAATAGGCCCTCAACATTACAGATACAGCACTATATTTCATTGTACACATGGGGTACATTTTACCTCTGTATGCACCAAACTAATGTTGAGTGTTTGCTGTTAAAAAGGAATTATTTTTGGTCCAAAAAAGGTTAGATTTTTTTGTAGATTTTTTTAATTAAAGATCAAAAGTATTATCGATGCAGATTTATTTTCACAGCCTTTTTTGGTCAAATTTAAAAAGGGTATGAATAATTTTGAGCTTGAATGTAAATACTATGGGGGTATGTCTACGGGTAAGCCAATTAAACTGGTTCCGCCGGTGGTCACTGGTCAGGCATCGGCTGGGCATCTCGTTGAAGGACGGTCAGTAGATCAGTGGTGTGATGACCTTCACAGCTGCAGGAACTGGGTCTGTTTGTCTCATTGTCCTCAGGGTCGAGGACGAGGCAGGGAGAGAGAAACAGAATCCTATTAGCGTAGGGGCTGTTCACATGTAATGCAAGTGCCATACAGTGTTGTGGTTTAAGTCAGCTCGGTTCCAGACAGGCTAACTATTGCGGCATAAGTATATTACCCAGATGAGTTATGTGAGTGCTTTGTTCTAGACAAACTAACTATTGCGGGACAAAAGTACATTTACTGGAAATTTTATGTGAATGCTTTGTTAACGACGAATGTCTTAAGTTGATCTACTGTCTCTGATTTTCGGACGTCGGTTGGTAAATCATTCCAGAGCTTAGGGGCTAAGTAGGAGAAGGATCTACCACCTTTAGACACTTTTGTTATTCTATGGATATTTAAGTAGCCAGAATTTTATGATCGAAGTCTACGTGATGGATTATATTCTGATAGTAATTCTTTAATATACGAGGGTGCTAGGCCATTTAAGGCTTTGTGGGTGATTATTAATATTTTAAATTGTATGCGATATTTATAAATTATATAAAGATGCTAGAATTGGACTTATGTGGTCATATTTTTTAGATCGAGTAAGCACTCTTGCGGCGGTGTTTTGAACCAGCTGTAACTTGTTTACCTGATTTGTGTGACATCCCCCAAGTAACGAGTTACAATTGTCTATTCTAGAGGTCATAAAAGCTTGAATAAGCTTTTCTGCATCTGATGCAGACAGCATATGGCATATTTTTGAGATATTTCTAAGATGGAAGAATGCTGGGAGGCAGATGTGGGGTGGTGATGGCACAGTGGATAAGACAAAAATCCTTTGGTGTGAGAGACCCGGGTTCGAATCCACCGTATGACGCACCATTGTGTCCCTGAGCAAGACACTTAACCCCTAGTTGCTCTAGAGGCGTGCGACCTCTGACATATATAGCAATTGTAAGTCGCTTTGGATAAAACCGTCAGCTAAATGAATAAGTAAGTAAGTAAGATGTTGGAAATATGACTATCGAAAGATAGATTGCTGTCAAACATCACGCCTGAGTTCTTAACCGTGGAAGATGGCACCACCGTGCAGCCATCTTGGGCAACTTGTAATCTGACATATTATGTTTGGAGCGATTTGGTTCAATAATAAGTATCTCAGTCTTATTGGAGTTTAACATAAGAAAGTTATGTGGCACCCATTCACTAATATCGTTAATGCAGACTGTTAGCTTAGAGAACTGGTGGGTTTCGCTAGGATGTGACGAGATGTAAAGCTGGGTATTATCATGACTTCAGTTTTGTTGATTGCTATGTTTTCGTTTCTCTGTGTTTTGTTTTGACAGTTCTCACGTGCGCGGCTCTCTCACGGGTGTAATTATGTTATCTCCTTCACCTGCGTCACTCACAGCTGCAGCTCATTTGATGGCCAATCGGTTCAGTATTTATCCCCTGCGTGTTCAGTGTCTCGTTGCAAGTTCATCTGTGTATGTTCTCGCCAGCTGCTAGCTTTGCTAGTTTCTAGTCCTGTCTTGTCGTGTGTATCTGATAGTTCAAGTCTGTTTATTTATTATTTTCCCCACCCTTTAATCTGTGCTCTCTGCTGCCCAGGAATAATTCTCAAGATACTGTTTTTGTGATCGCTGTCTGAAATAGACTGTTTTCTCCATCTACCTGCTTAAGGACTGCTGTGCTATCTGCCAGGTCACCCACTGCTCTGCTTTCACCGAGAAGTTGTGTTTCCACTCTCTCCACCGCAGCTCCTGCTGCTTTGATGGTTGGGCGCTGTCCAGCGTACCCATTCAGGGTCTGCAGCCGCGGTCCAGCTTGCCTGGTTAAATCTCCGCAGCATTTTAATAACTCACCCTGTCTTTCCACAGTGGATTATTCACCCCGTCTCAAAGCAGTGGAACATATTCAGTGACTCGTCTGTATTAATATTATTGTTGTACTATACTCTCTCCCACCGTCCGTTTGTGTGGCCGGAGCCCGGACATGTGTGGTCTACCTCTCCCCAGTGTGTGTGTGTGTGTGCTCCCCGCCTCCATCCGTATGCCTCGGAGTGGCCTTTGCGCCCAGACGTGCTCCTGTCAGTTTACTTCATTATTATTTAAATAAACTTTCTGTTATCCGCACTGGGATCTTCTGTGTGTTACTCTGCCTGACAGGTATCATCCGCATAGCAGTGAAAACTTAAGTTATGTTTCCTGATAATGTCTCCTAGAGGTAACATATATAACGAGAATAGGATAGGGCCTAAAACTGATCCCTGTGGTACGCCGTATTTAACTGGGGAGTGATATGACTCTTCCTCATTTACATAAACAAAGTGATATTTACGATCTGACGATCTAAACCAGGCTAACGCCTGACCACTGATGCAAACACAATTTTGTAGTCTATTGAGTAAGATTCTGTGATCTATTGTGTCAAAGGCTGCACTAAGGTCTAGTAATATAAAGATTTGGTTTCACCACAATCTAATGTTAAAAGGAGGTAATTTGTAACTCTAAGCAAAGCTGTCTCTGTGTTATGGTGGGACCTGAATCCTGTTTGGAACTTTTCATATGTACTATTATTCACTAAGAATGTGCGTAGCTGGCTTGCCACTACTTTTTCTTATATTTTAGAAAGAAAAGGTAGATTTTAGATTGGTCTAAAGTTATTAAGATCCCCCTGGTCAAGGTTTGGTTTTTTAATAAGCGGTCTAATAACTGCTAGTTTGAAAGCTGTTTGAACGTATCCTAATTATAGCGATGAGTTAAAGATATTTAGTACTGGGTCTGACACTACAGGAAATACCTCTTTAAGTAATTTTGTTGGAACAGGGTCTAACATACAGGACGATGATTTGGATGATGTTACTAATTTAGAGAGCTCTTCTATTGTAGTAGGTTTAAATGACTCAAGTTCGTATGGTAATCTAGTGTTAATGTACTATGGGGTAGAGTGGTGGCTGCTTGCGTAGCTTCTATGTTTTCCCTAATAACTATAATTTTGTTAGTTAAGAAGTTCATGAAGTCGTTACTATTGTGTTGGAGTTTACTATTGGTTTCTGTTTGTTCTTTGTTTCTAGTCAGTTCCGCAACTGCGGTTAAGAGGAAACGAGGGTTGTTATGATTTTCTTTAATAAGCATACTGAGATAGGTAGATCTGGCAGTTTTTATAGCCTGTCTCTTTCCATGCTGCATGCCATACCTCTAACTTTGTACTTCGGTAGTTTTGTTCCATTTTTCTAGCTACTTTTTTAAGGGCTGCAGTATGATGGTCATACCACGGAGCTGGCGTTTTTTCTTTGATTCTCTTTTTTCGAATGGGAGCAATGGCATCCAGTAAGCTAGAACAAATGTTCAGGTTTTCTATTACAATATTCAGATCTTCACAGTTACCTGCAACTTGTTTCATTTGGGACAGGTCTGGAAGAGTGCTAATAAAGCTATCTTTAGTATTGGAAATTATTGTTCTGGCTAAACTGTAGCATGTTGTAGACTGAGTGATCCTATCTAAAAGTACCGTGTATGACACAAGGCAATGGTCTGAACCTGCATCGCTCTGGGGGGATATTTGATGTCATAAATATTGAGTCAGAGTCACAGAGTTAAGTCTAATGTGTGCTTACGAGTATGCGTGGGCCCTGACACGTTTTCTCTAATAGAGAGAATTTAGAACATCCATAAACGCTCGTCCTATTGCATCTTTTGGGTTACCCACATGGATATTAAAATCACCAACGATAGGAGCTTTATCTACAGTGACTGTAAGCTCAGACAGGAAATCTGCTATTTCTTTAAGAAAATCTGTGTGGTGGCCCGGAGGTCTGTAGATGGTAGCTAGTTCGGATTTATGGTTTACTTTAAATTTTTTAAATGTATTGTAGCTACACCACCCCCTCTCACCTTTAAACGAGGTATGTGTTTATAGTAATAGTCTTGTGGGGTGGATTCGTTTAAACTGATGTAATCATCTGCTTTAAGCCAGGTTTCTGTTAAAAAGAGTGGATCTAAGTTTTGGTCTGTAATTATTTAATTGATAATAGGTTCTTTATTGGTAAACAATCTAATGTTAAGATGTTTTAACATTTGAGTTTCATCTGTTAATGTATTGTGTTCTAATCTTATGTTAATAAGATTTGTACGAGACGAGGTAAACAGTGCTCTGTATTTGTTTGTTTGAGGAACAGACACAGTCGAAATGTGTTGATACTCTGGTAAAAAAAGGCTCTTTGTGCTGGGATATATGTGATCTTGACATGTCAAGGCAGAAGCCGATCTGCCTGTTTCCTGACCTGGGCCCTGCATAGTCAGACAATATCAAAAGTAAGACTATTGGTCAGATTTCTAGAGAGTATAGCACTTCCTTCTGGGGACGGATGGAGGCCATCTCTCTTTAGCAGGTCAGGTCTTCCCCAGAAATGCTTCCAATTGTCTATAAACCCTACATATGCTGAGGGTACCACTTTGACATCTAGCCGTGAAGAGACACTAATCTACTGTAAGTTTCATCCCCCGGTAGGCGGGGAGGGGACCAGACCATATTACATTGTCTGACATTGTTTTTGCAATTTCACACACCTCTTTAATTGTATCTTTGGTGATCTCAGACTGGCGGAGTCTGGTGTGATTTGTGCCAGCGTGAATAACAATCTAGGGGTGTAGGGGTGTGCCCCGGCATCCTGGCCAAACTTGCCCATTGGCCTACTAATCATCCCCTCATACTAATTAGCTATATCACTTGGTCTCCTCTCCAAGTTTGGATCTAATGTCAGACGCTCTGGCTCCCAGTATACATTCGACTATGGTGGCTGGTGCCTCAATGTTAACGTTCCTAAGAATAGAATCTCCAATAACCAGGCCACTTTTAACAGACGTCTCAGCTGGTGTATTGCTGAGTGGAGAAAATTTGTTAGAAATTACTACAGGAGCGTTAGTTGGGCGCTGGATGTGACTATGCTGCCAGACAGTCACTCAGTTAGTCAGCCGCCTTGACTCTGAAGTCGGAACCGAGCCATGTGTATTACGCTTAACACTAGGTGCATCCGAAACAGTATTTGTAACATTAACATTAGCGGTCTTACTGTGCTCAACTAGCGTTCGGATGCGCGCTTCTAGTTCCGCAACCTTCTCCGTCAGCCTTACTACTTCAATACACTTAGCACATGTAAAACCCTCTATGCTGACGGAAGAAGCTAAACTGTACAAGTGGCAAGTAGTGCAGGTTACATTAAAGGAATAGTCTACTCATTTTCAATATTAAAATACGTTATTACCTTAACTAAGAACTGTTGAATCATCCCTCTGTCATCTGTGTGTGTGCACGTAAGCGCTGGAGCGCGCTGCAACGCTACGATAGCATTTAGCTTAGCCCCATTCATTCAATGGTACCATTTAGAGATAAAGTTAGAAGTGACCAAACACATCAACGTTTTTCCTATTTAAGACGAGTAGTTATACAAGCAAGTTTGGTGGTACAAAATAAAACATAGCGCTTTTCTAAGCGGATTTAAAAGAGTAACTATATTTTATGGCGTAATAGCACTTTTGGGAGTACTTCGACTCGGCGCAGTAACACCCTCCCTCTCCCATTATGAGAGTGAGAAGGGGAGCGGACTTTTCAGGCGAGTCGAAGTACTCCCAAAAGTGCTATTACGCCATACAATATAGTTCCTCTTTTAAATCCGCTTAGAAAAGCGCTATGTTTTATTTTGTACCACCAAACTTGCTCGTATAACTACTCGTCTTAAATAGGAAAAACGTTGATGTGTTTGGTCACTTCTAACTTTATCTCTAAATGGTACCATTGAATGAATGGGGCTAAGCTAAATGCTATCGTAGCGTCGCAGCGCGCTCCAGCGCTTACGTGCACACACACAGATGACAGAGGGATGATTCCACAGTTCTTAGTTAAGGTAATAACATATTTTAATATTGAAAATGAGTAGACTATTCCTTTAACAAGCGGAGTCTTACCGTTTTCATGCTGGGCGATGGCGTCTTCGTTCACCCGAACGCGGTCCGTAAAGCTGCATCGCGTGGGGTGCTAGCTCACTGAACGCCTCGGTCGCCTGCGGCCGTTTGGACCCAGGGGGATGTAAGTAATCGTCAAGGTAAAGTATTCCTAAGATAAACTCATAAGTTATATTATATAGATAGGAATAAGATAGTGAGAAAATAGGATTTAGATGATAAGCTCAACGGAGCTCTGGGCTTTTTGCGACTCAGTGTCACTCGTCACTCAGCATCACTCGTCACTCAGCAATGCAACTCCATGATGCTCCAGGGAAGAGGTAGATGATTTTGTTGGAAGAGGCCTGTTGGCACATGTCAAAACTCTGAAAGAACCTCTGGATGATCACAACCTGGAGAAGAACAGTTTTTTGCTGTAATCCACATCTTTAAAATTCATACCATTGTGAGGAACAGATCCAAATTCAGCCCTTTATCCAGCGTTCTTGATTCGAGTTCTCATCAGCAACTGTAAAGTCAGTATACTTGCTTCATTCGGACTGCATTTCTCCTTAGACCACGATCAACTGTGAAAAGAATGCATTGGTGGATATTGTGGAACAATTAATTGTCCTGTGTTATTCTTTGCTGAATTTCTTTGAGGTGGGGGTTATTGTTCTGGGCCACCATGTCAACAATGATATGATCTTGTTTAATTGAAATAAGTCTTGTTCGCCCACCTGAATGTTCTCTTAAATTGAATTCTGAAGTTTGGACAAGCAGGAACATTTACTGTAGAAATCAAGACCTGTGTCAAACAAGACTACATGGAATCTCATTGTAGAAGTAGAATGATATACTGTAGTTACTTATCAGTTTTCTCTCTAAAAATGTGCGGATAATCGAAGCCATTGTGGATCTGTTTATATTGGGCTGAACTCTCTGATCTCTGAACCATGATTTCATTTAAAACATGCGTATACCCTATCCTTCTCTCTCCTTCCTTCTTTTACAGCTTGCGCTCCTCTTGCGCATCTCTTCTTATATTTTCTACTCTTTATCTTTTCACTATAAAATTGTCTTTCAATTTATCCCTCTCTTCTCCCTCTACTCCTCTATCTTCTCTTCCTACATCCTCAGCTCTTCTTTCTCTTGCTCCTACATCTTCAGCTCTATTTGCTCTTTCTCCATCTCCTGTTCCTCTTCTTTTCCCTCTACCTTGTCCACCACCTCTCACTCTTACACCTCTTCCTTTTCACTGGTCATTCTACTTCTTTTTATTGTCTTTTCTCCTCAAACGTCTTATTTGTTGTTTTTTCTTCCCTTTTGTAGTTGTTGTAATTAAGACAGCTATGTAAACAGTTAGGAAATTAGCTTTTTCTGTGTAGAGTGGATTATTAACTCATCAGATATCAATTTAGGGTTATTTGAGTACATTAGGTGTGCAATTGACTATTTTACAATTCACAGAGTTTTATTTGATTTATATTGAAAATGATACAAAATTATTGTGATCTGTGTGAAGACCAATGAACAAGCTGCAAATGTTTTTACTGGCTGTATGAGCTGTTGTGATAAGATTACGGAATTTTGTGCACAGTGTTTTGAGAAAATTATGCTTTTGAATGAAGATAAAAGGTAAACATAATGTAGCAGAAGCTTTTAATACACATTTTATAATTCCAATTACTTCTTTGGGTCTCCTTTTAGATGAAATAAATAACTAAGTGTTTTCCCCAAGATTGTAAAGGAAACTATTTTGAGTTTTCTATTATTTTACCATCTCAGGTTCATAAAGCTTTGTTAAATTTAGATTGCAAAAAGTCTGCTGGTACTGATAAGATTGAACGTTATTTCTTAAAAATATCGGCAGACTTGGTAGCGGGACCTATTGCTTCTATCTTTAATTTAAGTTTAAGCAGTGGCTTGATACCAAATTCCTGGAAGTCAGCTGTTATTCGACCATTATTAAAAAGTGGAGATTCAACTCTAATGGATAATTAACGACCCATTTCAAAGTTGTCTGTTACAGCTAAAGTCTTTGAATCTCTATTAAACGATCAGTTAAAGCACTATTTGACCACTAATAATAGCGCATGAAACTCCGTCTTAAGTTCTCGGTATTTGGCTTGATGAGAAGCTGACTTTTAGTACTCACATTGACAGTCTTTAAAAAAAAAAACTGAGACCGAGACTGGGCTTTTATTTTTGTTTAAAGAGATGTTTTTTCTTTGCTGCCTAGAAACGAGTAGTCGAATGTACCTTTTTATCAGTATTGGATTATGGTGATATCATTTATTTGCATGCGCCTTTGAGTATTTTAAAAGGATTGGATGCAGTTTATCATGCTGCTCTGCGATTTGTTACCAGTGCAGGTGTTTGTATTTTATATGAAATAACAAAATGGAGTTGATTGTATTTAAGAAGAAAGAGCCACCTGTTAATTTTTGTTTTAAAGGCACTGTTGGGAAAGTTACCATATTACATATCTAGTATATTAGTATATTGCACAAATGTTTACAATACTAGATCAACAGTTAAGCTTTTACTGAAAGTACCAACTAGGGCGATCTGCTTTCTCTTAACTACCACATGTATGGTATGAACTAAAAGGTGTACTACATATGGAATCCATACCATCTCTTGCTTCATTTAGAAACATCTTAACACTCTGGGGTCGCCGCAAACTATTTTTCAATCACTCCGCAAAGAGACTTAGATTATTCTGCTGATTTTGGACATACAGATATGATTTATACATCATTTAAAACGTTAAAGTGTCTAGTTTTTTTCTGTCCACTCCCAATAAAAGCAGAATATTGTGCTTTTCGCAGAATTAAGAAAATAAACATTATGCGCGTTTTGTTCTCTCTCCCTCAGTGAAGTCCTTTCAGAAACACGTCAGAAAAATAAACTGTAACTTTACGAATACTTTTCATAGAAACAAAAGATAAATGTCTACATAATGCTTTGAATGTCTTCTTTTAAATGATGTAAGTGAGATCGAAAACAGATATTGTCATTCGACACGGATTTTGGAATTCTCATAAAATACGCAATTGCAAACAGTACAATCCTTATTTAGTTGCGTCTAAGCGTATATCTCCGCACAGCAAGTTTATTAAACACAGGATCACTACCATGTGCATGCATTCATTTGTACTGCTTTCATGATCAACATGTGAGGGAGTAATGGCGGCAACGGCGGCTGTAAACAAACATTGATAAGTTTATCATGCGTGTCCCTTGTTGTGTTTCTACTATATTGACTACAAAAACACAAATAAGAGTTCAGACAACGATAGGCAGTTCTTCTTTTGAGCTGTTTACTGCAAAAGTAAACCTCTCGCTGGCCAACCAAACACTGACCCTGTGTTCATTTTTACGATGGCCAGACAGTACCTTCACCATGATTACTATGGTTTTTAAAGGTATACTTGTGAAATTAATAGAAAATATTTTAATAGAAATGTGTGTTTATATATATTATGTGTTTGTGTTTACATTCTATTAAAAATTTTTGTTATAAATTCCCAAGTAAACCTTATCATGGTTTTACTACAGAGAAAGTAACATTCCTACAAGGCTCATTATGTGGCTCATTATTCAACTCTTTTGCTCCTCAACTGTCAATCACTAATTATTCAGGAGCTTTCCCACCTTCACGCATACAGCCTTTCCCAAGCAAAAGTGTCTTAGAAATTGTAAATCAATATATTGTTTTATGTGAATGAGGAGGCCAAATGATTTTCACATCATTTTGAAGAAAAAACTCTAGACTACTAGATCCTGTTTTGAAAAGTCTTGGGAAAACATGTTTAGAATGAGTTTTGTGGACTTATATCAGTGACTTAAAAATTAAGCTTTTTCAAAAACCATGCATAAACATTTTTCTCTCAAAAATACAAACATGTACATACATGTTGATCATATAATATTGTAGCCCAGTTTGTGCTGAACACAGTGTTATGAGACTTTTGCAATTAGTGTTTTAAGCAACTGAAAAAGGCACAAATGTCAGTGCATGTCAAAACTTCCCCAGGGCCCTAAAACCCCCTTAGACCCCAGAGGGTTAAAATCTATTTTTATGGAACATTGTAGGGGTGCACGATTCAGAAAATTTCACGATTCGATTCGATTCCGATTTTTAGCCTCAAGATTCGATTCAAAATCGATTTTCGATTCAAAAACGATTCTCGATTTAAAAAAACGATTCACAGTATGTAAATGTAGTTTACTTTTTCCTATGTGACTGATTGTAGTAGATATACAATTTTAAAGAAAAGAAACACAACAAATTAAATGTAGTTTGATATTACTTTATGTCTTTATTGTGGGATTTTTATGTTGTTTTATTAATCAGTATGTTATGTTATAATCCATATGTGCCATAATGCTTTCTGTGCTGAGATATGTGAGTAAATGTCTGTGTGTAAAGTTGAAAGGCTGTTTCAGTTGGGGGTAGGAACAAAGCCCTGAAGAGAAAACACGCAGAACAGATGGTTTCAATAAACAAGTTGTTTGCTTTATAACTATGTTAACTATGTTAACTAATGCCTTAATGTTCACAGGATAAAATATGCAATGTATTTCTTACTTAATCAGTATTAATCATTGAATAGTTGATGTAATAAATATAAGATGTTGTCTTTGATAAATTTGTATTAACCAATGAAATGAAGGTTGCATATAGAATAACTTAATGGGGGGCAGGGCAGCTCAACCTTGAAGAACAGAATCTCCTGTGGGTCTGTGTGACTGTGTGTGTGTGTGTTTTCTTTTCTAACAGATGGTTTTAATAATAATTAAAGTGTTTGCTTAGAGGTATTGCAGTAAAAGATTTAATATGTGTTTATCTATCTAAAGAATTTAATGTGTGCCTTATTCATATAACCAATTTTACAAATAATAAAATGATGTCATGATATTGAAATATGTTTTACATAATAATCACTTTCATCTTACAGCTTATGTTTTTTATAAATGAATGTTTTATTAATGATTTGTTTCTAAGAAAGCATTATAACATGCTATTCAAAGTGGAGGAGTACTGGAGAGGAACTGCAGGGCTCCCAGGGATGAGAGGAGAACAGTTTGTTTTTCTTTGTCTATGTGTGTCCATCTTTGCCTACAGGCTAAAATTGGGTGTGGTGATGGAGTCAGATGGACGAGGGGAACGGCCTTTGTGGGTGGAGATTTTCTGAAGAAACATCGACGTCACATATTTTATAAATAAGCATGTTACTTCCTGAGCTGGTTGTTCGCTACTTGAGAGGACCCAGCGCTGTTAAACTTTTTCAATCTGATCAATAAATATTTGAACTTAGATATTCGTATCTTGTGCCTTTCCTCTAAATTACACGCAATGGACGCCTTAAAGTCCAACAATTGGTGACCACCGACGTTTTGTGGAGGGAAAGGAGAGAGTGAGAGGAAGGAGGGTTTCACATTGAAGAAACCAGAGTAAGGGAGGGCTCCATTTCAACACAAAGAGCGCTCTAATAAACAAGGTAAGCAGAAACCTGTTGTATCGAATTCTGCTATTTGGATATATCAAATTAATTGTGTTGATAAGGAGCTCCGAACTGAAATTGATTGTTTAAACAATAAGAATTGATCAGAGTGAAAAACTTTTTGAAATTTTTGAATTTTTTTTTTTTTTTTTTTTTTTGTTAAATATAAGGTTGAGGATTCCTTTAACGCATTAGGCGTTATAAAATACCGACTCGGTTGTAGCCGTAAGGAGTGAGAGGCTCTTGGATGAAAGGTCCATAGATACTGTTAATGGCGGTGTAAGTTAACAGAATTAAATATAAGGTTGAGGATTCCTTTAATACATTAGGTGTTATAAAATACCGACTCGGTTGTAGCCGTAGGGGGTGTACAGCAGCCCGTGAGGTGTAAGGCCTACGAATACTGGAAAAGAAAATTGACGTCTTACTGTTATTGTTGTGGTTTTGTCTGAGAAATTGTATTGTAATAGTATTTGTACCGTGTATTGAACGTTGATATATATTATGGCTGAATTTCAGAAAGAGTGTGATGAATATGTGTGTTCACCGGTGTATGTGCCATGGCAAAAAATAATTCAATTAATGATGGCCCAAACTGATCCTAAAGATGTTAAGAAAAGATAGAAAGAGGTTGCATTAGTTAGGGGAAGTTGACAGTGGTGCAGCTGCAAAGCCAAAGGAAGTTAAACAGGGAAACAGTCAGCCAGACTCAAGTATGACACCTACGGCTCCTCCTGCTGCTCCACCCCCAGTGAAATCGATCTACCCCTCCTTGCACACACCTAATCCTTATGAGAAAGCCAAAGCCAAAATGAAACAGCCTGTTTTTCAAATCAATAGTGGTGAATTAAATGTAGATGCAGATTTTATTTGTGTGAAAATGTAGTGTGTCTGTGATATAATGAGTCTGTTAAAACCATACATGGGATTAAGCAAAATCTAGCAGAAAGACTGAGGCGAAGCTTTGAAAGAAAAACAACAAATTAGAGAAAAGAGTAGACCAAGTTATTGAATGTGGAAATAAAGATGAACAATTAAAAAAAAGGACAGAAAATTGTTAAAAGGTGAATGAAACAGATAGATTGTATAAAGGAAAAAAAGATTTAACAAAATGAAGAGGAGTCTTCATCTGATGATGGAAGGTGGTCACAAGATAAATTTTATTTTTAAATTGAAAGGCAATATTTTGCATGGGTCAAGCTGAAACCTTGTGGGCTGATTATTCCCATCCTTTGACATTCAAGAAAGTGAATAGAAGCTGGCAATGAAAAGACAGTGGCAAAAACTGTGTGTGACATCAACGTGTTGGAGTTGCAAAGAGAGAAGTAACTCATAAACTGGACTGAGAACACATTCTATTTGAATGGGACTATACTTGAACTCAAGCGGTGAAGGGGGCACTGCATATGGTCAGAGACATTTACAAGGATGAAACACCAAAAAGACTGAGTGGAATCCAGAAAGACTCACAAAGACAATACTGTTCTTGGAGGCAAGAGAAACTGGACAATATTTCACTGGACACTGAACTTTTTCATCTTCATACGGGCCTTTGAGTGAAAAAGGGGAAAGAGTAAACAGCCGTTCAATGTTTAGTAAAGACCTTGTTACTATAGGGACACAGACAATCTTTATGAGAAAATCAGCTAGACAAATTTAAAGGCTGATACAGAACTTTGTTGTTAGGTGTGACTACCTGTTCTGAAATCAAATCAGACTCCTATTAATCTGACAGGAAGAAATGCATAATTGACTTTGGTATCTACAGAGGAAGTCAGAATTCCACTGATGGTACTGAGCTAAAAAGCAAATATAGATGGCATAGAACAGCTATGGCAGAAAGGAAATTAAAATGGATAAAAGAAATAAATTGAAAAAGAAAAAAGAACACCATAGAACACTATAAAAGGTAAACAAGAAAAGCTGTGACGATAGAAAAATAACTGATTATTGTAACAAACTTTGTATTTAAGGAAATTGCCAGCCCAGACATCATATATGTGCATGAAGGTGTTCACATGGCAGATCTGATCACTGAGGGTGAGCCGCAGGATTGTATACCATTGACTGATATAAAAATTATTATTATTGTAATTAATTATAGTTGTTATACCATTGACTGAAAAAGCAAATACATTGAGAGATGGTTTGTTGGAGGTACCACTGACAACTCCCCCACCGTTAATCACACTGTTTACAGATGGTTGTTGTTTCAGAGCAGCAGATGACACATTGAAGGCAGGCTTGGCTGTGGTTGAGCAAGTTGTGGGTGATTTTGTAACACGACTGAGTGGTAGATTGAAAGGTAAACGGTCAGCACAGAGAGCTGAAATGACAGCTGTTATCAAAGCCTTGCACTACACTGGTGAAGAGAGGGTGATTGTTTATAGTGAATCTGCATATGTGATTGGTGCAGTATATATGGAACTGCCATATGGCAGATAGGTGGGTTTGAAACCAGGAAAGGCCGGCCTATAGTAAATGCTAGCAAAGCCTGACACATACTACAGGCTGTGAAGGTACCTAATGAAGTGGCTGTTGTCAACTGCCTAATAAACCAATTATATCCCCAACCATGGTTTCCCAAGACAAAGTTGGATCTGACAAAATTGACAAACAAGCACTGGAATTGACATATAGTTTCGGGGCTGCTTATCACCCCAATGTTAGAGCAAAGATGAAATACTGAACCTGACTTTGACATTACAACTTGACTTGACAAAATCTGTGCACAGACAAAAATAACATGGCTTGAGGCATTACCAATTGCATTAATGTCTATTCGCTCTTCTGTTAACAGGATTTCTGGTTTCACAACCTTTGAATTGCTTACAGGGCGACAGTTTCCAGGTCCAAGGCATGACGTGGTGCAGGATCCCATCCTGCCTATAACACATGACGTTTCATCTGACAAACTAACTGCTATGATTGAACATTTTTCTTGCCAGGCTACCACAAAAAGAAATTGTGAGAACGACCCAGCTGTTAAAAATGATGGTTGGGTTTCTAACAGACACAGGTGTGGACCTGAGGACTCAGGTCCAAGAGAGGGAGAGTGTTGAAAGTGAAAGTGAATCAGCTGGAATACAGAGAGGACAAACAGGAAGTGGTAACACATCAGTGGTAACACTCACACAACACCAACAACAAAGTCAATAAACACACTGTAAAATTGTGCATAAAAAAGGTGACATTTTTTCCAGCCCAGTAACAGAACCCCTAGCACACTGTGTGAGCACAGATTGTGCCTACGGAGCAGGTACTGTATAGCCGTACAGTTCAAAGCGAAGTACGGTACACAAAAGGTTGTAAGACAGAACAAACACACAGGTGAATGTGCAGTTACCCACGAGGATGACGGCAGATTGATTTTTCATTTAATAATAAAACAAAATTGTACTGATTTATCAACATATGAGAATTTTACCTACAGCCTCAGATGTATGAGAGAGTGGTGTGAGAAAGAAAACATAACAAGTGTATCCACTCCCCGGCTGGGGTGTGGCCTGGATAAATTGGATTTCCACAAAGTGCTGGAAATCCTGACAGAAGTGTTTAGAGACCTGAATATCATAATTACCATATATTCATTATAACCTGGGTAACTACATTCCGTATTGACCTTTGAATTTTGATCTTTGAATTTCTTAAGTTTCTTATACAATTCTACAGTATTAATTTCATATTTCATTTTTCTTTTCCTTTTTGAATTTACGATTGTTATTTGAGTATTAGCCAATAGGCATAAGTGTATTTTTTCCACAGAGATGAAGCTATATGCAAATTGGAAGGTTCTGTGGGCCGTAGGAGTTATAACTGCAATTATAGTCACCATAATATTTGGCATAAACAATGGAGATCCCTGTGTAACAGACTGATAGTGTCTGCAATAGAGAAAAAAGAAAATCCACCCAAATACAGTATGCCGCTATTAGGCCTATAGAACCTGGATGAGGAGGAGGAAGAAAATGTGTGACCTCTTTCAGAGGTCAAGAGAGGGAATTGTGGGATTTTTATGTTGTTTTATTAATCAGTATGTTATGTTATAATCCATATGTGCCATAATGCTTTCTGTGCTGAGATATGTGAGTAAATGTCTGTGTGTAAAGTTGAAAGGCTGTTTCAGTTGGGGGTAGGAACAAAGCCCTGAAGAGAAAACACGCAGAACAGATGGTTTCAATAAACAAGTTGTTTGCTTTATAACTATGTTAACTATGTTAACTAATGCCTTAATGTTCACAGGATAAAATATGCAATGTATTTCTTACTTAATCAGTATTAATCATTGAATAGTTGATGTAATAAATATAAGATGTTGTCTTTGATAAATTTGTATTAACCAATGAAATGAAGGTTGCATATAGAATAACTTAATGGGGGGCAGGGCAGCTCAACCTTGAAGAACAGAATCTCCTGTGGGTCTGTGTGACTGTGTGTGTGTGTGTTTTCTTTTCTAACAGATGGTTTTAATAATAATTAAAGTGTTTGCTTAGAGGTATTGCAGTAAAAGATTTAATATGTGTTTATCTATCTAAAGAATTTAATGTGTGCCTTATTCATATAACCAATTTTACAAATAATAAAATGATGTCATGATATTGAAATATGTTTTACATAATAATCACTTTCATCTTACAGCTTATGTTTTTTATAAATGAATGTTTTATTAATGATTTGTTTCTAAGAAAGCATTATAACATGCTATTCAAAGTGGAGGAGTACTGGAGAGGAACTGCAGGGCTCCCAGGGATGAGAGGAGAACAGTTTGTTTTTCTTTGTCTATGTGTGTCCATCTTTGCCTACAGGCTAAAATTGGGTGTGGTGATGGAGTCAGATGGACGAGGGGAACGGCCTTTGTGGGTGGAGATTTTCTGAAGAAACATCGACGTCACATATTTTATAAATAAGCATGTTACTTCCTGAGCTGGTTGTTCGCTACTTGAGAGGACCCAGCGCTGTTAAACTTTTTCAATCTGATCAATAAATATTTGAACTTAGATATTCGTATCTTGTGCCTTTCCTCTAAATTACACGCAATGGACGCCTTAAAGTCCAACATTATGCAAAAATAAAAACTGTTATGAAGCAATTAGATGACCCCTTTTAACAAACTCTATTAAGTACAATAGTATATTAATGATAGACAGTGCAGGTCTATATATTATAAATGTGACTGGTGTTATAATGGTTATTATTTCTATTAGATAGAGCAGAAGCAAGGAAAGTGCCTCTCTTTCTATTTCTCTCTGGGCGATTAAAAAAAAGCTAAATCCACTCATTATTTCAAATTCAAAAGTCTACTTGCTGTCCCAGTGACAGGGGACTTTACATTACAGCTTTGCGTTTTGTAAATCTTAAGTCAGCTTGAGCTTTGCTCGTTCAGTGCAAAAGATTTTAGAAAAGATATGGTTTATTAATAATAATAGAAAAAAACCAGTTGTTATCGCCATGGAAACCGCAGGCACGCTGAAACTGCATGCGAGCTTTAGCGCGGTAGCACTCACGGCCATTCTCCGTTCGACTCGGCTTTTACACACAATATTAATCAGACTTTGGGACCCGAAGTTATTTAACTATGACTGACACGGACCCGACTGACCATTTCAAATACAAACCCGGAACCATACGGGCGTGCTCCGTGAACTCCTCTAATGTTAAAACTATGCTCAAGTTCAGAAACATGAAAGATACAAGAATGCGATAATGCGAGCTTGTTCGCGTCGCATCCCAATTCATTGAGAAACAGAGAGCACGTGAACGCATACCGAACTCATCATGTCGCACACAAAATGTCATTATTAAAGAGTGTCATCATCACAGAAAAACAAAAAAGTTTGCCAGATATACTTGGGCGCTTGTTAATATAACTGGGCAGCGCGCCCAAGTAAAGTCAATGTGTGGGAAACACTGTGACAAGAGTGTGCAGGCGTCAGAGTGAATAGACGCAGCGCCATCTATGGGAATACTAAGATAAACTCATTTCAGGACAATAGTAACACGACTGTCACGACTCGCACACACAAATAGTAAGATCCAAAAGCAGTTTAATAGGGGTAATCCAAAATCATAATCCGTACAAGCAAAAGGTCAATATCCATAAACACAGTCCAGAACAATCAACAAAAACACAGAAGGCGATGTGACATACAACAAGGAATCCACAACATAGACTGAACAGACAGGGCTTAAATACACAGACACTAACAAGGTGAGTGGAAACAGCTGAGTGCAATGATTACTGATGACAGAAGGGATTATGGGAGATGCAGTTCATGGCACATGTGACAGTGAGAACAAGAGACATCTGGTGGCTACTCGGGGAACAACACAAATACATAATTACAAACACAGAACACAGTTTGACACTGTGACAACGACATTAAAAAAAAATGTATGAATCGATTTTTGGAATGCTATGAATCGATTCTGAATCGGCAAAGCTTGAATCGCGATTCAAATGTGAATCGATTTTTTTGCACACCCCTAGAACATTGTACATGTTTTAATAACTGATCAGAATCATAGAATGGAATTATTACATATTTTGTATTGGTTCTCTTTTAAATGATGTTGTGTATTGTTTTGTCTTGCATTTTTGTCTTGTGCTGTCTATCTTGACCAGGACTCTCTCGTAGAAGAGATATTGTATCCCAATGAGACCTTCCTGGATAAATAAAATTAAATAAATAAATGAAATGAAGCAGAATTTTACGATCTGTTTAGGGCTATTACAAAGTGTACAGATCACTGTGTTAACTGTTTTGAGAGCCGTTACCGGCGTTTGGAGAAATGTACCAAATCAATTTAGAAAAAAAAATTTAAATGCGTACCTGCTCAACAAAAAGTCTGCCGTGTCAGCGTCGGTTTTCAGTCCCATATATCCCTGAAGCTTCCTCCAACGGTCAATGGCAGACCCTATATTAATTCGACTTTGAGTCCGGCGTTTGAGTCTCTGTTTATATCTCTGCTCTTTCTTCTACAGACTTTCTCTTTCTTCCAAGCAGAGGCCGCTTGCTGCTGTCGGTTAGTTTTTTCTCAATTTGTGAGCTATTGCTACTTTGCTAGCTACCATACACTGTCAGAAATTTCATGTCGCGGGCGGGGTGGGGTGGAGACGTGAGCGCAAGGTGGAGTTTCAAGTGGAGCAGGGATTGGATGCGAGCAGTTGACCAATGTCGGACAGACAGCTTACATTGGTCAAGTTCTCTGCCCCTGTACACCCAATAGAGTGAATGGATTTTTTTAATTCTTTTTTCTTTTCATATTGTTAGGATTTTACTGTAGAACCATTACCAGCATCTAAACAAGGTTAATAAATAATGAACCATCTTTGAAATCGTGGACCATAGCTTTAAATCACTTGAATGTTAATATTTGCAAACCTTAGAAACACGTGCAAATGATAAACTTTTTAAACCTATTTAAATTAGCATATTAATCCACGAATCGCATGCGAGCCGAACCACGGGTCTGCGATCCGTCACAGCACTACCCAAAGTTTACAATGAATGGCACAGCAGCGGCAGGTGCAGTCGACATGTTTGTTTTCTGTCCTCTAATGTGTGACCGCGCGTGGAGCAGATACGGAGTACATCACGTTTTACAAAATTAGACCTTTCCTAGATGAGCATGCTACGCAGGTCCTGGTCCAAGCTCTTGTCCTGTCCAGGCTGGACTACTGCAATGTGCTACTGGCAGGACTTCCAGCCTGCAGGACCAAACCCCTACAGATGATTCAGTACGCAGCGGCAAGAGTGGTCTTCAATGAGCCAAAGAGGGCGCACGTCACTCCTCTCTTTGTCAAGTTACACTGGCTTCCTATAGCAGCCCACATCAAATTTAAGGCTCTGCTCCTGGCCTTTAAAACCACCACTGGGTCAGCACCCCCTTACCTTCGCTTACTTATAGAGCCTTATGTACCATCACTGCGCTCTGCCACCGAATGACGGCTTGAGGTACCATCTCAAAAAGGGAAAAAAACACTAACGCGTACCTTCTCAGGAACTGTCCCTTAACTGTGGAATGATCTGCCGGTCGTGATACGATCAGCTGACACTGTAGCTGTCTTTAAGACTCGGCTAAAAACCCATCTCTTCCACCATTACCTAACTTCCTAATTACAGATTTTACTATCTTTCTTTAGTTACCCTTCTCTTTATCTCTTTCTCTATTTACCTTCCTCTTTATCTAAAAAAAAAAAAAAAAAAAAATTACTAACATACCCTTGGCTATGTATATTGTGTTGGACTTGATGAGACTATTTCCAATGCACTTATGTATTGCTGTTCTTATGTTGCCATATTGCTTCTATGGTTTACCTTACTTGTAAGTCGCTTTGGACAAAAGCGTCTGCTAAATGACAAAATGTAAATGTAAATGTTATCCGCTTACTTACTCCTAAACCTACCTGGGTAAGTCACATAACCAGCTTTCTGGAATAAACCCCTGTTGTTCCTAATGCTCTTTTGACTACAAACAATTTGATACACAAAACAAGAGCCCTAAAGGTTAAGTGATGTGACACATATAGTGCCGAAATCTACATTCTAATGCAATGCAAATTAATGATTTAATTGTAAAAGCTATTTTCGTGATCATATTTTTAGAAATGTGAAACAACCCTTACAATGCTACTACAAATACCAATGATTTGTCCCAAATCATTTCTTTAACACAAAGTTATGCAGATTTTTTTCATTAATTAACTAGTGTATATTGCTGGTCCTGCATTTTAAACACAGTAAACTTTCCAGACTATCAAAAAATGCATTTTTATGCAGACTAAATTAAGGCCCAAGTACACTAATATGTATGCAAGTATACCCGCACACTTGAACACACAGCGTCACAAAGCATACTTCACTTGACCCGAACATGTACGTGCATAGGCGTTGGATTCGTGCAATACCTACAGTACAAAAGACATTTTGTTCTTGTCGTGCATAGTGCTCTTTTGATTACAAATAATTTTAATACACAAAACAGGAGCCCTACAGCGATGTCTTGCAATGTGCCGAATACAAAGATGCCTTCTAATTCAAAGGAAGTATTTGAATATGATTTTTCTTGGAGACTTTCCTAAAATAAAAAAATTAAAAACCAGCTTATTATCACGTACTGTAAAGTTTTGTGTCATTAAAAAGCCCTTTAGTGGCCAACAGCTTATTATAAGCTGTGGTTACGTTTCACTTCAAAGTTTGTTTGCATTATGCCTTATTAGATGCATTTAATTTTCTACATTCGAAAAATTAGAAATGGTTTCATAAACATTTATTTTTTTAAAGGTATTTTGGATAATCTAACCTCGTGTTGGAAACCTTGTTTTGTATACTGTGTTTTATATAATAAAGTAAACTAATGGGTACGTTATTTGCTCAAAATGCCTAAGCAGTGTAATGTGTCTCATAAATAAAAGTAGTCCTGGCAGTTTAAATTGAAATTAATATCCCAATACATTCCATCTTTGCAAGATTATACACCAATATATAATTTCATACCCAGAAATACTAAGTTTCACCTGCTGCCTTTAGAGGCGCTAATTTAGAAAATGCATGTTTGTGTCATATTTGTGGAAATTGACAAGCAACCTAAACAATTCAAATGTAATAGAGAATAGGTTGGTTTCTTGTGATCATATTATTAGAAATGTGTATTTATGCTTGCAGCCATGGCCGTAGCTACCATTGAGGACACCGATGTCATGTCCTCTGAAGTTTTTTCTTTAAGTTTTGTTTCATTTTGATGTGAAAATAGCCAACGAGACAATTATCCTTGCATCTACGGACCGTCACGTGACACATGTACTTGCAGATACCGCTGCCATCTGAAAATGAAAGTAGTCGGCTATAGCGGACTACTTTCACTTTGTGCTTGTATGTTAAAGGGGCAGTGAATCAAAAAAATAAATTTTAACTATATTCTCTTATATAAGAGATCATCATACTTAAATGAACATCCTGCACAACCCTATATCACGAAAATGCGTGACTATTTCACCCATGGACCGGCGTGACAATGTCACGCTTTGCCGCGTTTGAGCGTGAGCATGTCACGCTTTTCTGTTTGTGTCACTGTCACGTATTGGTTACTCAACTTTTTTGTCCTATTTTCAAACCATTGTCGCTTCGGTTTAGGGTTAGATTTGGTGCTTGTGTTATATGTCACTTTAAGTATTTGTCACTTTAAGTATTGGTTTATAAAAAAAAAGATACAATACTTATTCTTTTATATTTTCTAAACTTTAACCAATTGTCACCTGACGTTGGGGTTAGAGTTTGTTTAGGTAAGGGTGTCATTTTATGTAAATCTAACCCTAAACCGAAGCGACAATGGTAAGAAATTAGGACAAGAAAGTTGAGTAACCAATACGTGACAGTGACACAAACAGAAAGCGTGACATGCTCACGCTCAAACGCGGCAAAGCGTGACATTGTCACGCTGGTCCATGCGTGAAATAGTCACGCAATTTCGTGATACTGGGTTGTCCTGCAAGCTTAAGAACTGAAAACGTCCTCTTTACTCAAATATATCAGTTTTTGGCACATTAACACTCTGGGGTCGACTGCGGCGCTCTTTATTTTTCATTCACTCCGCAAAGAGACTTAGATAACTCTGCTGATTTTGGACATACAGATATGATTTATACATCATTTAAAACGTTAAAAGTGTCTAGTTTTTTTCTGTCCACTCCCAATAAAAACAGAATGTTGTGCTTTTCGCAAAATTAAGAAAATAAACATGACACACGTTTTGTTCTCTCTCCCTCAGTGAAGTCCTTTCTCAAACGCGTCAGAAAAATAAACTGTAACTTAACAGGTAGCACTTTATTTTTCAGTACGTGTACTTACCTTGTACATATATGGTAAATAAGTTGTACTTACCGACAAATGTGTGGTACTTACTTTTAGGTATCTACATGGTAATTAATTGGGATCATTACCGTACTTACAAGTGGTACATGCTTCCACTGGGAAAAAATCCTAGAAGGACAAAAATCCCTAGGAAGAGATTAATATATATATATATATATATATATATATATATATATATATATATATATATATATATATATATATATATATATATATATATGTATATATAGACACGGTAGGGATAGGAAACGGGTAAGCAGATTAAACTGGTTCAGCCGGTGGTCGTTGGTCGCGCATCGGCTGGGCATCACGTTGAAGGACAGCCAGTAGATCAGTGGTGCGTTGACCTTCACAGCAACAGGAACTGGGTCTGTTTGTTTGGGAGACAAAAACAGAATTCTATTAGCGTAGGGGCCGTTCGCATGTAATGCAAGTGTCATACATTATAGTGGTTTAATTCAGCTCAGTTCCAGACAGGCTAACTATTGCGGCAAGAGTAAATTATCCATATGAGGTATGTTGAGTGCTTTGTTCTAGACAAAATAACTACTGCGGGGAAAAGTACATTTATTGGACATTCTATGTGAATGCTTTGTTAAAGAAGAATGTCTTAAGTTTAGATTTAAATTGCTCGACTGTGTCTGATGCTCGAACATTTTTTGGTAAGTCATTCCAGAGCTTAGGGGCCAAGTAGGAAAAGGATCTACCACCTTTAGACACTTTTGATATTCTAGGGATAATTAAGTAACCAGAATTTTGTGATTGCAGTTTACGTGGTGGATTGTATTCTGATAGTAATTCTTTAATATACGAGGGCGCTAGGCCATTTAATGCTTTGTAGGTGATTAGTAATATTTTAAATTGTATGCGATATTTAACTGGTAGCCAGTGTAAAGATGCCAGAATTGGACTAATGTGGTCATACTTTTTAGTTCAAGTAAGCACTCTTGCGGCTGCGTTTTAAACCAGCTGTAGCTTGTTTACCTGATTTGCATTGCATCCCCCGAGTAACGAGTTACAATAGTCTATTCTAGAGGTCATAAAAGCATGGATAAGCTTTTCTGCATCTGATGCAGACAGCATATGGCGTATTTTTGAGATATTGGAACAATGCTGTGCGGCAGACGTTGGAGATATGACTATCGAAAGATAGATTGCTGTCAAACATTAAATGTACAATTTAATTATTTAGTATTTACAGGCAAGTTAGGGTAAATGACAGGGATTTATAGTGTACATATATGAAAACTAATATCAAACACTTCTGTACTTACAAATTGTATATACACAATAAGTGTGTACTAGTGAATGTACCCAGTAGTTAATGCGTATGATAATCAATGGTTGTGTTTGCCTCACAGTGACATGTATATGATGGTATATCTTAGGTGTTAGGTCCTATGTTATAACTGGGTAAAAAGCATCACTTTATTTTACAGTCCTGCTTCCATGCAGTTACCATAGACATACTAGTGAATGTACCCAGTAATTAATGCGTAAGATAGTCAATGGTTGGGTTTGCCTCACAGTGACATGTATATGATGCTATAGCCTATCTTAGGTGTTAGGTCCTATGTAATAACTGTGTAAAAAGCAACACTTTATTTTACAGTCCTGTTTCCATGCAATTACCATGGATGTACTAGTGAATGTACCCAGTAGTTAATGCATATGGTTATTTAATGCTTGGTTTAAAGGACAAAGATACTGAGTCTGAGTACCAAAACGGCACATCAGTAATGTTTGTTCTTAGTTATCATATACGTATGGTATAAGTATAACTTACACTTGCCTGCAGGTACCACACACTTATCGTGTATATACAATTTGTAAGTACAGTAGTGTTTCTCGTTAGTTACAGTATACATACACCATATGTGCCGGTCATTAACTTACACTGGCCTACAGGTACCACACACTTATTGTGTATATACAATTTGTAAGTACAGTAGTGTTTGATATTAGTTATCATATATGCACACTACCTGTCATTTACCCTAACTTGCCTATAAAGACTAAATACTTATATTGTACATTTATTTGTAAGTACAGTAATGTTTCTCGTTAGTTACAGTATACCTGCACTATAAGTATGTATCTGTTATTACCCAGTACTTACCTAGAGTTACATAATAACTACCAAGTATGTACCACTAGTAAGTACAGTAATGATACCAATTATTTACCATGTAGATACCTAAAAGTAAGTACCACACATTTGTTGGTAAGTACAACTTATTTACCATATATGTACAAGGTAAGTACACGTACTGTAATATAAAGTGCGACCGATAAGGTTATACATAATGCTTGGAATGTCAGCTTTTAAATGATGTAAGTGTTGGACTTTAAGGCGTCCATTTGCATGTTCATAATTTAGAGGAAAGGCAAAAGATACAAATATCTAAGTTCAAATATTTATTGATCAGATATGAAAAAGTTTAACAGCGCGCTGGATCGTTTCAAGGCCACAAGCGGCAAGCAACGAATGCACAGCATTTTGGAAAACATTTATTTAAAGAGTATATGACGTCGTCTTTCTTCTTAAAGTCTCCACCCACAAAGGCTGCTCTCCCTCGTGAATCTGACTCCTTTACCACACCCAATCTCAGCCTGTAAGCAAAGATGGACACACATAGACAAAGAAAAAACAAACTGTTCTCCTCTCATCCCTGGGAGCCCTGCAGTTCCTCTCCAGTACTCCTCCACTTTGAATAGCATGTTATAATGCTTTCTTAAAAACAAATCATTAATAAAACATTCATTTATAAAAAACATAAGCTGTAAGATGAAAGTGATTATTATGTAAAACATATTTCAATATCATGACATCATTTCATTATTTGTAAAATTGGTTATATGAATAAGGCACACATTAACTTCTTTAGATAGATAAACACATATTAAATCTTTTACTGCAATACTACTTCTAAGCAAACACTTTTATCATTATTAAAACCATCTGTTAGGAAAGAAAACACACACACACACACACACACACACACACACATACACACATGAGATTCTGTTTCTTCAAGGTTGAGCTGCCCTGCCCCCATTAAGTTATTCTGTATGCAACCTTCATTTCATTGGTTAATACAAATTTATCAAAGACAACATCTTATATTTATTACATCAATTATTCAATGATTAATACTGATTAAGTAAGAAATACATTGCATATTTTATCCTGTGAACATTAAGGCATTAGTTAATGACATAGTCGCCTGTTTGCTTTCCCCCTCAGGCCTCTCTCTTATCTTGATCGATACCAGTCGTAAATTCCTAAATTCCTCCTTGCAGCACACACACAAAAACTGGTAACTCTCCACTCTCAAACATAAACACCTAATTTCTACATAATAGCTCAGTGCATATATAAAACACACAATGTTTATAGAATAAAATGATTAATTAAAGAAATGTAACATGGAACAAAATCAATTTCCACAGTCCTTATTTGGACATCTTTGTAACTTTAACACTTTTAGCAATCAGCATGAAATGTAGGCAGTAAATATGTAAAACATAATTATTCAACAACACAACAGTACTCCATTGTTCATGAATTGGTTAAATGCATTCATTAGTTAAACATACTAATTTTCACTTTCTCTAAATATA
The DNA here is from genome assembly GCF_030506205.2 of Paramisgurnus dabryanus. Taxonomy (NCBI): domain Eukaryota; kingdom Metazoa; phylum Chordata; class Actinopteri; order Cypriniformes; family Cobitidae; genus Paramisgurnus; species Paramisgurnus dabryanus. Next base: position 42,579,444 of record NC_133342.1, read on the forward strand.
ACATAGTTATAAAGCAAACAACTTGTTTATTGAAACCATCTGTTCTGCGTGTTTTCTCTTCAGGGGTTTGTTCCTACCCCCAACTGAAACAGCCTTTCAACTTTACACACAGACATTTACTCACATATCTCAGCACAAAAAGCATTATGGCACATATGGATTATAACATAACATACTGATTAATAAAACAACATAAAAATCCCACAATTCCCTCTCTTGACCTCTGAAAGAGGTCACACATTTTCTTCTTCATCATCCTCGAGGTTCTGTAGGCCTAATAGCGGCATGCTGTATTTGGGTGGATTTTCTTTTTTTCTCTATTGCAGACACTATCAGTCTGTTACACAGGGATCTCCATTGTTTATGCCAAATATCATGATAAGTATAATTGCAGTTATAACTCCTAGGGCCCACAGAACCTTCCAATTTGCATATAGCTTCATCTCTGTGGAAAAAATACACTTATGCCTATTGGCTAATACTCAAATAACAATCGTAAATTCAAAAAGGAAAAGAAAAATGAAATATGAAATTAATACTGTAGAATTGTATAAGAAACTTAAGAAATTCAAAGATCAAAATTCAAAGGTCAATACGGAATGTAGTTACCCAGGTTATAATGAATATATGGTAATTATGATATTCAGGTCTCTAAACACTTCTGTCAGGATTTCCAGCACTTTGTGGAAATCCAATTTATCCAAGCCACACCCCAGGCGGGGAGTGGATACACTTGTTATGTTTTCTTTCTCACACCACTCTCTCATACATCTGAGGCTGTAGGTAAAATTCTCATATGTTGATAAATCAGTACAATTTTGTTTTATTATTAAATGAAAAATCAATCTGCCGTCATCCTCGTGGGTAACTGCACATTAACCTGTGTGTTTGTTCTGTCTTACAACCTTTTGTGTACCGTACTTCGCTTTGAATTGTACGGCTATACCTGTTCCATAGGCACAATCTGTGCTCACACAGTGTGCTAGGGGTTCTGTTACTGGGCTGGAAAAAATGTCACCTTTTTTATGCACAATTTTACAGTGTGTTTGTTGACTTTGTTGTTGGTGTTGTGTGAGTGTCTCTGTATTCCAGCTGATTCACTTTCACTTTCAACACTTTCCCTCTCTTGGACCTGAGTCCTCAGGTCCACACCTGTGTCTGTTAGAAACCCAATCATCATTTTTAACAGCTGGGTCGTTCTCACAATTTCGTTGTTTGGTAGCCTGGCAAGAAAAATGTTCAATCATAGCAGTTAGTTTGTCAGATGAAACGTCATGTGTTATAGGCAGGATGGGATCCTGCACCACGTCATGCCTTGGACCTGGAAACTGTCGACCTGTAAGCAATTCAAAGGTTGTGAAACCAGTGATCCTGTTAACAGAAGAGCGAATAGACATTAATGCAATTGGTAATGCCTCAAGCCATGTTATTTTTGTCTGTGCACAGATTTTGTCAAGTCAAGTTGTAATGTCAAAGTCAGGTTCACTATTTCAGCATTACTGTAACATTGGGGTGATAAGCAGCCCCGAAACTATATGTCAATTCCATTACGTGTTTGTCAGTATGTCAGATCTAACTTTGTCTTGGGAAACCATGGTTGGGGATATAAGTGGTTTATTAGGCAGTTGACAACAGCCACTTCATTAGGTACCTTCACAGCCTGTAGTATGTGTCAGGCTTTGCTAGCATTTACTATAGGCCGGCCTTTCCTGGTTTCAAACCCACCTATCTGCCATATGGCAGTTCCATATATACTGCACCAATCACATATGCAGATTCACTATAAACAATCACCCTCTCTTCACCAGTGTAGTGCAAGGCTTTGATAACAGCTGTCATTTCAGCTCTCTGTGCTGACCGTTTACCTTTCAATCTACCACTCAGTCGTGTTACAAAATCACCCACAACTTGCTCAACCACAGCAAAGCCTGCCTTCAATGTGTCATCTGCTGCTCTGAAACAACAACCATCTGTAAACAGTGTGTTTAACGGTGGGGGAGTTGTCAGTGGTACCGCGAACAAACCATCTCTCAATATATTAGCTTTTTCAGTCAATGGTATAACAAATACAATTAATTACAATAACAATAATTTGTATATCAGTCAATGGTATCCAACATTTGGCTCACCCTCAGTGATTAGATCTGCCATGTGAACACCTTCATGCACATATATGATGTCTGGGCTGGCAATTTCCTTAAATACAAAGTTTGTTACATTAATCAGTTATTTTCTATTGTCACAGCTTTTCTTGTTTACCTTGTATAGTGTTCTATGGTGTTCTTTTTTCTTTTTCAATTTATTTCTTTTATCTATTTTAATATCCTTTCTGCCATAGCTGTTCTATGCCATATATATTTACTTTTTAGCTCAGTACCATCAGTGGAGTTCTGACTTCCTCTGTATATACCAAATTCAATTATGCATTTCTTCCTGTCAGATTAATAGGAGTCTGATTTGATTTCAGAACAGGTAGTCACACCTAACAACAAAGTTCTTTATCAGCCTTTAAATTTGTCTAGCTGATTTTCTCATAAAGATTGTCTGTGTCCCTATAGTAACAAGGTCTTTACTAAACATTGAACGGCTGTTTACTCTTTCCCCCTTTTCACTCAAAGGCTCGTATGAAGATGAAAAAGTTCAGTGTCCAGTGAAATATTGTCCAGTTTCTCTTGCCTCCAAGAACAGTATTGTCTTTGTGAGTCTTTCTGGATTCCACTCAGTCTTTTTGGTGTTTCATCCTTGTAAATGTCTCTGACCATATGCAGTGCCCCCTTCACCGCTTGAGTTCAAGTATAGTCCCATTCAAATAGAATGTGTTCTCAGTCCAGTTTATGAGTTACTTCTCTCTTTGCAACTCCAACACGTTGATGTCACACACAGTTTTTGCCACTGTCTTTTCATTGCCAGCTTTTATTCACTTTCTTGAATGTCAAAGGATGGGAATAATCAGCCCACAAGGTTTCAGCTTGACCCATGCAAAATATTGCCTTTCAATTTAAAAATAAAATTTATCTTGTGACCACCTTCCATCATCAGATGAAGACTCCTCTTCATTTTGTTAAATCTTTTTTTCCTTTATACAATCTATCTGTTTCATTCACCTTTTAACAATTTTCTGTCCTTTTTTTTTTAATTGTTCATCTTTATTTCCACATTCAATAACTTGGTCTACTCTTTTCTCTAATTTGTTGTTTTTCTTTCAAAGCTTCGCCTCAGTCTTTCTGCTAGATTTTGCTTAATGCCATTTATGGTTTTAACAGACTCAGTATATCACAGACACACTACATTTTCACACAAATAAAATCTGCATCTACATTTAATTCACCACTATTGATTTGAAAAACAGGCTGTTTCATTTTGGCTTTGGCTTTCTCATAAGGATTAGGTGTGTGCAAGGAGGGGTAGATCGATTTCACTGGGGGTGGAGCTGCAGGAGGAGCCGTAGGTGTCATACTTGAGTCTGGCTGACTGTTTCCCTGTTTAACTTCCTTTGGCTTTGCAGCTGCACCACTGTCAACTTCCCCTAACTAATGCAACCTCTTTCTGTCTTTTCTTAACATCTTTAGGATCAGTTTGGGCCATCATTAATTGAACTATTTTTTGCCATGGCACATACACCGGTGAACACACATATTCATCACACTCTTTCTGAAATTCAGCCATAATATATATCAACGTTCAATACACGGTACAAATACTATTACAATACAATTTCTCAGACAAAACCACAACAATAACAGTAAGACGTCAATTTTCTTTTCCAGTATTCGTAGGCCTTACACCTCACGGGCTGCTGTACACCCCCTACGGCTACAACCGAGTCGGTATTTTATAACACCTAATGTATTAAAGGAATCCTCAACCTTATATTTAATTCTGTTAACTTACACCGCCATTAACAGTATCTATGGACCTTTCATCCAAGAGCCTCTCACTCCTTACGGCTACAACCGAGTCGGTATTTTATAACGCCTAATGCGTTAAAGGAATCCTCAACCTTATATTTAATTCTGTTAACTTACACCGCCATTAACAGTTTCTATGGACCTTTCATCCAAGAGCCTCTCACTCCTTACGGCTACAACCGAGTCGGTATTTTATAACGCCTAATGCGTTAAAGGAATCCTCAACCTTATATTTAATATCAAAATTCAAAAATTTCAAAAAGTTTTTCACTCTGATCAATTTTGCAATAAATGTAAATTTGTAATTCAGTTCGGATCTCCTTATCAACACAAGTAATTTGGTATATCCAAAAAGCAGAATTTGATAAAACAGGCTTCTGCTTACCTTGTTTATTAGAGCGCTCTTTGTGTTGAAATGGAGCCCTCCCTTACTCTGGTTTCTTCAATGTGAAACCCTCCTTCCTCTCACTCTCTCCTTTCCCTCCACAAAACGTCGGTGGTCACCAATTGTTGGACTTTAAGGCGTCCATTTGCATGTTCATAATTTAGAGGAAAGGCAAAAGATACAAATATCTAAGTTCAAATATTTATTGATCAGATATGAAAAAGTTTAACAGCGCGCTGGATCGTTTCAAGGCCACAAGCGGCAAGCAACGAATGCACAGCATTTTGGAAAACATTTATTTAAAGAGTATATGACGTCGTCTTTCTTCTTAAAGTCTCCACCCACAAAGGCTGCTCTCCCTCGTGAATCTGACTCCTTTACCACACCCAATCTCAGCCTGTAAGCAAAGATGGACACACATAGACAAAGAAAAAACAAACTGTTCTCCTCTCATCCCTGGGAGCCCTGCAGTTCCTCTCCAGTACTCCTCCACTTTGAATAGCATGTTATAATGCTTTCTTAAAAACAAATCATTAATAAAACATTCATTTATAAAAAACATAAGCTGTAAGATGAAAGTGATTATTATGTAAAACATATTTCAATATCATGACATCATTTCATTATTTGTAAAATTGGTTATATGAATAAGGCACACATTAACTTCTTTAGATAGATAAACACATATTAAATCTTTTACTGCAATACTACTTCTAAGCAAACACTTTTATCATTATTAAAACCATCTGTTAGGAAAGAAAACACACACACACACACACACACACACACACACACATACACACATGAGATTCTGTTTCTTCAAGGTTGAGCTGCCCTGCCCCCATTAAGTTATTCTGTATGCAACCTTCATTTCATTGGTTAATACAAATTTATCAAAGACAACATCTTATATTTATTACATCAATTATTCAATGATTAATACTGATTAAGTAAGAAATACATTGCATATTTTATCCTGTGAACATTAAGGCATTAGTTAATGACATAGTCGCCTGTTTGCTTTCCCCCTCAGGCCTCTCTCTTATCTTGATCGATACCAGTCGTAAATTCCTAAATTCCTCCTTGCAGCACACACACAAAAACTGGTAACTCTCCACTCTCAAACATAAACACCTAATTTCTACATAATAGCTCAGTGCATATATAAAACACACAATGTTTATAGAATAAAATGATTAATTAAAGAAATGTAACATGGAACAAAATCAATTTCCACAGTCCTTATTTGGACATCTTTGTAACTTTAACACTTTTAGCAATCAGCATGAAATGTAGGCAGTAAATATGTAAAACATAATTATTCAACAACACAACAGTACTCCATTGTTCATGAATTGGTTAAATGCATTCATTAGTTAAACATACTAATTTTCACTTTCTCTAAATATAACATAGTTATAAAGCAAACAACTTGTTTATTGAAACCATCTGTTCTGCGTGTTTTCTCTTCAGGGGTTTGTTCCTACCCCCAACTGAAACAGCCTTTCAACTTTACACACAGACATTTACTCACATATCTCAGCACAAAAAGCATTATGGCACATATGGATTATAACATAACATACTGATTAATAAAACAACATAAAAATCCCACATAAGTGAGATTGAAAACAAATATTGTCACTCAGTGTAAACTGTATGAGAAGGAGGACAAGTACCGTCTCTCTCTTGTTACCTCATTATCTGTAATGAGATGAGATCGCCACACCCCCGCGCCATTGAAGTGAACGAGCAGAAACATCCATATGCATGACTCGTGCCTCCTGCAGTCAATGGATACGCAATTCACAATCCAGTCTCTCCATTCCTTGATGTTTCAACTGAATGCACCAAACACGACATCTAAATCCTTATTTACTTGCGTATGTGTGTCAGTATCTCCAGACGCGAGTGTTTTCTTTGTTCTTCCATCAAACATTTCATGCGAGGGGAACTTGCCATAACAAACACACGAGTCAGGAAACTCGACGCGGTTTTTGGTATTCTTGTAAAATACGCGATTGCAAACAATACAATCCTTATTTAGTTGCGTTTAAGTGCATATCTCCGCACAGCAAGTTTATTAAACACAGGATCACTCGCATGTGCACACATTCACTGCTTTCATGATCAACATGTGAGGTAATGGCGGCGACTGTAAACAAACATTCACTGCGTCCCAAACCGCCTACTTCCATACTATATAGTATGTAAAAAGCACTACTTCGCACACTATATAGTATGGAAGTAGGCGGTTTGGGACGCAGGGATTGATACGTTTTTACACGCTTGTCCCTTGTTGTGTTTCTACTATAATGATTACAAAAACACAAATAATCACCTGTTAACTGACAACGATAGGCAGTTTTTATTTTGAGCTGTTTACTGCACAAAAGTAAAACTCTCGCTGGCCAACCAAATACTAACCCTGTGTTCATTTTTACGATGGAAAAAACAGTACCTTTACTATGATTACTATGGTTTTTAAAGGTATACTTGTGAAATTAATAGAAAATATTTCTATATATACACACATTATATATATAATTTTTTGTTATAAATTCCCAAGTAAACCTTATCATGGTTTTACTGCATAGAAAGTTACATTCCTGTTGAACATCCCCACAAGGCTCATTATGTGGCTCATTATTCAACTCTTTTGTTCCTCAGCTGTCAATCACTGATTATTCAGGAGCTTTCCCGCCTCCACGCATACAGCCTTTCCCAGGAAAAAGTATCTTAGAAATTGTAAATCAATATATTGCTTTATGTGAATGAGAAGGCCGAATAATTTTCACATCATTTTGAAGAAAAAACTCTAGACTACTAGATCCTGTTTTGAAAAGTCTTGGGAAAACATGTTTAGAATGAGTTTTGTGGACTTGTATCAGTGACTTAAAAATTTAGCTTTTTCAAAAACCACGCATAAACATTTTTCTCTCAAAAATACAAACATGTACATGCATGTTGATCATATAATATTGTAGTCCAGTTTGTGCTGAACGCAGTGTTATGAGAATTTTGCCATTTATATTTTTTTTAAGCAACTGAAAAAAGCACAAATGTCAGTGCATGTGAAAGCTTCCCCAGGGCCCTAAAAACCCAACATGATCTCACAAAGTTCCGTGGGATAGTCACGGAATTTTTTGCTCATTTTTCCGTGGCATTCTCACGGATCTCCGCATATTTCCGTGGCCCTGCCACGGACTTTCTTTTCCGTGGCATTCTCACGGATTGGTTACTCAACTGCTTTTTCCTATTTTCAAACCATTGTCGCTTCGGTTTAGGGTTAGATTTGGTGTTTGCATTAGTATGTCACTTTAAGAATTTGTTTATACTATTTTTTCGGATGTATTCTTTTATATTTTCTAAACTTTAATCAATTGTTGCCTGGTGTTGGGGTTAGAGTTGGGTTTGGGTAGGGATGTCATTTTATGTAAATCTAACCCTAAACCGAAGCGACAATGGTAAGAAAATAGGACAAAACAGTTGAGTAACCAATCCGTGAGAATGCCACGGAAAAGAAAGTCCGTGGCAGGGCCACGGAAATATGCGGAGATCCGTGAGAATGCCACGGAAAAATGAGCAAAAAATTCCGTGACTATGCCACGGAAATTCGTGAGATCAGGTTGTAAAAACCCCTTAGACTCCAGTGTGTTAAAACAGTCGATTCAGGAATGTGCTGAAATATCACTTCAGGTTAGAATTAAGCACCTCCTCCATACAATGACCACTTTTGTAGACCCGCCCACAGCTTCGTGTGACACGCGTGTGGGCCAGGGGCAAAGCAAACCATGCAGTGTCTCAACAATCAGTAAACATGTCTTTAAAGATTGCCAAATGTAACCAAAATTACTTATAAATAAATTTTTCCTGAGAGACTTTTATTTTGATGCGGTGATCTGTTATGAGTACCCATGGAAACGGAGTCTTCGGTTGTGGAAGAACCGTCTAGGAAGAACACAGACGCTGTATACCTTAACTCAGAGGTATACATTAGGAATGCGTGGTTAAAGTTTTTAAAGAAGTTCCAGCTCGCGTAGGTAGTGTTTGTTTACTTTGTGTACCGCGGATTCATTCAAAGAAGCCACAAGTCGATGCTAGATTTGCAGAGAGACTGTAATTAAAAGCACCACTAATATTGGATCTGACAAAAATACCACAGCAGTATACACAGTAAGTAAAACATTTGACTTTATTTAAGATAACGTTACTGCGTTTCACTATTGCTTTGTAAGAGATGTCCTGTTGTAACATCCGTGTCTAAACATGTGTTTGACTGTTTTAATTTACTAAAAACATTAAACGATTAATAAAGGTGCAACACTTAACAATACGACTGTAATATAATGGTAGAAATATACAAAGTTAGTGATAAGGAAGGACTTACCAACCGCAATTTAGATTCTGATGCCCGCTTACTGTGTTGTATACAGTAATTTAGGCAAGTTGCGTTTGAAAGGTCAAACATTCAACAAAGCTTTTTTTTAACATATAACTGTGGTATGTAACTTATACGTGTATGTAAGAGCAACCTCACCAGGACAAAAGAAATATACAAAGTTATTGATAAGGACTTATCAGCCGCGGTTTAGATTCTGATGCGCACTTACTGTGTTGTATACGATAATTTAGTCATGTCAAGTTTAAAATTTTGTTTCTACTTTACTATATGTATTGTCATTTATGTGTATCATCTTTAGCACCCAGAATCTTTTGTGGCTTAAACATATATGTGTTCGGCTGCTATTTTTACACATTAATGTTCTTATAACATTTCTCCACATGTAATGACGGGGAATGAAGCTATCCAATCATAGCAGTGGGCGTTTACATCCAGGTCTTCAATGCTGCCGCCCCTTTAAACAAACCATTTCTCTAGAGAGCTACTAGTCCATGTTACAAAATAGCCTATTACTTATTGCTTTTGATGTTTTTGAATGTAAAAACCAGGCAAACATCATAAGTAGACCTCAGACAACAGTATAAAACAATCAAATCGACAGGTTCATTGCCACTTTAATAAACCTGTTAACTGAACTCTGGCCTGCACATTTGCAGCATTTTTGTCAAATCAACACATTTTTTAATGTTACTTTAACTTAAAAAAATAAGTTAAACAATTTTAACTTGAATTTAAAGTTATGTCAATTTTTTAAGCCAAAAGTTAAAATAGTAGGTTGAATTGACTTGCAAAACCAAGGTTTTTTTAATTACAGTGTGTTGTGAGACAATACATTATTATTATTATTATTATTATTATGTTAAATTCAACAGAGGAGACAGGAGAGAGAAGTCAGGCAGTTGAGGAGGAGAAAGAGTTAGAAGGAGAAGAGAAGGAAATAATCGGTAAAGGGCCCTCCCAAGACAGATATCAGAAAACACACACAAGGTGCACAGTTTGCGCCTGTTGTTTTTTGAAAATAAATATGTTGTTTTAAAAATTTAAAAATGTATTCTCAAGTGTTTTTTTTGGGGGGGGGGGGTGTCTTCTGTATTTGGAAAATTCTGGCAATGGCCTTGCTTACAGCTAAAACAAATATAAATGATGCATCCTCATTACAAAACCGAAATTAACTTAAAATTAAGATTAGTTATGTTTAAATGTTTAGGTTTTTAATAATTATTTGGCATTGAAAAAAAGTTGATTTAGCATATTTAAGACAAAATATATACAAAATGAACCATACAGTTCAGTGCACTGTTGTATTGTAAACTTGTGCAGCATTTAATACAATTGATCACCAGATTCTTTTAAATAGATTAAATGATTATGTTGGTCTATCTGGAACAGTTTTAAATTGGTTTTTATCATATCTTAGTGAAAGAACATTTGTAGGATCCATTAATAATACCTTATTATAAAGTACCATGTGGGGTTCCTCAGGGATCAGTTTTAGGACCACTACTTTTTAATCTATATATGTTACCTCTTGGTCAACTCAGCAGGAGGCATGGTATCTCTTTTCATAGTTATGCAGATTACACAGAGTTGTATGTAGCTGTGTCTCCTGACAACCCGGAGAAAATCGATTCCCTAGTAAATTGCATTAAAGATATAAATGATTGGTTTTCACAAAACTTCTTACAACTCAACCAAGACAAAACTGAAGTCTTGCTTATTGGATCAAAAACCCAGTGAGAGAAATTGATCTCTAAACTAAATGTACTTGGATTAAACCCAAGCCAAGTGGCAAAAAACAAGACATTTTTGTTCTCATTTGCATCTCATAATGTATACCTGTATGCTTACAGTATATCATGAGATGACAGCAGTAGAGCTCTTTTGACTACAAACTATTTAAATACCAAAACAAAAGCCCTACAGTGACAAGTGATCTGATTGAGTGTGCAAAATCTCTGTGCCCCTGGGATTTATTTAGTCGTTTCTTTTGATGCTGCTTTATTTGTCATTTGAATGTCTTTTATACTACACATTTGTGTGTGTCCAGGTGACCTATTTTATTTAGTTTCTATGTTGGGGGGTGCAAATTCACTTATATAGTAATATACTTTAAGTCAGACATAACTACACTGTAAATACTCTGTAAAAAATGACTTTCTCACTTAGTATTTTTGTCTTGTTTTCAGTAGAAATATCAAAAAATTCTTAAATCAAAATGTATTTTCTTGATGAGAAAAATTACCTAAGAAAATAATACTAGTTTTTAGACAAAAAATAAACAATTTAAGTGAATTTGTGCTTAAAACAAGCAAAAATATCTGCCAATGGGTGAGAAATGTATACTTGAATTAAGTGTTTAAGAAAATGAAATCTTATTTCACAATTTTTTTTCTTACCCCATTGGCAGATCATTTAGCTTGTTTTAAAGACAATTTCACTTAAATTGTATATTATTTGTCTTAAAACTAGACTTATTTACTTGGGTCATTTTGCTCATCAAGAAAAAGCTTCTTAATTTAAGAATTTTTAGATAATTCTACTGAAAACAAGACAAAAATACTAAGTAAGAAAGTCATTTTTTGCAGTGTATATATTACTTATACAATTCATGGCCACAAAACAATGGTGACATGCATTCATATTTTATTTTGTTGCTCGGTTGGTAAAGCATTACATCTGCAATGCAAAGGTCATAAGTTGGATCCCAGATAAGCATTTATGACCACAAAACCAGTCATAAGTCAAAAGAGTTTATTTGTAACAATAGCTAACAATACATTGTATGGGTCCAAATATAGATTTTTTTATCCCAAAAATCATTAGGATATTAAATAAAAATCATGAGAATATTCCATGAAGATAACTTGTATGAAACATTTATTTATTAATATGTGTTGCTTGGAACCAGGGCCGGAGTGGGACTCATTTGGGACTCATCACTTTAGGTTATGACTTACTTATATAAAAATAATTAAATCCACAGTAGCCTACATAAGTCTACAATAGTGCACTGTTCTCTGCAGTAATAATGATTCTGTTGCAAGACTTTTTTTAATTACATTAAAGATCTCTGTTATAGGCTACTCTACAATTTTTTTGTAATTTCCAAGTTTTCCCATTAGTTTCTGTCATATCATATATTCCTTTTAATTCAAATTGAAAGTTTCCAGCCTAGAAAATTCCAGGAATTTTGCAACCCTAAATACAATACAATCACTTCAGGAGTTGGACTTGTTTTGAAACAGTGACATTGATTGGTTTCACAACAGGTGAGTGACATTTCATCAGTCATTTGACGATGAGCTTAGATTTCTGTAAGTCATGATTGATAAAATAATTAGGAAAAATGGTCTGGGGTATCATTTTTACGCTGATGATACTCAAATTTACATCAGCTCTAAATCTGATATTACTGTCACCTCAAAAATTCCCTCAGATTATGTTCGGGAAATAAAAACGTGGATGCAGAATCATTTTTTAAAACTGAATTCATCTAAGACAGAGATTCTACTTATTGGCACACCTGTGGCTACTCACAAAGGGAGACATTTTATTTTTTAGTTTTATCTCCATCTTTCTGTGCTCGTAACCTTGGTTTGATTTTTTTATGCTAATCTAACACTAGACTCTCATATTAAGAGTATCACAAAATCTGCATTCCATCATCTAAGAAATATTGGAAAAATTAGGCCCTACCTTTCTCTACCTGATGCTGAGAGGCTGATTCATGCATTTGTGACTTCTAGGATTGATTACTGTAATGCACTTTTTGTTGGTTTACCCGCTAAATCTATAAAACGCTTGCAGTATATTCAGAATTCAGCAGCATGTGTGCTTTTTCACACGGTGACGATTTCTAAGGGGGTGGAACCATAGCTAGGGATGATTGGTTCCGCCCGGAAGTGTTCCCACCCGGACGGCAAAGCAAAGACACCGGAACTTCAGGTAAATGCCGCGAGGCAAATTAAGCTTGATCTAACACAGGTGTGAGTAATGAACGTAGCGGCTGGGGATTGCAGACGGAGAGGGATATAAAAAGGAGCTTCAAACACGAAGGAGGGAGTTCATTGTTGTTGTTTGTGGCAGCTGTGTTGCGCTATTGAACCGTTCCAGTGTTGCAGAGTGAGGATCTGGGCTAGGTCACTCTGGTAGCAGTAGGAATTGATGTTTTGCTGGAAACAAAGCAAAGAAGGAAACGGAGCCAGAGGCTGAGTATACGATTAATTGAAGAATTCGGAAACGAATTGATCTATGTACATCATTGATGTGTTTGTAGTGTTGTTGAAGAATGACTCACCATAAGTGCTGCTGAAGTAAACGGTAGCAGTGGATTTACACCTGGGTGAAGAGGATTTCATCTATTGTAAAGGAGAAGGAAACAAAGGAGAACATCATTAACCATTGTGAGTACTCAGTGTTGATACCGTGTGTCATTGTATAGTTGCCTGTTCAACGTGTATTGTGAGCCTTCAGTGATTAGGATAACCGCCCTACCACGGAGTAGAGTGCTGGGAGAGCCGAGAGGTGACAATCCTGGGAGGAGTGAGGGGCCGCAGCAGCGACGTTCTACGACACTGGTCTGCACTGTACCACGCCAACCGGTCCCAGGGACAGTTCAAGGAGGTCGGGCTGCGACCTTATTTTTCAGGTAGAAGTGTGAGGAGTGCTGTGGGTGTGAGTCTGTGATTTGCTGTGAGAGTACACTTTAAATTAGTGCAGTGTGATGCTGTGTTGTGTTGTCAGTAGCCCCCTACACTGAATTCGTCGTGGGAGAACGATAGGCTGTGGAGGCCGGTGAATTAACTTACAGTATATGCTGTGTGTGTCCCCTGTATTGGAGCTCCAAGTGTAGCGCGCTTTCCGTCATCCCTTGGACTTGGCTTGACTCGGTGGAACGGTGGGGAAGGACATTGGTATACCAGACTGCTGTGAGTAAACTACCATTAAGAAGTGCTCTGTGTGTATGAAGAACATTGTACGGTTGTAAAAAGGGTGGCGTAGATCAATCTCACCTGTTACGGAGCCTCTTCAAAGGTGCGCCCCTGTCCAGTTCTCTGTAGTCAGAGTGGAAGAGAGGAGAGGGCAGCGTTCGGCTTGGAGTGGCAGTGCTGGATTTCCCCCTTTTTCAGTATCAGAGGCCTTTGGGAAGGTTGTGCCACGACGCTTCGCCATCTCAAGGTTTGGAGAATATCTATCGATTGATTGAAGTGCAGTCACCGTAAGTCCACCATCCACAAACAGTAGTCATTGTCGTAACCACCTGTTGAATGTCCAAAAGTTACTATTGATGGAGGGAAGCCAAAGAAACACAGTGGTTAAAGCTAACTTACCTCTGCTTTATTTGTAAAGAGCTGCCAGAGTGACCAGTGAAAGTCCCAGTGTCCGCCAAAGTAATCCTCTGTGTTACAGCTAAAAGCCTGCAGAAGGAAAGAGCCTGAGTCCAATACCTGTGAAGTACTTACCTGTATGCGGTCACGATTACCTGGGTGAGCGAGAAAGTCCCAGTGTTGTACAAGCAATCTTCTGTGTTACAGCTAAAAGCCTGCAGAAGGAAAGAGCCTGAGTCCAATACCTGTGAAGTACTTACCTGTATGCCGTCACGATTACCTGGGTGAGAGAGAAAGTCCCAGTGTTGTACAAGCAATCTTCTGTGTTACAGCTAAAAGCCTGCAGAAGGAAAGCGCCTGAGTCCAATACCTGTGAAGTACTTACCTGTATGCCGTCACGATTACCTGGGTGAGAGAGAAAGTCCCAGTGTTGCACCAATAATACTCTGTGTTCCAGTTCGAAGCCTGCAGAAGGAGAGAGCCTGAGTCATACCTGTGAAGTACTTACCCGGACGCCATCCCGAGTTACCTGGGTGAGAGAGAAGGTCCCAGTGTTGTACAAATAATCCTCTGTGTTACAGCTAAAGCCTGCGGAAGGAGAGAGCCTGAGTCAATACCTGTACGCCATCCCGAGTTACCTGTGGGAGAGAAAAGGCCTAGATTATTGTTGAGTATTGCTCTGTGTTTATAGTGAGAGCCCGTGGGCAAAGAGGGTGGGAATCCAGCGGCCTGAGGAAACTTACCTGTTCCAACCTCAGGCTAAGACCAAGGAGTAAAGACCACTCTAACATCGGAAGCTACCAGGTACCTTTGCCACGTAGTTCACAAAGTGTTGAACCTTTCTTTTTAATCTGCCTCCAGGAGAAGAGGAGGGCGCCACGGGATCAACAAAACAAGGTGGAGGAGCCTTGCCCTGTTCGTCTTCCCCTATCCCCGTTCTCGGTGTCTTGGACCCCTGACACCTGGCCCCCCCTTTTTTTCCCTGACACGGCCCACCTGGAGGGCAGAAAGAGATCCTTGGTTTTAACTCTAACCTTTTCCCTTTCCCTATACCTTTTAAATAAATTAAATAAAACTATATTTTAAATTTCAATTTCACCTGTGTTGTCTGGTCATTGGGTTGGCTTTGGGACCTCCTCGAGGTGGAAACTAGAGGAAGGGGCGCGGCTTGTTTACATCAGTGGTCCGCCCCGACCTGTGACACTTAAATATACTTTACCACGTCAGCACATTGCAGGTGTGCTTTATAGTTTGCATTGGTTACCTGTCCAGTCACGCATTGTTATTAAAACACTTACACTAACATATAAAGCTGTGCATGAAATAGCACCTTTTTATATTTGTGACTTAGTCAGCCAGTACGCGCCATCTCGTTCCCTCTGGTCTATGGACTCTCTTACTCCTTAGCAGCCTCCCTATAGATTAAAATATATGGGGGAGAGAGCTTTCTCTGTTGCGGCACCCAGGTTATGGAATGCACTTCCTCTTTCTGTTAGAGATGCTCCTACTTTAGCTAGTTTCAAGAAGTTGTTGAAAACACATCTTTTTAATATTTGCTTACATAGACTGTCATGATTAGTATTTTACTGTGTTGTACTGTAATGATTATTTTGTTCTTTTGTATTTATTTGTTTCATTGATATTTTACTTGTTTTAATTTTTGTAGCACTTTGGGTTTTAGAAAATTAATAAATGTTTTATTATTAATATTGATGGACTAGCGAACAGAGATGTAAGAGGCCAAATCTCCCAGCCGGAGGCCCTAGGCAATTGACTGCTCTGCCTATCAGTAGCGGCGTCCTTGACACTACCACAAAAACAAGCCCCCAAAGTGAGTCCCCAAAAGTGTATTTTTTTATTGAAGAGTAAACAAACTTAGATACAAAATAAGCATTAAACAAAATGTTATTAAAAACAAAGTAATAGTTGGTCTAAAGTAGTCTTATTTATAGTTGGTTTAATAGAGTTTTTTACAGGTGGAAAGAAGTTTGCTTCTAAAAGTTTTTAGATAAGTGTAGATAATAATCTTTTATGTTCATTTCAGAGTGTTTGTGTGTTAATAAAAAAAACTTATATATATATATATTTTATTGAAACAAAAAAAAAACGAATCTGTTTTAGTGCAAATTGCTGCCACTACCTGGATTAAAATTTTTACACTTGCTAAGTGTGTTCCAGTGATCTTCATGCCCACTTGAAAACACTTGGAGAAAATACAGGAAATACATGTCAAGTGGTCAAGGGTAAAGACCGCAAGTGTTGCTTTAACTGTAGTTGAGCTGAGCTGCTTGCGCATGTGCTAATGAAATGGTCCACTCACTTTATAATGGGGGTGAATTCATGCAGATAATAATATCGTTAAAACTTTCACAGAGATATTGAAAAATACAAAATATGATTAATACCCAATTAAATGTAATTCAGATTCACCAAGTTTACATGTGTTTTGTAAGACCCTGATCAAACACACCTGTGCAAGCTAAGGTAGCTCAGGGCCCAGGGCTTACACTTACAGGAAAGTTTAGTGAAACATTACAGTACTTATGTGAAAGTGCATCAAATATTTTTCAAACCTGTTTGCCAAAAGCCTTGCAACATCGTGTGGCTGGTGGTAGGTTAATTTTCATTGAGCCAGACCTGTCAATCAATTTTGAATGTACATTTTAGCAGTTACCTTGGTGTCATCATCATATAACAAATCAGCGGTCCAAATTGGTTTTCGAGCACACCAGGGTTTCTTTCTGACTGGTGAGTATGGGGCTGCAGACTGCACACGTTGTGCTTTTTACAAAAATTGCCACTGCGTCGGACTCAGGTCTAATTTTCTTAGGTTTTGTCTTGGGTCGGGTTTGGATAAAAAGTTATTTGGGTCATTTTGCCATGTAACTCTGAAGAAGCCTGATAAGGCTGATTCTTTAAGAAGTTTTTTTTCTCCTGAAGCTTCAGTCTCCTGGCTTCACTAGTACAACTGGCCCTGTCGTCCTCTCGATGATTGGCCAGATTTCTCCAGGGAGTTCTGCATTCCAGACTAACATCTCAATGCTTTTATCTGAAATGAGAAATAGAAGAAGAGGTTGCCCCCACCCTTTCCCCACAAGAACCTTAACACATTCAAAACATCAAAGTCATACAAGTTTAATTACAGAACATTAAACATCACTAACGTTTAAGAGAAATTATTTTCAAATTAATGGCATTACGATATTTCTCATAAATAACATTTACATATCGATGACATTAAAACATTTTCTATTAATTATCATGAATTATAGAGAACCACCCCCTTTCATAGTAAACAATTATTTTCCAAAACTCATGAATATTTTTGCTACTATTATGAAACAATTATCTAGTTCACATCAACATCTGCTTGTGACTGAGTTAGGGCACACTCATCCAAACCAAACCATGCCCCAGCTCGATTGTCCCCCCTCCCTACTCCCCCTGAAGCACGCGCTCACACTGTACTTTTATCGATCCGAGCCTGTGCGCGCTTTTATCATTAAGATGTAATTGTTTTGAAAAACGAAGGAAGTAAAGCGCTCTCTTAACACTGGAAATGTTAAGTCTGTGTTTTTTATTCAGAGTCGTTTGTTCCGTGATGACAGACAGAACTCTCACATGCCTTCATATTGCTTAGTTTATCTGTCATGTGTGCAGCTCGGACATTCACGTAACCCATGTTGTCAAAACCATGGTTATTTTGTGGTTACTATGGTTTTACTACAGTAACCATGTTTTTTGTTTATAACTGTAGTAAAACCATGGTTATTTTTTGTAAGGGAGGAAGATCTGCATATTGTTCCAGATTCTTTAGGAAATCTAATGGATCCTGCTTGGCATGATTACATTTCCCCAATGTTTTATTTCTATGTTTCTATTTTAGTTGGATTAAATGCTCTCACCATGGTAGAGGTCATTTGCTCTTCCCTTCCTTCACTAGTATGCATTCTTGTAGTCACATGAACTGGTCCCATTGGATATCTAACTGTAGAGTACTGACTACTGAATAGCCCTTTTCACACAGACATTCCGGAAAATACACGGAAAGTGCACCCGGGATTTTTCCGGGATCATTCGATTTTTTGTTCATTCACACTGCCAAAGATTTGCTGGAATCTGTGTGTGCCTTCATGGAGATAAGGTCCCAGAAAGACACATGACCTGTTTAAAGTCATGCACTATCTTCTCCGCAGTGTCTGAAGTTTTGCTTATTATTTATCTCTCCAGAAACCACTGGTGTGCATTTTTGGAGCGTGTGACGCACGATTCTATGCTGGTGAATGATCTCAGCTTCAGAGTGGATATTTGAAAAGCTCCCAGATCTCCGCTTTAATCCAGTTTGCAGATATTTCTCATCGTGATTGTAAATGTCATTTAATATCCCAGTTTTGAGTAGCTGAAGGATCTTATGGGATGATGTGCTAGAATTTTTGTTTATTATAAGTGTGATGCGATATTATTTTATGCTGCTGAATGATCTCCGCTTCAGCGCAGTAAGTAACAAGCTAACTTACCTGATGTCTGGTTCAGTTCAGTTTGCTGACATTTCTTGTCATGAATGTTGATCTGCATGTAACTCCCTCGTTTTAAAGAGCTGAACCTTTATTCTAGTGATCACACACACGTTCTCAATACGACATGCTCATTACGGCATTGTTTCGGCTTCTTGTTCACACAGATGGTTTTCCATGTATCTTACTAGGTCCTCTTTCTGGGAGCCATCCCAGAAAATGTAAAGGACGTGTTTGTGTTCACACAGAGGCTTGCCTTCTGTGTGAATGAGGTTAATGACTAAGAACCTCCCAGTGTTTCCCAACCCTCAACACTCTTCCTGCAAATCTGGCATATCTGAAACTGGACTACACACTGTGATGTCTAACAATGTCTTACTAGCATTGTCTTACTAGCATTTTTCCCAGTTGTGCCTTTCATTATCATTCACTGACAGGCTGTCTTTGCTTCCTCCAAATTGTTGGCCAAATTTTCCACAGATAATTTAAGCTTGACCTTGTTAGTTCTACGGAGTGCAATCTCATTCTGCAATTAAACTTAACCACCTGTGATTGTCTAGTGATCATGAAGACCTTATTTAGCTTGCACAGGTGTGTTTGATCAGGGTTGGAGCTAAACTATGCAGTGCTCAGCCCTCCAGGGTAAGATTTGAATAGCCATGCTTTAGAATCTTAACAGAAAATATAACACCACAACCAATTTTTAGTTACTTTAGAAACATACAAACGTAAACACTTCGCTTCAAGTATGTTAGAAACAAAAATTCCAATAAAACTCTGTCACCACACTGCACTGGGTTAATTCAGTTTCGTTAGAATCTTAAACAGAATTGTACAGAATAGGCTTAAGAACTCCTCCTGCTAATACTAAACTAATTTCTTTCTGTCTTTAAAATTTTATTTTCTGGATTTTTTAAACCAGGGGGTTTCTTAAAATAACAACAGCAACAAAAACAGCATAAAAATAATACAAATACATCTTTCTTACCCTTCCCTGCTTTTTTCAGAAATCCCTCGCTGCTTGGCTCGCCAGTGTAAGAAAAAATGATAAGGACTTTGAAGATCTCAATCAAAAAAGTAGTTTATTCGATTGAAGCAGTAGCAAAGTACATGAAGCTCTCAGGGTTCATCGAAGTTGGAGTGAACGTTTAACCCAAATCAGTCTTAAAACTTATACAGTTAAAAATCTGTTTCCCCACTCCTAATCCTGTACCCTTTGAGATGTAAACCAAAAATACCACTGTAAATGACCACTCTCACGCTGTGTTCTCAATTCCTTACAGTCACCAAATCAAATGGTCGAATCAAATGGTCGAATTGATCTGATTAGGCTACAGTGCTCTCACCAGTGATGCGCGGGTTGATCCAAATGAGCAGGTGCCTGCGGTCACCCGTGGTTACGAGTCATCCAAAAATATTTTAAAGGATATTCGGGTCGCGGTCGGTCAGGTAGTTTAAAATAAAGATGCCAATAAACTATTTTAAACAATTACTACTTTTAAATAATGCGGGCCAGGGTATATATATATATATATATATATATATATATATATATATATATATATATATATATATATATTTATTTATATGTGTATTTTTTGCACTCCAGGTTGCAGGTGGGTTAGTTGAAAACGTTGGTCGGGATGTTTATACACTGACCCGCGCATCACTGGGGCTCACTCGAGTAATTGGCTGATGTGTAAACAGATGTCTTTTATTATCATAGACCCCCTTTGACCTGTGTTGGTTCTCAAAGTAATACTTTTGGTTCCATACTATAATTTAGATAATATACCTTCAGGTTATATTATCAGTGCATTGCTTGGAGTGAGATTGCCTCTAAAATAATCAAGCCTTTTAGGAGGATGAGCTTGTTTTAACAAAGGCAGTCTGTAATTCTTACAGCACATAATGGTACCAAATGTAATACCTAATATTACATATTAGGACCATAGAAATATAGGACCTAAACAACTGTGATGACAACATGCATGTTGTATAATGAACATGTTTTGAAGAAACATATGCATTTTATTCTGTATATATATATATATATATTCTTATTTTTCCTTGATTCATATATTTTCTATTGCCAGAGGATCAGAGGTGTGTTTGCCCTTAGTAGTTGCTCTGACTTATAAAAGTATATCTTCTGTATCCCTGTGATGACCAAGTACAGCATCTGGAACACAACAGCTATTTCCTAACCCTAAACAAAACAGCATGTGCTCGACAAAACACAAACACACAACACAAGGTGATTAGACTGGGACTATTACAAAATCATCCTAGATAATGTAAAGAATATAATGTGAAAATATAAATTAAATATCTTGAATATTGACCGAGAAATGTTATATCAGCGATTTGAATCATAGTGAAATTAATGCCTGAAATCAAACTGTGATGCTCTTTATCTTACAATAAGATGGCAATGCCTTAAATAAGACTGGGTCAAAAATGCTTGACCAAACCTTTTTATTATAATTATTAACATTATTTATAAGGTAAATAACAGGTTTAACACACCAGCAGCTTCAGTAAAGCAAAAATAACGACAGATCATTGAAACTATACTGCTATACTGTTAAGTGATTCTGAAGACTGTTTCTTATCAACAGGATTCTCAAATGAAATGAAAAGGACAACTATAGTAGACTACAGCATACATTTCCATTGATTTCTTAAAGCTGTTGCAAGAATCTTTAATATACATAACTGGACTAGTTTAGCATTCGTTGCATTTCTGTTTTATCACAATCAACTCAATTCTGGACTGCATAAAATACTTCCTATTCCTAACTTATTATTATAGTTTATGTTAATTAGCTTATTATGTTGTCTTATGAACTGTTGCTTGTATGTACGTCCTGTCGCTTGTAGCTGCATTGTAGTTGCTGCATGGCAGAGACTGTTGCTTGTGTTCTTGTATGTCCTGTCGCTTTTAGCTGCATCTTCTTTTAAGCTTGTAGCACATGAATGTTTTGTTGCATGTTTGTTTTGGTATCTTATACTTGCTGCTGTAACAAATGTAATGTTTATTGTATTTATTAACTCATTTTTCTTATTACTTATTAATTGTTTTCAGAGTGCCTATTGTATATCTGGCCTAGGACTACAGATGAAAACTAGCCTTTCGGCTAACTCTGGCATATTTTACAGCTAAGCTGTTATGTTAATATGCATTGTCCTTGCATAAATAAAAAAATTATACGGGCTATGTTAATTAAAAAAGACTGGGCTTACTTCGCATCAGAATCATAACACAAATCATGGAACGTTAAATCACTGTTTTTTTTTAACTGGGGCGAACAGAGCGAAAACTTTAAAGTGGAAAGGGAATTATATTGTATTGTTCCAGCGTCACATTATGTAAACTGCATTTATTAAGGAATGCACACATGCAGATGGCATAGCAAATATCAGTATATACACACACCTTGTTCTCTTCTGAAGTTCACTTCGCACTGTGAGAACATGGATTGAAGAAGGTGCTAAAAATGCAGAGGTAAGACAGGGCGGAGTTAAGAGGGCCCAGCTTAAGGGGGTTGTGCATGCCGCACAGTCCTTGGCTGGGCCCCCAAAAGTTAATGGGCCCTTAGAATCATCCTAAGCTTTCCCCCCTTACGGTGCCCCTGATTTGCCTTGATAACATGTATCACATTAAACACAATCTGAGGTGATGGTAGACACAAACTGCTGTCCAGAGACACTTAAAATAAACCAGTAAACTAGAGAATGTAAAAATAAATAATTAATTTGTAAGCAGCTATTCAAGTATTTTTTGAAGCTGCTGAGTGTTGTTGGATGATGCCTTTAAAGTAAGCTTACACTTTGCTGTTATTAACTAAATGTCCACTCAAAAGTTGAATGCTCATTTTTGATTTTTTTTATACACCCGCACATAAATTAATATTTCCTACTTGCTTATTGATAATAGCATAGCCTTGTGTAAGGTCAAAAAACTGTGTACACCTTCCCCCAATCAGCACCCGTTACCTGAAGAAAGGTTTCTACCTATATTGGTGAATCATTAGACAAGAGTGACCGTGACCCCTACTGGACACCTTTACATGAGAATGTTTAAACAAACGGTAAAATGGCTCTTACACAATGACATAACAAATAATGTTTCATCAGAAATAACCTATATTTATATTAATTAACCATGTTGATAACAACAATGTTGTTATCTGCCATCAGAAATCCACATTTATATCTTCCTGTCCAATCATCTTTTAGTGCAATTATTCATCTACATTAGATTAAATTACATTATTGCCTGTTTGAGACGCATAGCCCTGTTGCGTATAAAATAAAAAGAAAATGAAACACAAAGGATTTATTTTATTTTATTTAAGTTTCAATTAGTTATCTTTTTTGTAAAGTCTCATCGCATAAATACCAAAAACAGACATTCAGTCAGAGATTCAAGATTCAGTGCCAATCCCAGGGGCGGGGCCACCCCAAGTGCCCCCCCTCCCACACCATCAGTCTCGTCAGTATTAATTATGTACTAGTGGTTTTGCTTTTCTTAAAATAAAACTTCATATTTTACAGGGCTTTGATTTATTTATATTACATTTTTTTTATTAGCTTAAAATATTAAAATATAAATTTTTGTGGAGGCTCCGCCTATGAAAAAGTGTCTAGACCCGAGGAACCACTCTACCGTGACATGATGTTATCGGAGTCAATTAGTAGGCGCACACTTATAGTAACGAACGGTGGTGGCACCAATAAAAAGCAAGGAAAAACAAGGAAAAACACAGAGGACGGAGAAAGGAGTTTTATGCAGATAGTGAAAAAGGACAACAAAGTCATAGGTGAGTGAGCTGAGTTTTGATATGTTTCCTTAAATGTGGAAACCTGCGATTAGTAAGTTAGAGCTAGCTCCTCTCTGTTACTGTCGAGAATGCTCATTACTAAAGTTGAAGACAACCTAACGGTACATTAAAAGAATATATAAAGTCACGTTTGCCTTTGTGTTTGTAATAAATAGTGGTGTGTTAGATCGCAGTTTATCCATACGGATCAGAACCCACGTTTCAACCCGCATGCGATTCGATCGCGGATTAAACAGGGATAGTTTATAATTTACACGTGTTTTAAAATGTTAACCTTCAAGTGCTTTTAAGCAATTTAACACTAAAAAGGCACTAAGTGAGTAGCTGTATGCAAAGACAGGTTGAATGTGTCCGGTCCCGTTCCAATCAGACGTAATCCTCCCTATATCCTTCAAATATTGATGTGTAAACTTTAGGGAGAGTTGGGCTATTGTATCTCATAGTGTATGGAATAGATCAATGAAAAACAACGTAACTTTTTTATGTGGAGTGACTGTTTAAGCTGTCTGTGTGTGCATGGGTTTATTTAAGACGACAAGTGCCCTCAATAGTCGACACACGGAGAGAGCTTTGCGTTGATTCGGCGCAAAAACATTAACATGTCATACGACTATCAATAAACGTCTAGAATTTCCTCAGCCTCTAAACTTTCATTGCTATTAACTGTTTTCCTTTTGTTAAGTACATTTTCTGTTGCATGAAGCAGGTTTCACTTTCAGGTGCACAGGCTTTGCAAACTCTAGATAAAACACAAAGTTTAAACCAAGCATTGTCCAACATCTGATCCTGATCTAAACCAGTTTGGATTTATCTGGATTTGTCGACTCCAAACTTACTCTGAATTTTGAAAATTAAGAGTTTGTTGTTCAAATAGCTTCATGCAACAGACCACAGCCTCAGAAGCATATTTAAAGAAAACAACATAAACATTATTTTTTTCTGTACTCACTGGGGCTCTGTGCAATATGCCATTTAATACAACCAAATGTTAGGGATGGCGAAAACGAAAAATTTTCTTGACCGGCCACCGAGCCTCATTGGCCGGTTGAAACCGGTTAACTGATAGGCCTATTAGTTTAAAATATGCTATACTATTTAAAATAAACAGCCATTTCGAGCCGCGCCTGCAATTTCGCAACTCGCATCTCTCTGCGCTCTGCCTCCGGCTCACACACACACAGACCTCACAATACTTTTTAAATCCCCTACAGCGTGAAACATGAGTCCCGCAAACGGCGCCGTGCTTAGTTTCGAAATAGTTTAGGTACTAGGTGATCGCGTTGAACTTGAAAATAAAGGCGTTTGTGAAGCTCATTTGAAAATTGCCGCGGCTCATTTAATAAAATGACAGCTCAGAAGAGAGAGACTGCGCTTTAGTTTGGGGTAGTAATATTAAAGACATAGGATGATCATCATCACCTTTTCTGTTACCACTGAAATATAGATGTAATGTATTTCCAAATCTAAACCCATCTTATGCGGAATGTTGCCTAATAGACTGCAACACAATAAAACCAATGGATTAAACGGGCACCTTCAGAATGTGTAAAAGCACCGGCCAAAGCAGGTCTCGCACTGTTTTTGTTCTAGAACAAATGCAGCAAAGATATTTAATGTTTGTATGAGGCATATAGGCCTACGCTGAGTTTTATTTATTTATGATGAGGTGCGTTCTAATTAACAATGCAATGCAAGTGAACGCGCAGTGCCGGCGCCTTCATGCACGGACCGGTAATTATATACTCTGCTATATTTGCTTTTTATTTAATAAATACATGCATTTGGTTGATTAAACATTTATTAAAATTAAGATACAATTTATACAAAACGAAATTCACTTCAAAGAAATGCTTTCTACAAAGCAAAACTTAATAAAGTGGTAAAAATCATGGCTGAGGATTTACAGAAACAAAACTTACTCTGCACTTTACTGTTAGCCTAAAAGACATAAATGTTAATAATTTGGAACACAACCAGGAGCAGGGCCGCCTTAACCTAATGTGAGGCCCTGGGGCTGAGAGGTTTTGGAGGCCCCCCATACCCTCAATTTATAGTCTCATTTTGGAAAAAAATGTGTAATATCTATGTAATCTACATCACAAAATGTAGTTTTCCCTCTTTGACCCAGAAAACACCATATTATCATTAATAACATATCACTGAGCCCACTTCAGCATAAACACAAGACACTTTATTTAACAACCACAAACAGCAACTTGTGGTGAAAATAAAACCAAAAATATATATGTTTATAAGCTTTATATCTATATAGTTTTTGGAATATACAAATTTGCAGAAAATTGCCACTCACTAACTAAATGCTCACCACAGTTGTAAAAATATAAGAAGTTAAAGTTAGTTTTAAAGTGAAAATGCATTAATGTTAACAAAAGATAAGTCTTATAGACAGAATCTTGTTTTTTAATCAGTTATTTATTTTGTAGGCTATTGAAGATATAGTATGCATTGTATTTAGTATTTATGCATACTACGCATGTAAAACGAACACGTATGAATATGCACAAAACAGACAGGGAACATACATGTATATAAGATCTTTAGATAAGGAAATTATAAATATGAATGGTGCGATCAGGGGATGATCATTTGAGATGGTCTTGTCACGCTTTAAGTTGCACATTTACCGTTGCGTCGTCTTTCTAAACCAGATGTGTGTACTGTGAGCTTACATCGCGTCAAACTACAGCGCTCCAGCTGCGCACGCGTCACTGATATAAACGCGAGTAAACTTAAACTTTATAACAACGAACAGCATTAATGTTCGGGAACCCCTTTTTTATTTGGCGGCACAGTTTCTTGCGCACGGTTGGAGAGACTTCTGCATGCCAGAGACGCAGCTGTACGAGCACAGAGAGAGCGAGCGCGCGCACGAAAGAGAGAGAGACCTGCACCTCAGTGCTTATTATGAAATTTCGGAAATCACTCTTTCATTTGTTGGAGGATTATTTCCCGTTTCTCTGTCACACTCACTCTTACATGCAGGAATGCCAAGTTGACAACGCGCACTTAATTACATTACACAGAATAGAAAAATCTGTTACGTCTGATATTTTATTTCACAGTCAGTTACCACGGACCAATCAGCAGCCATGTAACGTGCAATTAGAGTGATTGACAGATAACCTGACAAGTTAAAAAACAAAATGAACGTGAACTTGGGAGGCCCCTGAACTTGGGAGGCCCCTGGGCTTCAGCCCAGGTAAGCCCGTGCATTAAGGCGGCCTTGACCAGGAGAGACTTTAATTTTAATTATTGTATTACTGTATTTTATTTACTATTCGAATAAAGGAATTTATCAAAAAATAGCCTGTAGCATTTACTTTTCGCAAACCTTGTGAACATGCGAAACCAAAAGCAGTGACCTCGCGCCAAATGTTTTTTTTATTGGTTTATAAAGTACAAACAGACCAGTTATGAAAAACTGAGTGTGAGGGATTTGTTCACTTCACACAAAAAGATCTTGGAAAGAAAGAGATGACTAACTGTAGTAGGGTTTAGTCCACTGTCTATAATAGCCTAATTTACAGATCCCTTTTTTTAACCGACAACCGACAACTTTGACCGGTTAACGTTGATACGGTCAACCATCGGTCAAACGGTCATCGGTTAACATCCCTACCAAATGTAATATCTTTATTAAGATGATATGCGGACAACATTCAACTTTAGGAAATAAATTAGTTTATGACTTAACAAAGTAACTGAGAAAAATGCATTATTATTTCTTTAGGGACAGACAGACAGTCAGATACAGGCAATAGGACCAATGAAAAGGTCTCAAAAAATTCAGAATTTCTTCATTTTGAAGAAAAAAAGAGAGATAGAAGCAGAAAGGCATGAGGAGAGGGAAGAGAGGAAGACGCAGCAGTAGTCCACTGACTTTTCTGCAAACCAAGGTATGTGTATTACATGCAGAGACCAGAGGGAGGTTAAAACAAAAACACATCAGGAGGTTTAAATGTACTGAATGTATCAGGATACAGTATACAGTATTATTACCTTCAATGTAGGGCAAGTTACACTAATTCACTGTTTATATGTATTTAAATGTGCCACCCCTCTCTAAGTCTGTGCCCCAGTCCGGCCCCCCCATGAAAAATTCTCTAGACCCGCCCCTGGCCAATCCGAACTGCATGTTTAGTTAAGCATGGTTGGAAACGGAGAGAATAGTATGGGAGCTAAGAATGTTTAATTAAACTTTTATTGGACTGTATACAAGATCAATACAAACTAATTATGCCAGAAGTAAAATTACAAGTTACAATAAATTGAAAAAGCTCATGAATCTTTATTTATTTTCCTTTCAGTTCATCCTATGACAATAGATGTACAATTCTTTGCATGCACTTCAAGAAAGGAAGGAAATTTGTGTATACACGCATGGAGCGTTTACCTTCACTGTTGAAATAAACCTTAAAGGAATACTTCAGCCAATTTAAATTTGAATATATTATTAAATTGGGTCACCTATGTAGTAGAAGTGTGAAGTTATTTTAGAAATTGGTGCCTTCTAGGCCAAGAAAAGCCAGAAAATTTGTTTTTTGGCTCATGTGGATGAAAAACACCAAATCCCAGAATGCATTGCTTCGCTGCTCTACGAGGCCACTCCCTAGTCACGCCTACCGGTTCAAGACGGCAGGAGGGAGGGAGATTCAACTAGGCTAAATACAACTTTTACAGACACGTCTGCGAGGATTTAGTTGATATATTAATATAAATACTACCTTTCCACATCGAAATGGTGATAAGTTGCATTGTACCGGGATGTTCAACCAAAACCGGGAAAGGACAAGCAGTAAGTTTTCATCGTTTGCTGCGGTGTAAACAATGGCTGCGGGCTATCAACCACCCAAAGTTTCGAGAAGACAACGATGTGGTAAAATTGAAAAAGCTGAGGGTTTGCAGTCTCCATTTTATGCTGGAAGATATCGAACCCAATGTACTCGGAAAGAAGCGAAACACGCTAAAGGACACTGCAATTCCGTCCATATTTACCTTTACAGATGAAGAACAGCCGGGGCCATCTGGTATCAAACGCATTAGAGGTTAGACTCTTGCTAATACTCGTTTCTGATCACACAGTAGCCTTTACATAGTGATACAGTTGTTAGCAGTAAAGTTAGCAAAATAACGTTAGATAGACAATGACATATAAGTTGGCTGTTCTCAAAATAAAACAACTGTAAGCTACCGGGCTACTTCTGGAGTTACGTAAGCACAAAAGCCTGTTGCTGTAAAGTTATTTAATGGTTCAGATTACTGCAGATACATTTGCAAGATGTACCTTATTAATTAAATAATATTTATGCTTGCTACACGTAAATACCATATTCATATTCAGACTTTATTGATAAGGTGGTGTTGATAAATTCAAAAATACCTGCAAAGTCAATCTTCCGCTGTTATTTTGGTGAAAGTAATGCAAAAGTATTGTTCTGCATTTACTTACAGGTTTCCGGAAGAAGATGCAGAAGAAGGGGGAAAAAGAACAAAGAAATCCTCCTTGCATTGACCAAGTCAATGTTGGTTTGTAATGTGGGAGACTTTACAATGGTTTGCAAGGTTCAAAGTTACTAATTGTATTATCTTTCATAGGTCTGTCATAAATCATATGTGGTTTTCCTGTGCAACCAGTAAGGGGTACGTTGAGGTAACCCAGGTGAAAAAGTAGTACACTTCCATAGTGTACTTAAAGTGCTTTATTTTCGCACACTAATTTTGTACTTAATATACTAAAAATTCATCTTTAGTACTTCTTAAGATGTTCTTAAAATCATCTAAGTGTACTTCACTGTGCTATTTTGAGACACCATGAATATGAACTAAAATGCATTTTTAACATACTATCTCTGTATTAAAAAATGTATTTACTTAACACTTGAATTAAACTTGAACTCAACTTTCATACAAAGATGGGTTCAAGTTTACTAAAAGTGGTATCTAAATACATTTTTTAAATACATTTTTAGCACATTTTAGTTCATATTTATGGTGTCTCAAAATAGCACAGTGAAGTACACTTAGATGATTTTAAGAACATCTTAAGAAGTACTAAAGATGAATTTTTAGTATATTAAGTACAAAATTAGTGTGCGAAAATAAAGCACTTTAAGTACACTATGGAAGTGTACTACTTTTTCACCTGACATTTGATTCTAATTTGTTTCTTTTTTAGGAAAAACGATTTTTCTAGACTTATTGATAATAATCATATTTTCATGAAGGTACTGAAATGCCGGTGGAAGTCCATTCTGCACCATATATTAAACATAATATTATATTACTACTCTTATAATGTTAGTTCCTGCACTACAATGGTACCACACTGCTTATACCTGGGCATATCTTATCTATATGGTTCTTGCTGAATATGAATATTTATTGTGTTTTTATTATAATATATCCTGTTTATACACTACATAAATCAATATTATTTATACTAATATATAAATCCATATTTATTCTGCTCTTACAAGGTAACAGCTAATAAACTGCACACATTTATATTTTGTTTATATTACTCTAACCACCTTCTGTAAACAAACAGTATACTACTGTCTATACTGCACTATATTTTT
Source organism: Paramisgurnus dabryanus (assembly GCF_030506205.2). Taxonomy (NCBI): domain Eukaryota; kingdom Metazoa; phylum Chordata; class Actinopteri; order Cypriniformes; family Cobitidae; genus Paramisgurnus; species Paramisgurnus dabryanus. The sequence continues at coordinate 42,609,429 of NC_133342.1, forward strand.
GCAGTTCTGGTTAGACACAAATTACACTTTTTTTTTTACAATGACAGTAAAGTTGAATCGAATCTAATTTTCTACCCTTTACAGGAGAAGCACGGTTCAACCAAATGTTCTGCAATAGATCCAAGCAGTGGGTCTTGAAAAAAAACTTCATACCACACACCACACAGTTTGTAGACAAACTCCAGAAGGCCATTGACAAGACTCAATCCAAACATTGTGTTGAAGGTGCCAACCTCCTCACTTGCCACAGCCTGCGCTGCCACCCAACATTGCACCAGTGCCTAAACCATCAAAGGAGGCTGCCACGACTTCTTTCAAAAGTCGCTTCTGAGACTGACACTTTCTAATAATAATAATCAAGTTCAAGTTTGTTTATTTATAGAGCACAATTTCACACAGTCAGACGACTGCCCAAAGTGCTGTACAGTGCAGAGTAGATAAAACATAGCAAGATAAAAATAAACACTATTAAAATAAAAAGGAATAGAAGATTTAAGTAAAACAACAGTGGAAACACACAGTTATAATGCGTGGCTTCCAACAATAAAAGGTACAATTCCTATGCACACACGATAACCACAACAAGCAAGGCAGTAAGCGAAACTTAAAAACTAAATCTGATCATCAGGAAAGGCGAGGGAAAAAAGATGGGTTTTTAAGAGCGATTTAAAAGTCCCTAAAGAGGGAGCAGTTCTAATATGTAAAGGTAGATTGTTCCACAGCCTAGGGCCCGTGATGGAAAAAGCTCTGTCACCTCTACGTTTTAATCATTGAAGGCATGGACTACTGTCTCGAGGGATTTTACAGGCAATGCATTTTTTATTTTAGACAACAGACGGAGCTGGAAAAAACTAGAAGGAACAACAGAGGAGATGTGTTTGTCAAGAGTGAGCTGGCTGTCCAGCCAAACGCCGAGGTTTTTCACACACTTTGTTTGATGGACTGCCAGATCACCTTGAATAGAGTTTTCAGTCTTACAAGTGTTTGAAGGATTAAACACGATAACCTCGGTCTTTGAATTATTTAGAAATAGGAAATGTTTTGCCAGCCAGTTTTTAATCTCCTCCAGGCAGGAAAACAGTGAGGTGACAGAGGGAGAATTACCTCTTTTTATAGGCAGATAGATCTGGGTGTCATCTGCATAAAGATGGTACTGAACCCCATGCTTTCTTATAATTGAGCCTAACGGCAACATATAAAGAGAGAAAAGCAGGGGAGAGAGGATGGAACCCTGAGGGAGGCCAGATTCAAGACGAGCCGCAGAGGAGGAGTAATTTCCAATTTTTACTGAATAATAGCGATCAGTTAGATAAGATTTAAACCACTCCAGAACATTCCCATTTAACCCAACTAGAGATTTTAGTCTCGAGAGAAGCACCTGCTGGTCAATGGTGTCGAAAGCAGCAGTTAGATCTAGTAGAACTAGAATCATGGAATTCCCAGAGTCTGTGGTGATTAAAATATCGTTAAACACTCTTAATAGGGCAGACTCAGTACTGTGGAGAGGTTTAAAGCCCGACTGGAAGTGCTCGGAGATGTGATTTGTACAAAGAAATGACTGTAATCGAAGTAGGACCAACTTCTCAAGTACCTTAGAAATGAATGGGAGCACTGAAATAAGTCGAAAGTTATTTAGCACCGATGTATCTAGGGAGGGTTTTTTAAGCAGAGGGGTGACAACTGCCTGTTTTAAAGCAGCAGGTACCATCCCAGTAGCTAAGCACTTATTAATGAAAATAAGAAGAGTGGGACAAACAGACTCTGTGATCAATTTAAGGTAGCGAGGGTGTATTTCATCATAAGGGCTCAGAGAGGGTTAAATAATCACCTCTTCCCTGATTGCTGTGTCTAATCAGATTCTGCCACCACTCTTTATATTTATATTATTATATACTGTGTGTGTATATACACACATATAATTATTATTATTTTTCGCTTTGTTTTTATTTTGTGCAGGACATTTTTAGATGTAAATTATGTCCTTGTTTATTTTAATGTGTGCTTTTCACTGGTGGCACAATATTTTTCCTTTGTGAATAATAAAAAATACATTTCTTCATCTAACCCTGTCTTTTTTACACCAAAGTTATACATTATAGACTTGTGGAGGCGCAATGATTACTGTTACTGTGATTTAGCTGTCATTACTTACTTTACAAAATAATTTGGGTTAAAAATAAAGCCAAATATTATGCGTGTTACAAAATTTAGACTTAAACTTTAAAAAGAAAATGCAAGAACGCTTTCCTCAAATTGCAGTCACTGTTTCTCTAGGCAAATACTCTAATGTAGCAACAATAATGACTATAAAACGAACCACAACCAATGTGAGTTTTAACTTTTTATTAAAAAACAAACAAATCACACTCATAGCTCCTCCAGAGCTTCATCCGTTTCTTTATAGCCGCTATTGCCCGTGAGGAGCTGGATATCTACGTCTGATGTCCTGAACAACACAGGCAGGCAAAACAAGCCGATGTCCTTTTCCCAGTCTTTCGCCTTGCAAAACCCATTCCATGAAATTACGATAGGATGTAAGTCGATATTGTCTAAAAACAGTAAGCACGACGTTAGCAATGCAAGCTATTTTCACATACAATAGGCTAACATAGGTGTAAATATAACAACCATAGCTCAGCTGACGGACGTGAAAAACAAAATACTCACTTTATACCTCCGTTTCTCCCTGCAGGCTTTGGCTGGCATTTCCAATTCACCTTCGGAATCCTGAAATAAGTTTCCAGGACTAGCTGTCCATGTGTGGATCAAAGCTTCGGTGCTGTGTTACACATGCTGGCGGTGCCGTTTCCACAGCAGATTCAGCCATTTCAAGAAGAAAATGGCATCGCTGAAATTCGCGACAGGAATATGACTCTCTTTCGGTGTCCATAGGCGCACAGCGAGAGCACGTACACGACCAGACCGCTCCAGCTCGAGTCTGACTGGGCTCTTTCTCCTGACCGCCAGGCAAGTCTCGCACCAGCTCGGCTACAGCAGCCGCTAGGCAGCCTCTTGTTCCTCGATCATCCGTAACTGTTCCTCATTGTATTGCGGCTCGTACAGGTAACCACGACCATCAGATTCGAGCAACAGGTCATCAAAATCCCCTTCTGCCATCCGTTTTCAAAACTACACTCTGCCGTCGTGGTTTGTTTACTCAGCTTTTTCCACAAAGCACGATCAGGCTAGCTTAGCTTAGCAAAGATTAAAGATGGCTGACTCTCGTTTTGATTCGGGCTTTTCCGAATGGACTCGCAGTCCAACCCCTATGGGCGGGAAGAAAACATGCGGAAGTAGCTCGTAATACTGGCTGTAGTCTTTGCCTCTGTCCAAAAAGTCCTCAGATTACGCAAAAATCGTCATTTTGCATCATCTGAGGACTTTTTTGCACAACCAGAATACAGATATCTCTCCTCTCATGGGGACATGAGGGAGGGAAACACTGTCATTCAGAAATACTGCCAGGTTTCTACTGATAGGCTGAATGCTAAATCAGTGAAGTATTCCTTTAAAGTTATCACACATATGCCAAGATTTCTGTATGAGTGAGCCCTGCATAAATGCATAGGAAACCCCACAAGAGCTGTACACCCAACGCTATCTCATGACAATTCGTATACCTATTTTACTATGGTGACTAATTTGTTACTTTGTGGCAAAACTGAAGTTCCTGAAAGCCATTCGTAACGTGAATCATGACGTAATGACGCTACTACGTCAGCTACGTGAGTGGAAGTGACGAGCATATAAACGAGCTTTCATTCACAAAATGGAGAGATACAGATACACTACACGCCGGTTCGCCAGTGTCGTTGTTCGTCGTGGTGTGGGAGGAGGAAGTAAGTGTCTGAGACATTTGTTATTGATCGAGTGGAGAGGAAAAGTTCGGCTGTGACATCTAATCGTTGTGAACGCTAGTATGCGTGTTTCCTGGCGTGGGATGAATCTGGAATCCCCGAGTGCTGAAAACGCTGCCAAACGCGTTCGATTATGGATTTGTGAGCTTTGAACGATGCCGCAACGGAGACGCTGTGTGCGCGGCTGTGGCGGGTCTCATTTGGATAAAGTGTTGTGATTGCTGGACCGCGTTGAGGCGATTGCTGAGTGAAACCGCGGCAACGCCAAATCAACACGACGTCAGGTATCCACACACACATGGTGAAACTGTTTCTGGTTAATGGCAGAAACCAAATAACCTCTCTGTGGCTCGAAACCAACTTACCTTTCTCAGACCAACATTACCCTTACCCCACTGCCATTAAATAACGGCGAACTGGTGTAAACTTACACACACACACACATACACATGAACTTTCACACACACACACACACGCAAACCACACACCTTTTTTGTTTTTGTTTGTTTGTATATATATATTTTCCTGTTATTCTTGTGGGTGTTTGAGTACTGGTATTAGTAGTATCAATGCTTTTGTTATCTTCTATTTTTGAAGTACTGGTGTGGTGTATGGTGTCCAACTCATGTGTTACACTTGTGTTCAAAATGTAAATACACTCAAATGTTTTTGAAAGTGTACTTCTGTGTCCTAGTGAGTTACTTTGTTTTGGTGGGATTTATTGTGTGCTATCCGTGGTAACTAATTATTAGTATTTTTTGACCAGTTCATGCTGGTCTGGCGCCTGAACGAACTCCTATTATACTCCTATTATACAAACTTTTCTTAGTAGGGCCGGCCATAGTGGCACCCGAACAGGGACCCTCTTGGTTTTGAAGGACATAAGGACATTGATTGAATTTATTGCACCCAAAAAATGCCAAAAGGCCCTCTGAATATTTGAACTCTTTGACTTAATAACACTCCCATTTGCAACCACAAGTTGCCCTTGTATTGTTCATACATCTGGGTATTATTTGAAATAATTGTGAAATATTTTGTATGGGATGTATATTGTATGTGTTTTGAATGTTTTTTTTTTCTTCCCTGGTATTTTGTGATGTGCTTAAAGGGGTACTAAACATAAAAGTGTATTTGAGAGTAAATGTGTATTTGAAGACTGTCAAAGTGTGGGTTTAAAGTTGTGGTGATTTAAGGGTGATTTACAATGGGAATGGTTGTGTAATCTGTGAAAATATCTGAGCAAATCCTCAATTATTGAGAAAATTCTATGGGAATTGTTGTTGTGTGTCATGTACAGTCTTGTTCAAAATAATAGCAGTACAATGTGACTAACCAGAATAATCAAGGTTTTTAGTATATTTTTTTATTGCTACGTGGCAAACAAGTTACCAGTAGGTTCAGTAGATTCTCAGAAAACAAACAAGACCCAGCATTCATGATATGCACGCTCTTAAGGCTGTGCAATTGGGCAATTAGTTGAATTAGTTGAAAGGGGTGTGTTCAAAAAAATAGCAGTGTGGCATTCAATCACTGAGGTCATCAATTTTGTGAAGAAACAGGTGTGAATCAGGTGGCCCCTATTTAAGGATGAAGCCAACACTTGTTGAACATGCATTTGAAAGCTGAGGAAAATGGGTCGTTCAAGACATTGTTCAGAAGAACAGCGTGTTTTGATTAAAAAGTTGATTGGAGAGGGGAAAACCTATAAAGAGGTGCAAAAAATGATAGGCTGTTCAGCTAAAATGATCTCCAATGCCTAAAATGGAGAGCAAAACCAGAGAGACGTGGAAGAAAACGGAAGACAACCATCAAAATGGATAGAAGAATAACCAGAATGGCAAAGGCTCAGCCAATGATCACCTCCAGGATGATCAAAGACAGTCTGGAGTTACCTGTAAGTACTGTGACAGTTAGAAGACGTCTGTGTGAAGCTAATCTATTTTCAAGAATCCCCCGCAAACCCCCTCTGTTAAAAAAAAGGCATGTGCAGAAGAGGTTACAATTTGCCAAAGAACACATCAACTGGTCTAAAGAGAAATGGAGGAACATTTTGTGGACTGATGAGAGTAAAATTGTTCTTTTTGTGTCCAAGGGCCACAGGCAGTTTGTGAGACGACCCCCAAACTCTGAATTCAAGCCACAGTACACAGTGAAGACAGTGAAGCATAGAGCATGATATGGGCATGTTTCTCCTACTATGGTGTTGGGCCTATTTATCGCATACCAGGGATCATGGATCAGTTTGCATATGTTAAAATACTTGAAGAGGTCATGATGCCCAATGCTGAAGAGGACATGCCCTTGAAATGGTTGTTTCAACAAGACAATGACCCAAAACACACTAGTAAACGGGCAAAGTCTTGGTTCCAAACCAACAAAATTAATGTTATGGAGTGGCCAGCCCAATCTCCAGACCTTAATCCAATTGAGAACTTGTGGGGTGATATCAAAAATGCTGTTTCTGAAGCAAGAAATGTGAATGAATTGTTAAAGAATCATGGAGTGGAATAACAGCTGAGAGGTGCCACAAGTTGGTTGACTCCATGCCACACAGATGTCAAGCAGTTTTAAAAAACTGTGGTCATACAACTAAATATTAGTTTAGTTATTCACAGGATTGCTAAATCCCAGAAAAAAAAATGTTTGTACAAAATAGTTTTGAGTTTGTACAGTCAAAGGTAGACACTGCTATTTTTTTGAACACACCCCTTTCAACTAATTGCCCAATTGCACAGCCTTAAGAGCGTGCATATCATGAATGCTGGGTCTTGTTTGTTTTCTGAGAATCTACTGGTAACTTGTTTGCCACGTAGCAATAAAAAATATACTAAAAACCTTGATTATTCTGGTTAGTCACATTGTACTGCTATTATTTTGAACAAGACTGTAAATTGAAATTGTGTACTCTAAATACTGTACACACACTGTTTCTTGAATTTATTATTTTAATTTTTTTTTCTCAAACCCCTACAAACCCAACATTTTCCCCTTAAAATTTGCCTTTGGCCAAACAGCCACATCTTGCCAGCATTGCTGGTGTTGTCGATTTTTCCTTTTCCCCCTACATGCCCTGCTGCCCACAAGTTTTTTTTGTCATTTAAGTTAACCCCTTCTTACATAAACCAAAATGGCTACGCCTCCACAGACAAATGCTATTTTGTATGCTTTTGTGGAGATTGACCCCCCGAAATAGCCACCCCAGTCTGGCCTTCTGTGCAACCGAACCAACAACCTCTAAGAACTTATCCTTCGCCAAACGTGCCTGTTACCCATGTGGGTCATTCTACACCCACTCAGTTTAGCAGTCCTTTTCCACAGCCCTAAGTACAGTTTACTACCTCACCATCAGGAGGGGAGACTTCTTTATCGCTAGATCCCATGCAGTTATGCACCTCCAGTGGAACTTCATTATCCACGCCGGTGGCACAACATGATTTACCTGGCACCCTTGCGACTCCTGAAAAGGACATTATTCAGTTGTCTGCTCATCTACAAGGAAACTGGGACTACCTCTTTAACTGTTTAAAACAACAGGATAGAGCGATGAAGGAACTCACCAAAGTAGCCACAGAAACCACTGCCCTTTGTGATGTTAAACTTAGGGGTGTGCCGGTTTCAGAATTGGTGATGACGGTTATGACGTGAGTCAAATGTGACGGTTCATCACATAACCGTCGGTGGGGGGCGTTTTGCTCGTTTAAATGCTCGTGGATTGAGGGGAAAGGGTCATTTTACCATAAAATCATGAATGTGATGCCAAGTGTGTTTTAAACAGTAATAACTTTGAACAATTTAACAGAAAGCAATGAAATATTTAAAAAAACACACTGTTGCCAGAAGACTGCGCTGTCACTCTCTGCCCAGCATAAATTAATCCTATCTATCATCTATCTTAATAATCTTCAGAGAAAGAAATTTGTGCATTGGGCTTTTTATGTCTGTATTTGTGTCTATATCTGTCATTACACGGACCAGAACAGTACGAAAACAATGTGGATTAAAAGCGTATTGAAGAGGTTTTGCTCATAAATGCAGGTAAAAGAAAGTAATGTGAACTTGAGATTGTTATTAAACGCAGCCGGTGTAAAAGCACAATGGCCACGCGCAGCAAACGCTCTCCGCAGACGCGCTGCACAGTGCTCACCCGGCGTTTGAATAAACCAGACACTGATTAGCTACTTGCTCTATGTTTCTTTAAAATTAACAGCAAGACAACTAGCAGTGAATGTGCGTTCAAGAGAGTTAGTAGATTAGCAAGGGAGGATTTGAACTTGAAAAGCGGAGTGTACTGACGCCTTTCCGCGGTTAAAACAACATTCGTTCTCTTGGTCATTCATGTTTATTTGATGCTATAAATTAACTAGAAGGAAGAGATGATTTGAAAGGTGAGACTTTGTTTAATATGTTAAATCTCAAAAGTAACCGAAAAGTAACCTGGTCTGTCCTGTATGTCAGCGCGTTGTCAGTGTCTGCTCTGCTCTGTATTTTTCACTGCGTGAGAACGTGAGGGGCGCGTGTAACACAGACTGATAACACTTGTTTTTAATTAGTATTTAAAAATTCTTTATGATAAAAAATGTTTAAAAAAATATTTTAATAACACGGTTTTGGCGGTTATAGGGTTCTAATGACGGTGTTCAACTATAACCGTCGATCTCACGGTTATATAATGACCGTCACACCCCTAGTTAAACTGGATATGTTGACCACAAAAATGGAGGCCAGCCATCAGCATCTCTCGCATACCATAACTGCACATCGACGACAGGAGGAAGAATGCACAGAACATTTGATTAAAGCAATGTGTCATGATCCTGTCTTCAGGTCACAGTTGTCTAGTCATAGTGACAGGATCATGGCAGCCCAATGTTTTGTGTCAGAGCATTGGCTTTGTTTGTTCATTGCCATGTGCTTTCTGTCTCGTCTCCTGACCCCGCCCCCTTGTTTCCTCGTTAATTATCCCATCATTGTTTGAATCATGTCACCTGTTCCCTTCTTGATTTGTTCCCTTATTTAATGCCCTTGTGTTTGCTGTCCTGTGCTCGTTCGTTTGTATCAGTCCTGTTGAAAGCGGTTGCTATTGTTAAGTCTTAGTCTAGTGTATTCTTGTCAAGTTTACCTGTCAAGTTTATTGTTAAATCTAGTTTTGTGTAGTGTTTGTTTACCTAGTGTCTTTTGCCCCCTCGAGGGTTTTTGTTTTCGTGTTTCTTGTTCAATAAAATCATCTGTTTAACTGTCTGCACTTGGGTTCGACCTCTGTTCCTGACAGAACGAACAAGCCCAGAACGAACGAGCCACCAAAGAACCCAGCAGTCAGCCTCATTATGTGTGATTCTGACTCGGGGTGGTGGAGTACCCTCTTGGCCGAGACCCAGGCTGGCGAGGGTCCTTTTCCACCTCAAGGAGGGCTCTCCCTGAGGGATTATGCCAGGTCTGTGGAGAGGAAGAGGGGATTGTTTCCTGAAGAGTTGGCAAACTCTTACCTCATTGCTGGTCTTAATGAACCCCCACCTCAGCATAAGCGGAGGGATTTGGTCCGTCTTCCTTATTGGGAGATGGTGGACTGCCTAGGACAACAGCAACAGGACCGGACCGGAACGCCACCTCCAAGACTGTCAGCTAGTCATCTGTTCCCTATCCCGGAGGGTCGCGTTGTTGGAGTACTGATGCAGGGAATTCCAGCACTCGCCACCCCTGCCCCTGAAGGCTCTGCCCAGTCTGCTGACCTCCGAGGGAAGCGTGAGCGCAGGATCTCGTGGGAGTCGGCGTCTGAGGGGTCCTCTACAGAGCTTGTCGCTCCCCCCGCAGTCCCCACAGTCGCTGCTTCACTTGCTGCGCCACGCCCTCAGAAGAAGAAGAGGAGGAAGGGAGCATTGGCGTCACCGCCGGCCATAGAACCTCCTGCCTTAGTATTACTGCCCGCTGCTACTCCTCTGTCTTCTCAGCCGCCGCTGCCCTTGACGCAGCCACCGCAGCCAGAGCCGTCTGCGCAGCCAGCCCAACCACCGCAGACAGAGCCATCTGCGCAGCCGCCGCAGCATCAGTCTGCGCAGCCACCGCTGCAACCCCTGCCGTCTTCGCTGCCTGCCGCAGCGCCCCCTGTCATGCCCCATGTCTCGTCTTCGCTGCCTGCCGCAGCGCCCCCTGTCATGGTCCCTGTCTCGTCACCGCTGCCAGCCACAGCGCCCCCTGTCTCACCGGCTCCTGTGTCTGCCCCTTTATTGTCCAGAGACCCTGCCTTGTTTCCCATTGTGTCTCCAGTCCTCCCCACCTCAGCCTTTCCTCAGTCTGCCCCCTCTGGACCTACCCCACCTACCAGGACCCCCAAGCTTGCCCGGACTCCTCGTCCCAAACCCTCTAGCTCCACCCCACCTGGACTTCCTCATGTGAGCTTTTTTTGTTCCCCCACCCCCCCTCCCTTTAATGATGTTTTTGTTAAGTCACCCCAACCCTGTTATTGTAAGTTGTTGTTTGCCATTGTGTTTGTGTATTATGTTTTATTGGTTTGTCTCTGTTTCTCAATATGTTTTGTCTCGTGTCTAGTGTGTTCCCTTGGGGGACGCCAGGTGGCGTCCCTTAAGGGGAGGGTCCTGTCATGATCCTGTCTTCAGGTCACAGTTGTCTAGTCATAGTGACAGGATCATGGCAGCCCAATGTTTTGTGTCAGAGCACTTGCTTTGTTTGTTCATTGGCATGTGCTTTCTGTCTCGTCTCCTGACCCCGCCCCCTTGTTTCCTCGTTAATTATCCCATCATTGTTTGAATCATGTCACCTGTTCCCTTCTTGATTTGTTCCCTTATTTAATGCCCTTGTGTTTGCTGTCCTGTGCTCGTTCGTTTGTATCAGTCCTGTTGAAAGCGGTTGCTATTGTTAAGTCTTAGTCTAGTGTATTCTTGTCAAGTTTACCTGTCAAGTTTATTGTTAAATCTAGTTTTGTGTAGTGTTTGTTTACCTAGTGTCTTTTGCCCCCTCGAGGGTTTTTGTTTTCGTGTTTCTTGTTCAATAAAATCATCTGTTTAACTGTCTGCACTTGGGTTCGACCTCTGTTCCTGACACAATGAAGGTCATGATGAACGAAGAAATACAGAAAATTGAACATACCATAACTTCAGAAGTTCGCTTCATGGTGGAACAGTTCCAGTTGGAGTTACGGAATGATATACAGGACACACAGAGGGACACGAAAAAGGAATGTGAACAGCTTTCGAAGGAGATTACTCACTGCAGCACTCAACTGAACACACTAAATGATCAGTTTACAGATTTATGTGCAGAGATGAGTCATTTAGTTAAACTCCACAAGAAGGAAGGTACCACAGCCCCTCAGCAAAGTCTATTACTGCCTGCAACACAAACTACTTCTACTCCATCGTTGCCTACACCTTCAGTAACTGCACCTATTATACCCCTGGCCTCTTCTGTCAAGAATGATCATTTAAAATTAACCTTTCCAACCTTTGGAAGATCAACTGATGACCCTGACCCACTGTTGTACCTAGCCCGTTGTCAGGATTTCTTGGCTCTACATCCATTGGCTGATACTGACATTTTAGCTACTTTCCGCACCGTCTTGTATGGTACAGCACGGGACTGGTGGGAAGTCGCACGGTCTTCTATTACCACTTGGAGGAAGTTTGAAACTGCTTTCCAGTCCGCATTTCTCTCTGAAGATTACGAGGATGAGCTGGCTGAGAGAATACGAACCAGAACACAGGGGGAAAATCTTGATCAGAGATTTTGCTTTTACCCATAGAGCTTTATGCAAACGTTGGAGGTCCAATCTAACAGAGGGTGAGTTGGTCAAAATGATCCTCAAAAACATCAAACCTTACCTTGCTAGCCAACTCCGCAGCCGAGTAAGTACTGTGGACGAGTTGGTGAAACTCGGTCACCAGCTGGAAAAAGATCATGCTATGCAATTATACTATGAAGGACGTTTAAGTCAACCTACATGTGAAAGACAACCACCTTAAAGACCCCCTACCCATAATCGACCTATTGAGAAACCTCCCGTTCAATGCTGGAGATGTAAGGGACAACATCCACCAGGTAACTGTCCACAATATGTTACCATTCACCCTTCACAGTCTGTCAATTCTCAGCCCACCAGAAACAGGCATCCCTTTCAACAGCCTAAGACTGGAGGACCTCCTTCTAACAATGCCATGGCCGTTAGCATACCTTCACAACCCCTTACCACGACTGAAGCTCCTCCTATCTCTACATCTAACATGGGTATCTCTATACCTGAACAGTTGGTGGTGCCCATTAACATTGGAGACTGGATTTCATCTTTTCCAGTGGATTACAGCTAAATGTGCCTGATCAGAAATATGCTTTTAAGTTGACTCCCACTGAAGAGTATTTCTTTCAACCTGGACAAGCTAGTTTCCCTGTGGAGAAAACTCACAATTTGAAAAAGAAGAGACAACATTTTAGGAGGACAAATCAAACATTGTCATTGTTTAGCTCCATGGCCCAATCACCATTTTATCAAACAACCCAAACTTTGGATGACAAGGCATTAATTGAACTTGTAGTAACGGGAGCACACTTACCTGCAGAAGGAAAACAGGAATTGTTGCATCTGTTGAAGTCCAATTCACAAGTCTGTACCCTCCAACTTGGTAGAACAAGTGTACTGAAACACCGACTCTACACTATCCATCCAGTGCCCATTAAACAACGACCATACCGTTTAACACTGGAGAAACAAGCAGTCGTCAAAGAACATTTGGAAGAAACGTTGGAGAAGGGAACCATTGAGCCATCCCACTCAGCCTGGGCCTCACCTATCGTTCTGGTTCCAAAGAAAGACGGAAGTCAGAGGTTCTGTGTTGATTATCGCAAGGTCAACGCCATCACAGAAAGAGATGCTTATCCCTCAACCAATATTACGGAGATCTTGGAGTCCCTTGCTGGTGCATCAATCTTCTCCACCATTGATTTAAATAGTGGGTATTGGCAGGTTACTATGGAACCTGAGAGTAAGTCTAAGACTGCCTTCATCACATCATCAGGACTATTCCATTTTAACGTGATGCTTTTTGGGTTAAAAAATGCTCCCGCCACCTTTCAACGATTGATGGAGACTGTCTTAGGTGAGCTCAGAGGAAAACTGTGCTTTGTGTACATCAACGACATCATCATCTATTCACCATCCGTGATGCAACACTTCAATGATCTGCAGGCTGTTCTTAACCGCTTATGCACAGCAGTGTTGACAATCAATCTAAAGAAAGTTCTGTCTACAGGAGCTCAAATTTCTTGGACATGTGGTGAATGTTGAAGGTGTCACCGCCGATCCTAGTAAGGTGGAGGCTATAAAAACATACCCAGTGCCCAAAAACCTCAAAGAAGTTCAACAATTTCTTGGATTAGCATGATGGTATCACAGATTTGTACCAAACTTTTCTCAAATAACAGAGCCCCTCAATGCCTTGAAGAAAAAAGGACAATCTTTCCAGTGGTCACCTCAGTGTCAACAAGCTTTTGAAACCCTACAGGCCTGTCTCATCTCACCTCCCATCTTGGGGCACCCTGATTTACAACGACCATTTATTGTGTATACAGATGCGTGTGACACCGGATTAGGTGCTATTCTGGCCCAACGGAAAGATCATGGCAGTGAGGAGGTCATCGCCTATGCCAGTAGGACCTTAAATAAAGCAGAGAATAATTATTCTGCAACCAAAAAGGAGTGTTTGGCTGTTGTTTGGGCACTAGAAAGGTGGCAGCATTATCTGGAATCTAAATTATTCACGATCGTCACTGACCACACTGCACTGCAATGGGTGCTGAGTTCCACAAGAACTACCAGTCGTCTCATTCGCTGGGCTCTTCGTTTACAAAAATTTGATTTTGTGGTGGAGTATCGTAAGGAAAAATTGAACGTAGCAACGGATGCTCTCTCCCGAATGCACTCCAGAGTTGGATGTAATGTGTACACAAGTCAAAAGGAAGATCCTGAACCTCCAGTCACACCTGTCGTCCTGTGGGAAGAACAACACAGAGATCCAAAGATCACACAAATATTTCAACGAATAGCAGAAGACAATGAAGACGTCATGGAACAATACCAAGTGATTGAGGACAAGTTATATCACACGTCTTACCTGCCTACTGGTCAAGTACACCACAGAATTTATGTCCCCAGCAACCTGGTGCCAACACTACTACAACATTATCATTCACATCCACTAAGTGGACATTTGGGGATCTACAAAACCTATAAGAGGGTACACAATGTTGCTTTCTGGCCAGGGATGTGGACGGACGTAAAAAACCATGTTAAGAGGTGTGTGAAATGTCAAACCTTAAAAAGTGCAAATCAAAAATCTGCAGGGAAACTACAATCCATCACTACTACAAGACCCAATGAAATGCTAGGCGTAGATATAATGGGGCCACTACCACGCAGCTCCCTGCAGAACGAGTATCTTTTGGTCTTCGTGGATTACTATTTGCGCTGAACTGAGTTGTTCCCAATGCCCAGACCATTTCCACCCACTTTAGGAAGGAGATTTTGACCCGCTGGGGTGTTCCCGATTACATCCTTTCAGACCGAGGAACACAATTTGTCTCATCTATGTTCACGGAACTTTGTGGAAAATGGAATGTAACCCCGAAACTAACTACCGCATATCATCCCCAAACCAATATGACTGAACGCATTAACCGCATTCTCAAGTGCATGATATCAGCTTATGTGGACAAAAAACATACCAAATGGGACCAGTATTTACCAGAACTTCGGTTTGCCATAAATTCAGCAGAGCAAGAAACAATCGGAATGACGCCTGCAGAACTTCATCTGGGGCGGAAATTACAAGGACCCATGGATAAGATCTTACACGGGAACAATCTTACCCCGGACAAACCTTCATATGACACCATCCAACATCTTACCTACCTTAAAGCTACAGCTCGTGAGTGCAGCAAGAAAGCTCAGTTGAGGTATGGCTCAGAAATTACCCGCAATCCAGTGCACAACATAAGTTTAGTGCCAAACTTGCTCCATGGTGGAAGGGACCGTACCGAATCATTGAGCAGTTAGGACCGGTAAACTACAGAGTAGCTCTGGAATCCACTGGGGAATCTGAAGTACAGTCCACATTTGTAATCTGAAGCAATGTTTTCCCACTGCAAAGGAATGGGAGTGTCACCAGCACAAAACACTCATGGACCTATTCTAGGAACCTTCGGATGAAGAGGAAGAGTTTCAAGGGTTTTAATGCAACACACACAACCAAGGGTTGCTATCTTCAAGGGAGGGGGAATGTAGCAAAACTGAAGTCACTACCCTTTTAATCATTCATCGTATTTTGCCATTCGTAACGTGAATCATGACGTAATGACGCTACTACGTCAGCTACGTGAGTGGAAGTGACGAGCATATAAATGAGCTTTCATTCACAAAATGGAGAGATACAGATACACTACACGCCGGTTCGCCAGTGTCGTTGTTCGTCATGGTGTGGAAGGAGGAAGTAAGTGTCTGAGACATTTGTTATTGATCGAGTGGAGAGGAAAAGTTCGGCTGTGACATCTAATCGTTGTGAACGATTAGATGTCACAATCGTTGTGTTTCCTGGCGTGGGATGAATCTGGAATCCCCGAGTGCTGAAAACGCTGCCAAACGCGTTCGATTATGGTTTTGTGACCTTTGAACGACGCCGCAACGGAGACGCTGTGTGCGCGGCTGTGGCGGGTCTCATTTGGATAAAGTGTTGTAATTGCTGGACCGCGTTGAGGCGATTGCTGAGTGAAACCGCGCCAACGCCAAATCAACACGACGTCAGGTATCCACACACACATGGTGAAACTGTTTCTGGTTAATGTCAGAAACTAAATAACCTCTCTGTGGCTCGAAACCAACTTACCTTTCTCAGACTAACATTACCCTTACCCCCACTGCCATTAAATAACAGCGAACTGGTGTAAACTTACACACACACACACACACACACACACACATACACACACATACACATGAACTTTCACACACACACGCAAACCACACACCATTTTTTTGTTTTGTTTGTTTGTGTATATATATATATATATATATATATATATATATATATATATATTCCTGTTTGTCTTGTTGGTGTTTGAGTATTGGTATTAGTTGTATCAATGCTTTTGTTATCTTCTATTTTTGAAGTACTGGTGTGGTGTATGGTGTCCAACTCATGTCTTACACTTGTGTTGAAAATGTAAATACACTCAAATGTTTTTGAAAGTGTACTTCTGTGTCCTAGTGAGTTACTTTGTTTTGGTGGGATTTATTGTGGGTCATCATATCACTAGGATGTGTAACAGTTGCCATCAGAGCTATCCGTGGTAACTAATTATTAGTATTTTTTGACCAGTTCTTGCTGGTCTGGCGCCCGAATGAACTCCTATTATTCAAACTTTTCTTAGTAGGGCTGGCCACTGTTACAACTTAAATTATACTCAAGACACAATTTGCTTGGTATCTCTAGCTCACAGATCTCAAACTCTCTTTCTTTTTCTCTTTGGCATTTAATATTGTTTGACTTGCTTTGCAATGCGCCTTTATTTTAATGAACTTACAGCAGGTGTTGTATAGTTTGTGTTTTATTGTTTATTGCCTTGTTGACTTTGTTTTGGATTCTCTGTGCAACACTTTGGTCGACTTTGGTTGTTTTAAATCTGCCATATAAATAAACATTGTATTGTAAATCAGTACTTTAGGGCCTCAGTCCTGCAGTGTTTAGCTCCAGCCAGCACCAACATACTGCACCTATCTGGAAGTTCAAAGCGGCATCCCGATTGACTGAATCCTTAGAAGGAAAAATACACTATTTTAACATATGAATGTTTATTTTAAAATATCCAGCCATTGAAGGCAATCCCTAAAATTGATCATTAATTTAACACAAAACGAGGGATGCATTTTGAGGCCGAATTTGGAGGCATTTGAAGGAACATTCGAATTGTAAGTATCAGGGCCCCGTTTCCCGAAACCTTCTTAGCTCTACGTCATTCTTAAGCTGTACCTAATCGTTAATATGTGTTTCCCCGAAACGTTCGTACTTAATACCTTATGGAAGTCATACGTTCGGAAGGTTGGTCTGGAGTACTCTTAGCTATACCTTATACCTCTTGAATCCGCTAGGGGCAATCACTTTAATAAAAGCTTGTGTACATAGCAGTACACAATAATTAAATATCTGTAAAAAAAATTGCAATCCACTTCTTGTTCAATTAGGCACATTTTTTATTTAAAGAATAAAACATTCACATAGTTAGACATCATTACACTTATGGTTGTTAGCTTTTTAATTATATTTTTCAAAGGTACATCAGCTGCGAACTATTAAATGCTACAGGCTTAAAGGGGACATTTCACAAGACTTTAAGATGTCAAATAAATCTTTCAACAATAAATGCACAGGGATAGCCTAAAAACAACTGCTCCCTGGCACGCTGGAACACTTCGCTCATTAGTTTATGCCAAAGGGCATACAAAGGAATCTATAGCGTGCAAATGGAGTATTGAATGGTGTCATCATAGAGGACTTACGGTCAAGCCTTATCTGCCAGGAGGAGTCCTTTGCTTCCAGGATCTAAAATATGGTTACTCCTGACATCTGGGATGCCACCTCCTCTACACTCTGCATTGGGTGGTGAGGTCTTTTGGGGGCAGTGTTTAGATCTTTTGGATTAATGCATATTCTTATTTCCTGCTTGTCGTTTTTATGTGTTACCACCATGGACAAAACCCAGTCTGATGGCTCAGAGACTATGGTTATCACACGAGGCTCTCCATACAATCTAGTTCAGCTCTGACATGGCCCTGCATCACCTACTATAGGTTGCACGTTGGGGTCTACTGTCATGGAGTATGTGATTGGGAGCTCTCCAAGCTCATCTGTGAACAAGTCTTTGTATTCAGTGAGAATTTTCTTAGTGCAACTAAGGTACTACTAAGAATAGGTGGACATGCCGGCTTACTGTAACAATTCCCATGTCTAAGCATGCACGAAATCCTTTCAGTGGTTCTACCAGGAAAAATTTAAGTGAATAATTCTGTCCTTTAAAACTACACAGCAGTGTAACTAAGCTTTCTGTTTCAATTTTACTTCCACCATAAGCTACAAGATTAGGTGTCCTCAATTGTTTAACTGATAGTACATCCTTGATGATATGTTTGAATGTCTTTTATGGTATTACATTTCATTTTCCCCCAGTGTCGACTTTCATATCAATAGGAGTTTTGTTAAGATGCGAAGTGACAAATCCTTCTTCCTGGTCAGTCATTGAAGGATAAACAGTGTCAATAGGCTTACTATATTCTATGCCAGCAAAATAAAAGGTGTCATCATGGCTGATGGGTTTGTCTACTTCCAGTTCATCCAGTTTTTTGTGACTTAATGTCTTTTGATTAAATTGACGACATGCCTGGAAAATCGTGTTTCTCTTTTCTGGAGTTTTGTCTAGTGTGTTGGCGCCCTCTACTGGAAACTGGCTGCACTGCATCCACATTTGTTGCTGTCTGAGGTGATTTAGCCAATGTTTTGTTATTTTTGTCAGTCATTTAATGTATGCGACAAATGGCTTTAGAAAGAGTCAGGTCGCTATCCCTTAACAATGCTTTCCTTAACCTGTTAATCCCACCGGTCACAATTGTGACCATGTCTTTTTTCTTATTTCTGAAAGTTCTAAAAGTGTTGATGTTGGCTCTGGGCAAGAAATTAAACTTTTAAATGAAAAAATAGATTGTCTTGATTAAAATGTATCAATGTCATGTGACTAGCGTGAAAGGTCACATGACCAGATCAGTTTACTTCCTGCTTGCACATCTAGAAGAAGATAGGCGTGTTCAACTTCATGCGGCACTGCGCAGACCGATCGGCGGCTGACTTGAAGCAGTGCATCACGGTTAGTAGGTTTGTCCAACTTCAGCTGGTGCTGCAGGCACGTGACTGTGTCACATGGTTTTAAAGAACCGCAAGGTCGATTCGAGATCAGCCCCCTGAGTCAGCCAGCGCATTTCCCGAAGAGGAGCTGCACGGGCTGTAATGACGACACAGCTGTTTCACGACTGGTCGGATTCACCACATGACAACAATCACCCCAGCCAGCAATGACGTGTGGGGCCCAGATGAGGGCTTCATGGGTGGCAAATGTGGGCCCCATTATGGGCTTGCACCCGGGATTCACATTGGGGCAAGCTGTGGAAGCCCAGACGTACTAAAAGTGGGACCTGTAAGGGTACTGCATGGGTCTTAACTGGCAATTCATGTCAGACCCATTTAGGGCCCACCTGCCCAAATGGGTTTGAAAGTGGGCTTGCACCCGGGATCCAACCATGGCTACCCAGCTGGGCTTTAAATGGGCTCTGTAAGAGTCTTATGTGGGTCCTAACTGGGCAATTCATCCCAGACCCATTCGGGCCCCACCTGTCCAAAGGGGTTTAAAGTGGGCTTGCACCCGGGATCCACATTGGGGCAAGCCGCGGAAGCCCAGACGTACTAAAAGTGGGACCTGTAAAGGTACTGCATGGGTCCTAACTGGGCAATTCATGCCAGACCCATTGTGGCTCCACCTGCTTAAAGGGCGTTTAAAATGGGCTTGCACTCGGATGCCCAGCCATGGATGCCCAGATGGGTTTTAAGTGGGACCTGTAAGAGTCTTATGTGGGTCCTAACTAGGTAATTCATGCCTAAAGGGTTTTTAAGTGGGCTTGCACCAGGATTCAACCTTGAATGCCCCTATGGGCTTAAAGTGGGCTGTGTAAGGATCTTATGTGGGTCCTAACTGGGCAATTCATGCAAGGCCTATCTAAGCCCAACCATGCCAAATGTGTCATACTGAAAACAGGAAGAAAATGCTAGTGAAGTTTTTCATTGAAAAGGGATTTAACAGAGTTCTGGAGCTGGGCTGGTGACACAGGGACCAAGATGATCAGCTAAGTGAAGAGGATGAAGTGGGTGAGTCCGGACAGTGAGATAATCCACATAATATCCAACAGGAACAAGAGACACGAAAGCAGGTATACGCTGACAGGAACAACACACCACAAAGCACAAGACTTCAAACAACGATCTGACAGGGAATATGAGAATGGGTGAGTATAAATAGGTGAGTAGATAGGCTGCAGCTGGCACGATGATTGGACACAGCTGCTCTGGAGATAATGCTGGTAACGCCCACTGACAAACACAAATACACAACACAGCCATGAGAAACAAGCAGGAAACAATGCATTTATAAACTGTGACAAAATGGTTTAAGGAAACAATCTAAGAAAAACGAAGAATGAATATAAGTCCAAGATAAATGCAAGACACTTGACGCTTTGAACTGCAAGAAATGTATTGTTAAATTGAACAACAAAAATGATCTTTAAAAACAATTTAAATGTCACAACATACATGTAAACAAATCCAAAATATATTTTTAAAAAATCTCTGAAAAAAAAACATCTCTCCAAAAAAATACATTAAAGTGATGGTTTGGAATAATTTCACCCTAGGGTCCTTTGCACCATGACCTCGAGCCAAACACCCCCCAGAAGCTTTTTTCACCTGGGTTGAACATTGGGAGAGTTAGTGTAGAGTAGCGTTATCAGCTAAATAGCTTAGTGCAGGGGCTAATAGACCCACATTTGTATCTCGTAAGTTTACCCACTAATAATGCCCGAAATGATACCAAACTTACGAGATACAAACGTGGGTCCATTAGCCACTGCATTAAGCTATTCAGCTGATAACGCTACTCTACGCTAACCCTCCCAATGTTTGACCCAGGTGAAAAAAGCTTCTGGGGGGGGGGGTGTTTGGCTCAAGGTCATGGTGCAAAGGACCCTAGGGTAAAATTAAAAATGCCCACTTGGACCATAAATATGCTATGCAGGACCCATATATGCATTCCCAGTTCAAACCCATGCCCACTCGGCCCATAAATGTACCATTCAAGACCCATATACGTGTTCCCAGTTCAAAACCATGCCCACTTGGACCATAAATATGCTATGCAGGACCCATATATGTGTTCTCAGTTAAAAACCCATGCCCACTCGGCCCATAAATATACCATGCAGGACTCATATATGTGTTCCCAGTTAAAACCAATGGCCAGTTGGCCCATAAAAACTCTATGCAGGACCCATATATGTGTTACCAGTTCAAACCAATGGCCACTTGGCCCATAAAAATTCCATGCACGACCCATATATGTGTTCTCAGTTCAAACCAATGGCCACTTGGCCCATAAAAACTCTATGCAGGACCCATATATGTGTTCCCAGTTCAAACCAATGGCCACTCGGCCCATATATATGTCATGCAGGACTCATTTATGTGTTCGCAGATCAAACCCATGCCCACTCGGCCCATAAATATTTCATGGAAGACCCATATATGTGTTCCCAGATCAAACACATGCCCACTTGGCCCATAAATAAACCATGCAGGACCCATATATGTGTTCCCAGATGAAAACCATGCCCTCTTGGCCAGAGGTGGGTAGTAACGAATTACATTTACTTCGTTACATTTACTTGAGTACATTTTTTGGGTAACTAGTACTTTTAGAGTAAATTTAAGGATGGGTACTTTTTACTCTTACTCAAGTACATTTCTAGTGAAAAAACTGTACTTTTACTTCGCTACGTTTGGCGGCGTTACTGCGCTACTTTCAAATGGTAATAATTAATGAATATATATATATTTTTAAACTTTATAGGGCGTGTTCGAAAGTTTTGTGAGACAGGGCTGCATCACCCTTTAGCGCGCGACCCCGCGTAGATGATAGGAGAAGCAGTTGAGGGCGCGTGTGCGTTGTTCGAGATATCGATCATGCGTGGCTTCAAATTCGGTCTATGTTTTCACTCCAAGAGGTCAAAAAATAGTTTCATAATGTGATGCATGCTTTGTTCAATAAACGAGCTGACATCTCAGCGTACAGGAATTCAAGATCCAACCTGAAGTAAGTGTCAGTAATGTCTATTTGACACTATTAATGGTCATTTCACACACTGTACGAGTTATTTTGCCATATGCACTCTTGTGCAAGCGATGACAAAACCTAGTGAAAGTTAAACCATACAAACAGCACGTTCACAACTGCACATTTCCATATCATTACCCCACACCTAAACAAAGAATGAATGAATAAAAATAAAAGAATAAAGTTTGATTTTAAAGAAACATGTATTATATATTATAATAAATGTAGAGTTGATTTGCACAAAGAGATAAGTTCCATATGAAATTCTAAAATGATCATTTTTATTAAGCTCCTGTTTATGTTCAGTAATTGCACTTTAATGGCAATGAAAATAACCTATTCATATAAAAACAGACACACACATATTTTTTTGTTTACTGTTTGCATGTTTAAAGGCAGACGCTCACAAGTTTGTGTTGTGAACATGAAAATAAATACAGAGTTAACCGTCAGAAAACATCTGTATGTGTGTTTGAGATTTTTTCTCAAATGACACGTTATGTGATGTTAATGTACCCATTGCAGGACTGAGATAGGCTGCTTTACTTGTATATAAGCAGAACAATGAGACTTTTAAGGAGAGGTTTGTGAAAACCTTCCAAGAAGTCTGAAATTCAGTGCTTTTGCGCTACTTCTTTATCAGATCGGAAATAACGAGTAACTAATGTGGGATTTTAAGGTTATATGTTTGTAAATAGTTTACTTAGAAGTGTTTTCAATAATCATTATAGCATGCTGAAGTAAAAGATTGTTTGTGTTTGTCTAAGAGAGTGGAAAGTTACTGAGAGGGAGCAGCTTGTGTGTGCAAAAGCTGCAAGGCCGTGGTTTCGGTTGGATTAGCTTGGAATGTACAGCTGGTATTGGTCAAGATAAGAGCGAGGCCTGAGGGAGAAAAGCAAACAGACATCCATGTTATTAACCAATGTTTTAATATTTACAGGATAAAATATGCAATGTATTTCTTACTTAATCAGTATTAATTATTGAATAATTGATGTAATAAATATAAGATGTTGTCTTTGATAAATGTGTATTAACCAATGAAATAAAGGTTGCATACAGAATAACCTAATGGGGGCATGGCAGCTCAACCTTGAAGAACAGAATCTCCTGTGCTTGTTCTTTGTGTGTGTGTGTGTTTTCTTCCCTAACAGATGGTTTTTAATAATGATTAAAGTGTTTGCTTAGAAGTAGTATTGCAGTAAAAGATTTAATATGTGTTTATCTATCTAAAGAAGTTAATGTGTGCCTTATTCATATAACCAATTTTACGAATAATGAAATGATGTTATGATATTGAAATGTGTTTTACATAATAATCATTTTCATCTTACAGCTTATGTCTTTTTATGAATAAATGAATGTTTTATTAATGATTTGTTTTTAAGAAAGCATTATGATATGCTATGTGAAGTCAATCATATGTGAAGTGGAAAAGTACTGGGGGAAAAGTTACAAATTGCAGGACTCTCAAAGTTGAGCGGAGAACAGTTTTTTTTTTCTTTGTCTGTGTGTGTCCATCTTCGCCTACAGGCTGAAACTGGGTGTGGTGATGGAGTCAGATAAACGAGAACAACCGATGTGGGTGGAGAATTCTAAGAAAAAGATCGACGTCACATAATATATAAATAATTGTCAAAAAAGAGGCTGTGTGTCTTCGCTTACCAGATGTGGTCATGAGAAGATCCAGCATGCTGTGAAACTTTTTCATATCTGATCAATAAATATTTGAACTTAGATATTTGTATTTTGTGCCTTTCCTCTAAATTATGAACATGCAATGGACGCCTTAAAGTCCAACACTAACTACTTGAGTAGTTTTTTCATATGATACTTTTTAACTCTTACTCAAGTAAATAATTATATTTGATACTTTTACTTTTACTGGAGTACATTTTTGTATAAGTACTTGTACTTTTACTTGAGTACAGATTTTGGGTACTCTACCCACCTCTGCTCTCGGCCCATAAAAATGTCATGCAGGACCCATATATGTGTTCCCAGATCAAACCCATGCCCACTTGGCCCATACATATGCTATGCAGGACCCATATATGTGTTCTCAGTTCAAACCCATGCCCAATTGGCCCATGCCTGTCCCTTATGGGGCCCATGTAATCAGCTCATATGGGCTTCCTATCTGCGACTCATACTACAAAACCTAAATGGGACCCGCTGATTTCACCCAGCCAAAGCCCATGCCCACACAGTAACCATGGAACCCGTACTTAACCCATCTGGGCCCTGCATGTCACTGCTGGCTGGGACGTGTGTTTCGTGTTTATTTTCACGCCCTCAGTTCCACAAATGCTAACAAATCTGTATTTTTATAACAGTTAAAGCTCTTTTCATGTAGTCGCAATGTTATATTCTGTCATGTTCATCAAAATAAAATGGATAAAAAACGTAGACCCCACTACATTGGTATTTAAATAATATATGCTTATGTTAAACTTTATTCATATTAAAACAGATGCTGTAAGCCTCTTCAGTTCCACTCATGCTCATACACAGACATTTAAAAACAGTATTATTCACTTTTTATGTTGTTTACATCTTACAAATCATGTTTACTGAGATAAAGCAAGCAAACGCCACGTGATTAGCCATGCCTGACGTAAATGCAGCAAAACTACGGGAACCACAGCGCATCGGACTTCACGTCTCCGTTTTCAGTTCCTCCTCACCTGCACGCGGCTAATCTCGCCGATCGGTTACATCCAGCCGCAGCCGATGTCGAAAACACCTAATGTCTACCTCAGACTACTACAAAACACTACATACAGTCCTGTCACAGATCAGCTCATCTGTCAACTCTCCAAAACGGCAACTTTTAGCTTTAATCCTAACATCACTGATGAATGCATCTACATTCCCATCTTGTTTCTGGTTTCTAGAGTTTATTTTGCTGAGGGTACAGACTTCCCAAAACTTGCACTTCAGGCACTCGGGATCCTCTCTCGACTTGGCAGGGGACAGGATTTGGCCATTCTCACCGGGTGTGCACACCTCTGCTGCGTAGTTGTAATAACGTTCCTGCTCTATTGCGTCATGTCCAGCGAGATTGAGGAGATTGTATGCCCTTGTTTTGGCAGGTTTTTCATGGTGCGCTGCAGCGATAAAAATGTCATAATCCTGCTCGAAAATTCACCAATTGTTGGCAATAGTTCCATCGAAGCTGAGTGGGTCAGATCTTCGAAAACAATCCGCCATGGGTACAGGCTGCGCAAGTCTGC
Source organism: Paramisgurnus dabryanus (assembly GCF_030506205.2). Taxonomy (NCBI): domain Eukaryota; kingdom Metazoa; phylum Chordata; class Actinopteri; order Cypriniformes; family Cobitidae; genus Paramisgurnus; species Paramisgurnus dabryanus. The sequence continues at coordinate 42,634,507 of NC_133342.1, forward strand.
AACACTGTTTTAGAGCTGTTTAGTTTAAGTTAATATTTTTATGAATATATGGTTTAGTCAGGCGTAAAGTCCATCATCTGACACCATTTTGTGCATCCTAGGGTGCAATGTAATGATCACAGCCATGCAAACTGAAGACCTCTTTTATTGACATGCTTAGCACATGGCGCATGTAACACACTAGTGACCTCACACGGAAGTGCGCACAATAAGAACCGGGGTGGCTTTCTTAAAGAGCCATTACATATAAACATAACACATTGGAATAATGGTTTACTACAATGATCTACAGAAACTAGGCAGTCGTCAGGTGGAGCAGTTTCTTATGTATGTTTTGGAAGAATACGGCATGCAGTTTCCTCAGTCAAAGTTATAAAACATTAATTAGCATTAATTAACATTAATATTCGTAAATAGGGGAATCAACTGTTATGATTTTGTAATAATCAGGTATCCATATTATAACATGCATTGCAATTAAACTACAATTCATGACATTACCATTTAAAAAACTTAGGTTGTATAGATTATAGGCTACCTGTCTAGGTGGGTCCCAAATGAAAAAAGTTTGAGCACCACTTATTATATTTGCCATAATGTCTTACTCCACAAACAGGGTAGATTTATGTACTCTATAAAGGCACAACACGCAAAAAATATTTTTAACAGCTACTTTGCAGAGATTAATAATTTATTTATTTATTTGCAGCTTAGCCAGGAGACTAAAGATTTCACGGATGAAATGCACATAATGTACAGCGCTGTCTTATAATTAGTAAGACTATTCGCTGTATAGCTGCCATAGTTTCACCAACTAATCCATGCACAACCATTCCCTTTTAAATAGTCTCTTATACCTGTAGCATCTAATATACATTTGGAAAATGTAATTAAAAAGCCAACAACCATCAGTGTAATTATGTTTTATTCTTTAAATAAAATAAGATTTGTCTAATTGAACACTGAGTGTATTGGAACTTTTTTACAGATATTTAATCATATAGATTGCTATGTACACAAGCTTTTGTCACAGTGGTGGCCACTAGTAAAGTCAAGAGGGATAAGGTTAAGCTAAGAGTGCTCCAGACCAACTTTCCGAATGTATAACTTACAGAAGAAAACGTTTCGGGGAAACATGTATACAATAATATGCATACATATTATGAAAATCTGACTTTTTCCATGTTTAACTGCTATAATTGTGTCCCCAGTGCTTCTATCAACCTAGAAAATATGAAAAAGATCAACCCAGTAACTTAGTTTTGGTAAACCATTCTCTGCAAGCATGTGAAAAAATAGGTCATTGTAATTTGGCTCCTATTGTGATGTCAGAATAAGGTAATACCGCCCCTTTTATCTGCACTATCCAACCACAGCACTGCCAATCTTACTCAATAGACTAGAAAACTATGTTGGTATCAGTGGTCAGGCGCTAGCCTGGTTTAGGTCATATCTAACCAATCGCTATCACTTTGTTTATGTAAATGAGGAAGAGTCATATCACTCCCTGGTTAAATACGGTGTACCGCAGGGATCAGTTTTAGGTCCTATCCTGTTCTCGTTATACATGTTACCCCTAGGAGACATTGTCAGGAAACATAACATAAGTTTTCACTGCTATGCGGATGATACCCAGCTTTACATCTCCTCGCATCCCAGCGAAACACACACGTTTTCTAAGCTAAAAGACTGCATTAGCGATGTTAGTGACTGGATGGCACATAACTTTCTTAAGCTCAACTCCAATAAGACAGAGATACTTATTATTGAACCAAATCGCTACAAACATAATATGTCAGATTACAAATTGCACATAGATGGCTGTACTGTGGTGCCATCTTCCATGGTTAGGAACTTAGGTGTGATGTTCGACAGCAACTTATCCTTTGATAGTCATATCGCCAACGTCTGCCGCACAGCATTCTTCCATCTTAGAAATATCTCAAAAATACGCCATATACTGTCTACATCTGACGCAGAGAAGCTTATTCATGCTTTTATGACCTCTAGAATAGACTATTGTAACTCGCTACTCGGGGGATGCCATTCAAATCAGGTCAACAAGCTTCAGCTAGTTCAAAACGCTTCTGCAAGGGTACTTACTCGATCTAAAAAGTATGACCACATAAGCCCAATTCTGGCATCTTTACACTGGCTACCAGTTAAATATCGCATACAATTTAAAATATCACTAATCACCTACAAAGCTTTAAATGGCTTAGCACCCTCATATCTTAGAGAATTACTATCAGAATGCAATCCATCACGCACACTACGGTCGCAAAATTCTGGTCTATTGATTATCCCTAGACTATCAAAAGTGTCTAAAAGTGGAAGATCCTTTTCCTACTTAGCCCCTAAGCTCTGGAATGATTTACCAACCAATGTCCGAGAATCAGACACAGTCGATCATTTTAAATCTAGACTTAAACTTTTCTCTTCAACAAAGCATTCGCATAATTTGTCTAGTAAAGGTACTTAACTTGCAATAGTTATTTTTACGGAACAAAGCACTCACGGTCATAACACAGACCAACCAAATAAATAAATAAAAACCTTTTCTACATGAACACTTAAAAATGAATTGCATTAAATAGTTTGCCACTGAACCTGCATTAACAACGACAGTGGGGCTTCCGGCCTTAGTCAAACGGTTTGGCACGTATGGTTGGGTTGCGATTTTGGTGCTTTCGTGTGTCTTGTGAATAGTATGCCATACCGACTCGTTTGCCACTGAACCTGCATTAACGACGACAGTGGCCTCCAGCCTTAGTCAAATGGGTCGGCACGTATGGTCGGGTTGCGATTTTGGCGCTATCGTAAGTCTTGTGAATAGTATGCCATACAGACCCGTTTGCCACTGAACCTGCATTAACGACGACAGTGGGGCCTCCAGCCTTAGTCAAACGGGTTGGCACGTATGGTTGGGTTGCGATTTTGGTGCTTTCGTGTGTCTTGTGAATAGTATGCCATACAGACCCGTTTGCCACTGAACCTGCATTAACAACGACAGTGGGGCCTCCAGCCTTAGTCAAACGGGTTGGCACGTATGGTTGGGTTGCGATTTTGGTGCTTTCGTGTGTCTTGTGAATAGTATGCCATACATACCCGTTTGCCACTGAACCTGCATTAACGACGACAGTGGGGCTTCCGGCCTTAGTCAAACGGGTTAGCACATATGGTCGGGTTGCGATGTTTGGCGTTTTCTCGTGGTCTTGTAAATGGTATACAATATAGACCCGTTTGCCACTGAACCTGCATTAACGACGACAGTGGGGCTTTAGACCTTAGTCAAACGGGTCGTCAGGTTTCATTTTCATTTTCTCTTAAAGATCGGAAGGTGACCCTTATTTACCATATATACCTTCGCATTGGGCCCCCAATTTGCTAAATCCTCAACTGTGGATAATATAATTATGCCACAATAGTTAGTATGTCTGGAACTAAGCTGAGTTAAACCACATCACTGTGTGACACTTCAATACATATGAACGGCCGCTACGCTAATACGATTTTGTTTTTTTCTCCCTGTCTCGTCCTCGACCCCGAGGACAACGAGACAAACAGACCCAGTCCCGGTAGATGTGAAAGTCGGCACACCTCTGATCTACTGGCCGACCTTCAACGTGATGCCCAGCTGATGCTTGACCAACGATCACCGGCAGAACCCGCTTAATCTCCGCTAAATCTCCTTATCCGTTCTCCCAAGGGTTTTTCCCTCCTAGGACTTATTTGGATAAAAAGCCCAGGGTTTTTTTTCTCCTAGGGGGTTTTTCACCCCGGGGAGGCAGCCTTTTTGGGCTTTACTTAGCTTCCTCTTCTAGACGTTACTTTAGTAATACGTTCGCTTATAATATTGAGTCATAGCCGCAGCAAATTTAACTGCTTATGCTATCATGTATTTTGTTGTGCTATCTGTCGTTTTTCTGTGCTTTTCACTGCTTCTATTTATGTAAAGCTGCTTTGAAACAATTGACTTTTGTGAAAAGCGCTATATAAATAAAATTGAATTGAATTGAATTTAGTTCAGAGAGAAAGAGGGAGAAAAGAAGGACTTGACAGCACAATTGAGTTTCGATTACAACAAACCACCATCATTGTGATCAGTGTTTGCACTTCAGCCGCTCATTTGCATTATAAATGACACACCCAAAACGGCACACTTTTGCTCAGACCTAGATTAAGACTTAGTTTACATATTAAAAAAATCTCATAATATGTCCCCTTTAAGAACGACATATAGCTAAGAAGGTTTCGGGAAACAGGGCCCTGCTCTATAACCATAAACTTGCACCTGGATATTTTAATTATTTATGATTGGTCAAATAATAAGAACAGATTGAGTATTAACATAAGTGTTTATTAAAAGAAATATGAGACACTGTCTGTAAAAATCAGGCTAAAGTCTCATAACGAGATTTGAAGCAACAAAGTTTGACTTCACTCACTGATTTCACTTTAATTTCGATCTTTGATATGACATTTTGATATTACCGACATTAAAGATAGAATGGTTATGGGGAGAGCGGGCAGGGTTCTTGCAGGTTCAAGCAAGTTAAATTTAAGACCTTTTTAAGACCTTTTAAGACCATTATGAGTAAAATTTAAGACCAACACGACACATTACTAGAAGCATTCAAATGATCTCCGAAATTCTCAAAAAGTTATATTTTTATTGATTCAGTTATAGAAAAATATAAAATAAACACACTATTATAACAAATACTCAAAATACATGGAAATACATTATGCTTAACCCTATTAGACCACGAGTGTTTGCGCCGACAAATTCTATCCATAGCCCTTTAGGAAGAGACTGACAATGGAAGTCCAAAAAGCTCGGCCGTCACGTGATTCATGGAGACTTCAGTTAGTTCCTGGAAGCTCATAGTGAGCCATTGAAATACATTGAGTTGGAGGCAAAGAGCTGTGATTTTTCTTAATAAATAGCCAAGAAATGCATTGATTTACAATATTTATATATCACACTTATATGTGCAAGTAGTATTTTTTTATAAAATTCTATCAGCAATGTTTTTTGACAAATAAAATCCAATAATAAGAGATCACTTAAACTAAGGCCTAGTCCTGGCTTAAGCTAATCCCTGTCCAGGAAACCACCCCATAATGTTTATGCATGTTCATCTGCATTAAGAAAACTAAATTGACCATTAAAAGGCTGTTCTTGGTTTATTATGTGTTTCAGAATATTAACATTAAAATTAACTTTAAAATTTTGATTATTATTTTTAGTTAATCGTAAATTGTTGTAATATGTTTATATGACTTGCGAATGTAATGCTCAGTTAACTTAACTAATAAACCAGGCTTGATAATGTATTCAGCAGCCTTCCTATTCGACCTCCGGAGAATACAGCCTTCAGATTAAGAAACGCTCTGATTCAACCGCTTTTCATTTAAACGTAACTCCTGAAGCATTTGCGCTATGAAAAAGTTTAAATTTTTCCTAAAAGAAGACAATTGCGCTTTTTGGCAATATATGATTTATGACGGTACATTCTTGCTTTCCGTCCGCCAAACGCTGCTGTTTGTTGAGAGCTGAAGGGGAAGCGCGTTAGGTTCGAGTGCATTGCAGCAGAGAGCAATATTAAAGTCAAAGGAGTAAACGCGCTTTGAGCAGTGAGGTAAACAAAATCCTCCAAACTGAAAACTGTGTAACACTAAAGTTGACTCGCTGTTTGTGGCTCGTTACTCGACGGCCCGACTGTTTAAGTTGATTTTCAAAAAAGTTGATTTTTCAGAACCTGTCAAATACTCAGATAAGCCACGGGCTAGTTGGTTAAATTAACCCAGAAAAGATATTTGCTTACACAAAACTAAGTTTAAGGTTTGTTTCTTGCCCTGCCCACAGTATAAATTCAGACAACAATACCTGTAATATAGCTAATGGCACGATTTGTGTGGATTGACAAAGAGCGGACGCCGGTTTCTTTTTTAGAGACCCACCCATCTTTCTGCCTCCGCCACTGATTAGTTCTTCAGCGTTTTAAATTACCATTTTATTTTCTGCGGACAATGCTTTTCGGGAATGAACGGAGGTAAGAAATTTAAGACTTGTGTAAATTAAATTTAAGACCTATGATAAAAATCTGGGCGTTTTTAAGACTTTTTAAGGCCTTAAATTTAACATTCTGAATTTTAGACTTTTTAAGACCCCGCGGGAACCCTGAGCGGGGCTGGTTGGCTCAATGGTTGGTTGGCACACAGTTAAATTCCAGTACACTAAAGGGCACTGGCACAAAATCTGACATTAAAATGACTGTCCTCTTGACCTGAACACACCCATTTACTAAAATCATCAAATGGTCACTAACAATTTAGGTGAGGATAACTTTTACTTTTTACAGTGTCAAAACAAAAAAGTTGCCCACACTAAATACATTTTAGAGATATGATAGATAGAGATATATAAAATGTAAGGATTTCAGTTAATAGAGATAGGATCACCTATATTTTGACTATTTCTGATGAGTGATGCTATGTGGCTAACATCATTTCAGTTAAGTGGTGTGTCCTGGGGTTGGTTGACACATGTGCATACTGCATTATTTCTGTTACTTCTAATACTATACACACACACACAAACTCACACACTTACACAACACACACAATTTACGAATGTTAAAAACAATAAATATTGTATTATAATATATGGAATATATATATATATATATATATATATATATATATATATATATATATATATATATATATATATAATTCACCTATAATGCCTGATGAGTTTGGAAGGGCACCTGACAAGAGATCAGAGAAGTCATTTTAACTTTACTCAGAGTAAAAGTTACTTTTTTTTTACAGCGGGGAGGTGGAGGATTCTAGTATAGTTCAAAAACGACAAGGGAATATAAATCTCAAACTAGCTGTTTTTAATTGTAGGAACATCTTTACAATTAAAGTGAAATAACAAAAAGTTAATAAAATAAAAAAGCTTTTTTAAGCTTTATTGTTGATATTTACATGTGAGTTATGCACTTTTGAAGGTGGTCAGCAGGTAGTAAATACAATCACTATAGTAAAGTATATATAGTTTAAATGAGCATATAATGAGATGAGTGCCATGGCTATATACTGTACTTTTGACACGTTTATTGTCTTCTAGCTTCCCTGACCTGGGTACCTCTCTCTCTCTCTCTCTGCAATGTCTAATGACCTGCGCATTCTCGAGGACATTCTGAAGTTGTGTTTGATTTGACGCGAAGCTGCTAGACCTCGGAAGATAATGCGCATGGTATTAAAAACGCGTCGTGCAAATGAGCGGTAAAAAAAGATATAAACTGAGGCGGGTCTGCATTAGCGCGCGCCTGTCTCGTCCGTCTCCATGGTTTTTTTTGCGCGTCCCCCCGCCCATCAATCATCCGTTGCGCGTCTTTATCACCTTGCTTGTTTTAAAAAAAATTTACTCAGGAACGGATATGATTTAAAATGTAGCGAAGTACAATACTATAAACAAAACATACTTAAAGGAATAGTCTACTCATTTTCAATATTAAAATATGTTATTACCTTAACTAAGAAATGTTGAATCCTCCCTCTATCATCTGTGTGTGTGCACGTAAGCGCTGGAGCGCGCTGCGACGCTACAATAGCATTTAGCTTAGCCCCATTCATTCAATGGTACCATTTAGAGATAAAGTTAGAAGTGACCAAACACATCAACGTTTTTCCTATTTAAGACGAGTAGTTATACGAGCAAGTTTGGTGGTACAAATAAAACATAGCGCTTTTCTAAGCGGATTTAAAAGAGTAACTATGTTTTATGCGTAATAGCACTTTTGGGAGTACTTCGACTTGGCGCAGTAACACCCTCCCTCTCCCATTATGAGAGTGAGAAGGGGAGCGGACTTTTCAGGCGAGTCGAAGTACTCCCAAAAGTGCTATTACGCCATAAAATATAGTTCCTCTTTTAAATCCGCTTAGAAAAGCGCTACGTTTTATTTTGTACCACCAAACTTGCTCGTATAACTACTCGTCTTAAATAGGAAAAACGTTGATGTGTTTGGTCACTTCTAACTTTATCTCTAAATGGCAGCATTGAATGAATGGGGCTAAGCTAAATGCTATCGTAGCGTCGCAGCGCGCTCCTGCGCTTACGTGCACACACACAGATGATAGAGGGATGATTCAACAGTTCTTAGTTAAGGTAATAACATATTTTAATATTGAAAATGAGTAGACTATTCCTTTAAGTAAAAGTAAAAGTACAGATTTGAAAAACCACTCAAAAAAAGTAAAAGTACACAAAAAAACTACTCAATTACAGTAACGTGAGTAAATGTAAATCGTTACTTTCCACCTCTGCATTTTTGTGTTTAGTTTTGATGTTTGTTTTGGATCATTGCCCAGAAGGAAGATCAAACCATGGCCCAATATATGATTTGTAAAAGGGACAGTCAGGTTTTGATTTTTTATCTGTTAGTATTTCATAGAATCCATGATGCCATGTATCTGATCAAGATGTCCAGGACCTCCAGCAGAGAAATAGGCCCCCAACATTAAAGATACAGCAGTATATTTCATTGTACACATGGGGTACTTTTAAATTTTTTTGTTTTATCTGACCATCGAACCGATCCCGTTTGAAGTCCCAGTGGTGTCAGTTATTTTTCAAATGTATATGCTCAGATGAAGCCAAAACAAAAAAGTTGGGGAGAACTCCAAATTTGTAATTCACCCCAACACCCCCCCACCCAGGTCTGTAAAATCGTATCTAGTGAGGAACGGGCTGTATCTACCGCCTACATAAAAAAAAATTGTTTCCAATTTTTTTTATCTGGAGCCTCATAACCAAAGTGCCTTTTTGTGATTATCAACCGCTTTTGTTTGATTACAGATTCCACGTTCATCTCTTCACACATTTCTTTGCTGTTGCTTGTGCACTAGAAAATCCAATATTTCTGTAGCCATCAAAAGAATCTCTGCTTTTTTCAGCATGTCAACTACCACATCTATCTGCATGAATAGTGATTGCATCTGTTTACTCACATGCTGGATCTTGTTGAGAATATCATACCAAATGACTGTGCAAATAGAGAAGCGGTAGGAGGATCCAATCTCCTCAGCCAAAGACTGGGCTTCATCTTTTACAACAGGGTCTTGAGTAGTTTCCCTTACCTCCAGAAGAGCCTCTCTGACTTGCCCAGCCTGGTACCTTACTGAGTGGATGCTATCTATCCTGCTTTCCCACCTGAGGGCTGTTCCATAAAACAAGATTACAAAATAAGCCAGGCTTATTTTGTGAAGTCAGACTTATTGTCAGTCGATTCGGTTCCATTAAGCGAACTTTAAAAAGTTGGAACTCAGGTACTATGGCAACTTATACTTGGAAACTAGCCTGGTCCGGGGCAGGCTAACTGCCAGGCTAAGCCTCAGTTGTTGCTAAGACTTCCACTAACACTGAACTGTAAATGCCATGATATTACCGCTGACTCTCTGACATTTTATTTGACTTTATAAACCACTATCAGTATACAAATGAATGTATATACCAATTTTAACACAATTTGTTAAAATAATAATTAATACAATATAGACAGTGTTTAATTATATGGTATGTGATAGGCCTCTCAAATGTTTAGACCAATGCATTATACATTTTATTATAATTAGTTTTCTGTACGTTGTATTTTATTTTCTCCTTTAATGAAGCACTTTGGCTAGCCTTAGGGCTATAGGAAAGTATACCTATACTGACCTTGACCTATGCTAAAAAATTAATTACAATCTTAAATACCCCAATTTAAGATAGCCACAGCAATACAATTCTAACAATAATATTGTTAAAGAAGTGAAAAAAGTTGTATCTAAATCCATATAATTGCAGTGTATTGACCTACATTTAAAAAGAAATTCAAATTGTCTATAATTTCATTTAAAGCACACAAGTCAAGTAAAGTCATTTAATTTTTAATTTTTTATGCTTGTGGTGCAGTTGAGTGTTGTTCCTTCAGGCAAATTATTTTAAAGGTCTACAGTAACCTATTGGATCTTTCTCCAGTAGTTACATTTCCCAATTTCCAACTTTTTCATATTTAAAAGGCAGCACTTGTTCAACGTCTTTAAGTTGTCTGCATTCTGTAGGAACAGAAAGTGTCATTTTTTTATGGTACTGTATGCTCTTGGCATTTTGTTTTAAGTATCAGCGTTCTGCAAACAATAATTGTTGGGGAATTCACACTATAAGTACCTAACCACACAAGTAGGGCTTCAGACTTATAATCAGTGCTTACTCTCTTCAACTGATCCTTACCCTAAAACAATTGATGAAACTTTATCCATTAACACTTTAACACAGAGAATAAACCAGTGGTTTAAAATCTCTCATACTCCCAGTGTTTAACATGATGAATTGTGGCTCTATAACACACACATAATTTGCCCTCACTATAAAATAGAAATGATACGTATAACATGTCATGTAGTAGTGATTGGTCAAGAATATGTTTAAAGGGGTCATATTATAGGGCTAAAAAGCACATTACTGTGTGTATTTGGTGTAATACAATGTGTTCGTGTGGTTTATGGTTAAAAAAATTCATTATTTTCCACATACCATACATTTTTTTAGCACCTCCAAGTCCCGCCCATCTGAAACAGGTCGTTTGGTACAAAGCTTATCGTTGTGAGAAAGCGCGGTGTCAACGGGTGTGAACTGATTGGCCAGCTATCCAGTGCGTTGTGATTGGCCGAATACCAGTAACGTAATCGGAAATATGACGCTCCTTGCCAAGTTTTGGAAGATGAGCTCCCAAAACAATAGTGAAAGCCACGAGATAAATATCGTATTTACTACTACCTTATCAACACGAGCCTGAATCTGACCCAGAAAACACGGATGGCTAAGCTAATCGATCAACTTTACCAGCGCGATGTGAGCAGAACGTAACAGATAGTAAGGTAAGGATACTTAAACATAAACCATGTTTGCATTTGTGAACGTAGAAACAACAAACAAGCACTTATCTGCACTTCTCAAATCTCGCGTTTGGATCATCATTAGGAAATGCATTAAAACACAGGCGCGTCTCTGCTTAAAACTCATCTTTGAATCGTCAGTGAGGAAATGTATTAAATATGAAAACATCGGCTACTTACAGGATGTCAGTGTAGTTGCAAAGTAACAATTGCTCCACTTTTTAGACAAAGCCTTTGTGTACATCCAGCGGTTGTACTCCGCGATGTTTAGAAAGTAATCCTCCTTAAAATGTGCAGCACACAATCGAACATTTGGGCTGTACTGTTCTGAAACAGTGTTGTAAATAAAACCTAACCACTGGTTTCTTAATGTTTACTCTGTTGGAATGCCAACCAAAGTAGTTTTGCAACGAAATACAGCGTCTGCTCGACATGGCGGAAACAACAATACTACAGCATGATTGAAAGTTACACCCTCTATCTTTGCGTATATGAGGGCGGTGTTATGAAAATGTTCAAACCATTATGACGTCTAACTGCATGGGCGTGTTAAACGAGGCGTTTTAGGTGGGCGTGGATGAGGCTTCACGTTTAAAAAGAATATCTCTTTGGATTTGAAACTTAAATTTTTGCAACTTTACAGATCTTTTATGTGCACAGACATCATTTAACACTCTAAAAACAAAGGAAAACATGCAATCTGACAATTTGACCCCTTTAACATATCAACCTTTAACACAGTCATTCCTTGTACTGTAGATGATGTGAATTCAGATGCTGTCCACTCACCATTCTAACAGTGACCTCTTGATTTTCTTTATAAGGCAAACAGTTGATCTTTTCTCAATGCCAGTCAACCTCAGTCTTCTTTGGCAACCAATGTCATGAAATTAGACATTTCTAACAGTTGATTATGCTTAAATGCTTATGTAGACTACTTACCATTATGAACAATATCTTTATATTTGTGTTTTATTTTCACCTGTTACTTTTTTGTCCACTCAAGTTGCTGCTTTTTTAATGTGCCCCCAAATAAAAAATAAATACATTTAAAGTACTTGTTTAAAATCATTCCTCAATATGTATTATATAGGTTACACAGTTTATTATAAATAATAAAAACAAGTAAAGGGCAGTATGCCTTGTAGGTTTAGAATGTATACATTCTAATAACTTACAGATTGTCTTTTTTAAACCTGTGTTATGTTTAAATAGTACAGAAGGCCTATATGAAGAATACAGAAAAGTAGCAAAATGGAGCAACAAAAACGTCACTACATGGGGATCGAACTCGGGTCCTTGAGGTAACAAGTTATTTGGGAGCACTAACCACTAGACTATCACTTTCGACGACGTCCAAAACTGTTTCAAGGTGTGATTTGATTGGAAATCATAGAATTTAATGTAGTTGCTACATGAAAGTATTTAGTTCGTTATGACTTCCCAGCCTTTTATATGGTTTTGTTTATTGCATCAGTATTATCATTTTTAGTCAGTAGTACATTTTTCATACATTTCTATTACAAATCACCGCTCTCTCTTTAACTTTGATCGATTTGATCCACGCTCGACTTCTAGGGCTGCTCAAGAATAGTGTGCACACGCTATTATCTTGACTTATTGAGCCTCGTTCAAATTTGTAGGACTGCGTAAACCTCAACTAACCGTTATGGAACTGATTTAAGCAGGACTGATACATTTGGTTAATTCAAGTCAGGTTTTTAATCGTAATCTTCGTTTTTCCAAGCGAGTTTTATGGAACAGCCCTCTGGTCTCTGACCATGCGTTTAGTGTGGTTTTGTCATGTTTCAGGAGGATATACCATCTATGGGTGGAGGCTGAGAAGAGTTTGAACAATTTTGCTACATATCCAAAGTAGCCAATGACATCTTGTAAGCCCTTAGCAGCATCAGCTTTAATTTAAAGGCACTCTAAGCGAATCTGTGAGACGTCACTTTTTGTTGATGTTTGAACTGTTTTCAAACAAACAGAGCGTAGCTAACTCCTCCCCCTCTCTTCCGTGCTTTCATGAACGTGCCCACCCCCACCCCCAAATCCTTCTTGTCGTTTATTGGCTCTATAACGCTTTTTTATGTTTCGTGGTACTAGGTTTGGTCACTGTGTTTTTATTGCTGTTTGTGGAGCCTGGGCTGTCTACAGAGATCGCGTTTTTTTACAGTTTGATCAGCGAACAGGCAGCAAGCAGATAGTGATGTTTGCTGAATGTAACAAAAAATGTTTTAGGGTATAAAACGCGTGAATTCGCTTAGAGCCCCTTTAAGAAGTGGGCACCACGTGGGACAAAAAAGGCCCTTGAGTTCAGTTGAAGTGGCCTAGCCTGAACACCTTTATTATTTCCCTTCATGTTGGCACCATTACCGTAGGATTGTCCTCTGCAGTCCTCAAAGTCCTCTACCTCCTCTAGTCTTTTGAGGATGAGAGCAGACAAACTTTCCCTGATTGACTCCTCTGCTACAAGAAAGCCCATGAAATGTTCTTTAATTTGTGGCAATTCTTCTTCCAGTGAAACAATCCTGACAATCACAGAGAGCTGTTCTTTATGACTCAGATCAGGGGTGCAATCTAAAATGATGGGGAAAATGCCATTGTCTGATTTGTTTAAAGTGTCTGTGAATCCTCTTAAAGCAATGTTTCTTTCAGCTAAGGACTGAATTATTGCCACCAGTCTGGTAAGCACCTCTCACCACCTATTTCTCTCTGCCTCAGCGAGTGTCATCTCTAGCTTATCTATGGTCAACCCTTTTGCAAGACGAACCTCTAATTCCTTCCATGTTGCCATGTTTGTATTGTGCTCATGGCTCTCCTCGTGGACCTTGAGCATATGGCTTGCATTGTTCCAGTCCTTTAGTCCTTCTTTAATCAATTTGAAATCTTTCTGAGAAAAGATTTTGCAGCAGAAGCGATACAAACTGTCCTTCTTTTTTGAGTACATTAGCCAGCTTCATTTTTTCTCTGTTAACTAGATATAGGCCTTCTAGAAAAAACCCACGGCTGCAGCTGGCAAAATCAGGCTAACTAATGTCCACCCTGCCAGACTGGCTGTCTTAAATAGAGAAATAAAGTCCTTCCTTGATTCGCATTGTTCACTCATTTCTAAATAAATAAAATATCATAATTTCCCCCGGGGTTTAAGTTTCATGCGCAAATAGCACATGATGATTATGTCTCTGTTTGGACAAAAATAAGCCTACATGAAATATGTTTCACTTAAATAATTATCAGATTAACAAAACAAATTAAAAAGTAGCCTAACCGACGCAGCAGAAAGCACATCATGTTTTTTTATGATTTTAAAGAAGATCAATATTTTCTTCTTATTGAGAGTGTATACAAATAAAAGTACACCATTAACCCCCTGGGGTCCAAAAACGCGGGGCCGCGTTTTGACGCATTTTTTTCCTGTTTCCTGTGACATCCACTTAAAATACTCCGTCATTCATAATCATACACACACATGTAATACATCATTAGAAACGGGTCTACTTTAATGTGAGTGCCTTCATAATAACAACAAAACCGTGTGCTTTTGGCAAATAAAGAAAATAAACAGGGAGTGCATTTCGACATCTCTGTCTCCTTGACCATCTTCCTCAAACACGTTACAAACATGAACTGATAACTCCGCCAATACTTGTCACACGAACATGATACATATGTCTAAAGAAAGCCTGAAATGTCTACTTTTACATGATCTCATTGTCTGTTTGTGTAATCGACATGTAAGTAAAGAGAGGTACAGTTTTTCTGGCTCGACCTCATTAGCACTAATGTGATCCCACCTACCCGCGTGCGCGCCATTTATATGGAAATTACCTGATGCGGGCTATGCAAACAAGATCAACGCCCCCAAACAATACTTCAAGAAGCAGCAAGTTTTGACAGTTTAATTCACTTATCGATGCGCTAGGAAGATGACACGCTTTACAGGTGAGAGCTCTACAGATGCTCCTGGACAGAGAGGAAGAGTTCACAGTTTCTTCAGACGAAGAGCAGGACTCCGACGATGAACGTTTGTATTTTGAAGAGCGACTTGATCCAGCTGACGATATAATTTCTGAAGAGTAAGTTTTACCTACATTTGTTGAAATGTTGTGTGATGTAAACTTTTATATACTGTATACTGAGTATTTGCAAGCAGATATTCATAATGACTTTATATAAACGTCTCTTAACTTGTATTTACATTAAAATGATAGTTCTTACATTAAACCGTATGCTGATTAGTGTTATGTGAATATGTTATAAAGCAATATCACTACTATAACTATAGTGTTCATGCCGACTTATCAATAAGGCTTCTCTACATGATTATTTGCTCGGGTGTAACGATGTGCTGTAAATGCGCCCGGAGACATCATGCGTTAAACAGTATGATTGTACTGTATGGTGTAATGTAAATATACAATATGTCATAAAACGATATCACTTGACTATTTAGAATATATTTTGACTAGTGTTTATGCCTCAACAAGTCTTGTTTACGCGACTATCTGTTCGGGTGTAAATGTATCGATGCAGTATCGATGTGCTGTAAATGTGTCCGGAGATATGTAATGTGTTAATGTTTAGCCATAAATATGTCCGGTAATGGCCCGTTAACAAAGATATACAGCACATCTATGTACCCAATTATCTTATCTCAACTATGCTTTACCGCCTAAGTATTGCTTTATAAGTTTGTTACTGTGGAGAATACATTATATTAATTATTAAAAACTTTTGTAGGAATGTGGCAGCATCACTCTCCTCTTCAGCGGGCATTTGCAGAAATGCGACGGACATTCATACAGGGTAAGTCACATTTGCAGGATTTTCTGTTTTATTAGTAGACTATTACACTGCATGAAAAGTGGAATTTTCGTCAGAATGTGGCACTGTAGATTGTTGTGAAACTCCAAGTATACGACTGCGCATGACAATTTGCAGCCAACACCGAAAACTGCTATAAGTTCTCAGAAGTTGACGTGGGTCTTGCTCTGAAGTTGTCCCCCCTTCCCCTAATTCTAGGGGAGGCTTTAACATGTAAATGAACATGCTGTGAGCTATACAAATGCAAATGAGGGTAGCAGCTGGGGGAGTTTTACTCAGGTGACATTCTGAGAGGTTTTAAACTTTGATTTTAATAAAATCTCTGGTATCAGTATAGCCAAATTACAAACTCTTAAATTGTAGCTTGAATTGATTTATTTTCAAAGTATGCTACACTGTTAACCCAGATATTGTCTTAATGATGTAAACATTACTTAATATTTTGAGTTTTGGACATATACTTAAAAATATATTATACCCATAATCCTTTGTCCCTGAATATTATGATTATTTAAGCTTTTTTACAGAATTAAGAACTAATAAGAACTTTAACTACTTAAATATTTGTTAAAATGTCATAGAGGTTTTTTGCTCTAATATTATTCATGTTGTTTAGTTTTAAATGATAAATTACCATTTTTGTTAATGAAAGTCATCGTTCAGGTGATCAGTGTTTATTGACATAAACAGCACATTGTATTGTATTTTTCGCAGTTTTGTGTGTTTCAGTGGAGAATCAAGTTTATTCAATGACTGACTTATTCATGAGTTTTGTGTTATAATACCATTTATAACACTAAGAGAATTATAATTATAAATGAATTAAAAAAAGAAAATCTTTCAACTCAGTTAACTAAGCGGAGATGTTGGACAGAGTAATTCAAAATCATCTTTAAGTTTAATGACAATCATTTATCAAAATATTTTCTTCATCATTTATCACAATACTATCAAAATATTTTCCCCTAATTTTTTTAAACTATCCCTTTAAGTAGATTCAGTTTGTCCAGGCCAATAGTATATATGAATATCTCTGTATGTCATTAGCAATAACCAATGTTAGGTAAAAAAGATACACAAAACAATTTATTTCAACAATTTTAATTGTTTTAACAGAGTTTTAATCAGGCTCAATTTGTGCATTCTATGCAAACAACATCAAACAACATGTCAAACAACAAAATGTCTGTCTGGAAGGGAATGAAGCAAGGAAACTTGTGCAATTACATCACAGCTCAAATACTGTGCATAATGGCATGACTACAGTTATTGAATTCACATACTGGTAATCCTGCCATACTTGTCCATCATATACATCTCCTTACACACCCTTTGGCATTTCCCGCTTTCGCCTTTCATCTAATTTCTCTTCAAATCCAAGTCTTTTAACAAGTCCTTCCAGAGACTGCACAACACTCTTGTATCAGTAAGAACGTATTGGATGGACATTCTCTTCACTGCTCAAATATGTAGCCTTGCTTAGCAAGGCAGAGCCACATTTCTTCCTTAATGCAGACCTCTGCTGTGGGTGATTGTAGAATGGGATGTGACCACAAGTCCTGCAAACCTTTGTACCATCCCGTCTGAGCTCATAGGTTTCAGTAAGCATGTACACTGTCATACATTTTGGACAAACCACATACTGTAAGAAGTCGTCATGGAGGATACCAGTCAATTTCATCATGGCCAAAAGGTTCATCATCAACAAGTGTTCTGGTTTTTCACTTCTGGCCTGATCACTTCCATGCTCCTCCCCATCTTGTATGTGAGGATAGCCTTCACTCTGCTCCTTAGCAAGGATTTCCCTCTCTTCATCCACATAGTCATCCTATGAAAATTTAAAAGACATATTTAATACACATGCAATGCACATACTCAGCACCACCATTAGACCATAAGAGATTGAAAAGCCCATCGTTAATATTAGGGATGGGCATTCGATGAAGTTTTCTTTGTCGATCGTCGGGAGAATTAACGATCGACTATCGATTAATCATTAATATTTTTATAATAAAATTTGTTATTTCACTTTTATACTTAAAAAATGCAATGAATACAAATATACAGCGTGTTTTTCCTTGATGAGACCTTTATTACAAGATCAACTTGTGGCAGACAGTTAAACTATGTTTCAAACATAGTGCGTGCATATGCGGTGCTCTAAAGCAGCGGAACCTGCAGCTGCGAGCCAGCGTTCTTAAACAGAGACCTCATTATTTCCAAAATAAATACAAAAAAACAGATTTATGTTTAACATTAAATTAAACAAAACACATAATACTTAGATCTGAAAGGTTTTGTCAAAATGTAACTCAAAATTATTCAAGCCAGAAGAAAGTGCAAGATATTAGCCTTCCTAACATTAGGCTATAACAAATTAGGCTACTTTAGCCTCGTGAAAAATAACTAACTTAAGTAACTGGCATAAAACTTCTGCAATAGTCTACTGATTTTTTTTGAGAAATAAAAGCATGTTTTGGGGTCAGACGCGACCGCAACCCATGGTGACCGTCAGTCCAGCCGCCGCCGAAAACACCCGCTCGGAGGAGACTGACCGGGATGCACAGGTACCTCAGCGCTAACTTGGCTTATTCCGCATACAGAGTATGTGTGAAACAGCGTGCGTTTTGTGAGCCCCATTCACCATTGTTTAATTATACTAACATAGTCTTTTAGTTTTTATTTGTTGTAAAACGACAGTAGACACAAATTTAATATGGTCTCCAACTCCACAATATACCATAACCATGGTATTTGTTGTAAAATTGCGGAAATACAAATTGTTTTAATCCTGCAAAAAAAAAAAAAACATTTTCACAATGATAAAATCATGGCTAATTTTCCTAAGGTAGTAATTACAAAATTATATATGTTTGAAAGACGGAGATGCGCACCTGTCAATCAATTACATAACAGAGCGAGGCCAGAGACAAACGTGCTCATAATCGGGAGTAATATGGAATAATGTATGCATCTTTGAATAACTGTAAGTATACATTTCTTTTAAATATATTTTGTCATATAAAGTTTTGAGACATGGCCTAATAATGCTTTTTTCACTTGAATTGCTCATTTAGACTTATTGTGCGGGTAACAGCGTTTTTGACGCATTTACCTCAGAGATTATTTTAGCAATATTGCTTTTTTCCGGTAATAATAATACAATTTATATTTCAATCCTGTTTCATTGTCTGTTTATTCATTTCATTATGCTGTTATGTTAACGTGAGGATATTTATTTGCCATATGAAACGTGCCGTTATATGAATACTTTTGTATAATATTCAAATATATGCGGAATAATGTGTGCGTCTTTGAATTCATACAGTTGCTTATTTTTGTCATAAAGTTTTGAGAAATAATAATATTGTGAGGATTTATTTCCATATGAGTGCTTTTTGTCGTTGAATACTCTCGTTTATTATTTGGAAATCATATACATAGGAAATATATAATGTGGAAGGCTAGACTTGCAAAGTTACTCTGCTTATTTTTATTTATGATATATGTGGAGATAAATAAAGCATTGCAAAACTGCTGATTTGATCCATTCAGATCCTGACCACCAGGCTAGAGATTTTAAACATCCTTAATCCACATTTACTAGTCTGTCAAATAATATCTAACATATATTGTTTTGTGAAAAAAAATGATGCTTTGTTCTATTGTTTATGCGAAAAAGTGTTCACAGAAAGTGTCAATCACATGAACGTTTTATATGAATAAGCGGTCAGCAGCGCACTGCAACGGGTGCTTGACGGATTCGCCGCACACTTACGCAAACGCACTGCATACGCAGTATTTGTGAAACAGGAGTTAGATAAAAAAAAATGCATTCAATTAATTGATAACAAATTAACGTGATCGACGAAATTCTTAACAATCAATTATCGATCGTCGATTAATTATGCCCATCCCTAGTTAATATGGTCATTTGAGATTTAAAAAGAACATAATTAATATGTTCATTTCTCATCAATATGGCCATTTGAGTATGAAAAGATTTGAAAACTGTAGCTGAAAAAGATCATGTGCATCTTAAACAGCTAGCTTTAGTGCAATGAACCAGTTAAGTACTTCGTGGGAACTTCATCCACTTCAACTTCATTTTAGGATTTTTTAATACTTTATAAAGTGTGTTTATACTTTAGTTGCTTTCATTAGTTAACTAACAGAAAGTTAAGAGTGGAAAACAATTATGTGGGTGAAAATTGTTAGGTTTTCCCATTTCAGCTCTGGATTAGCATGTATTGAACTTTATACTAGTATATCCAAATGTAATTTCATGCTTACCACACAAAAGGAGATGTCCAGGAAAAGATGAATGCTTTGTCATCTGCTGTTTCGTCTGAAAAACAACAAACAGAAGATACCGTTATGCATTATAACGCGATATTCCTATTCAATTATAATTTACTATTAAAATAACAACAACAGTGATAATCAACCACATTTAACTCCAACCTTTTTGTGAGCAAGGGCTGCCACAATGGATAAAAAATGCTGGAGGGCTACTTTTTGATATAGTATACTCAAAACGTTTTTGTTTAACTTGTTAAAGGGGACAGAGAATGAAAAAAATTTTTTACCTTGTCTTTGTTAAATATTAATAGTCTACCCTCATTCACAAACATACAAAAAGTGCTAAACATGCTAAACATCTGTGTCTCATAGAAATTCCTCTTTTAGAAATGTCAGCCAGAAAACAGCCCAATCTGAAAAACTGATGCTTATGACATCACAGGCATCTAACTGCCCCTCCACTTTAAAATAATTGGCTACATTTTTTGAGTGGCAGCAAAGTCAGCCAATCAGAAATGAGATTGCAAGTTAAGCCAGTAGGGGGAGCCAAATAGGTGCAAAACCACTTGTTTAAAATCCCCCACCATAATAGAGCTATCTGAGAGAGGTTTTTATGAAGCTTCTAAGGCATTACAGACCCAAACAAAAACATTTTTGTCTACATGTCACATCACAGAACAAGGATAAATACTCCGTTCAATCATTCTATGTCACCTTTAATTTTATTTTACTTTACTTGTTGATATGTTTTAGTATTGTTTAAAATGTTAACATACCTAAAGCAAGCCAAGCTTATATAAAAAATATGTAATTATGCTCACCGTTGTCTGAACTGCAATTCGCTGGGTGCGTTTCTTCAAATTCTTCAATCACTTCTTTTTCTGGGTCCTCAGAGTGCATTTCACTTTCACCAATCTCTCTAACTCCAGTAAAGTTATCCTCCGGGTCTTTACACATGACGGGACATCACTCACTGCGGGACTGGATAGCAGCAGCAGCAGCTCTGTACGTTATCTGATGTAGCCCTTTTGGATTTTTTTCTCCCAAACTCCATTTTTGAAATAGCGCTTTCTGTGGTCAAAATACTGTGTATGACAGTTCAGTGTTGCAATGTTTACAGAAGCGCCGAGGTCGTTTCTTCAGTCTTGGGACTTCCATCTTTCAACTGACAGCACACTGTGTTGATATCACACAGAGCTTACGGCACATCGCGTTTGTTGTTTATATCATACGCATGCGCGCACGTCTCACAAGCTTTTCCTTATATCAATAACCTCGCATGTGATTGGAGGAGCCCGACAGGCTTCTCGCCTTCGTCCAATCACGTGCGAGGTCATGGCCACGGCTCACACAGCAGTGTCGACAAGCTTAACAGACGTTTCGTTTGGTGTTTGTTACTCTCCAAGAAGAGAAGACGGGTGCACAATCCCAAGATTGCGGTAAGAATAATTTTATGTATAAGCATATTTTTTTAAGTAGCCCAAGCTGTGTGTTTTATAACTAAGAGGCGTTTTTGTCTTGTAATTTTTAGGAGGCTGTACGGCGTCTCTGAGGCACACTGCAGGCGCTAGGAACCAGAGCAAAGGTAACGTTACAATATGTTTTTATTCTTGTATAAGGAAATAGATACGTTAATAGATCCGAGCTTAAACCCGCACATTTTGTTTTCACAGACTAAAGTCGCCTCATAACAAAGCCGTGACCTCCGATTTGCTTGGGGCTATTTCAGCAAGTCCAGCTTTACTGCTGAGAATGACGACATTGTTTGTAAGTATAACTTCTAATGTTTTTCCTCATTTCTTGTTTCTTGTTTTCCAGCTGCCCGTAAGACGTATTATGAGTCGGTACGCCGGAGTTTCAGATACAAACAACCTGAACTCGCATCGCAGGCGGAAAATGCGAAAAGTTTAGCTCGGAGTCGATCCAGAAGAAAAAGGGTAAGATTTATTATATTAGATCAGTTTTTTGTCAATGTGAGTATTTTTCAGGTCACTTATTGTCTTTATTGATTGTATTACAGTTGCTGGAAGCGAGACGAAGTGTGCTGGCTGAGGATGAGATGGACATTTGGAAGTGCGCCACCATAGATCTCATATCTGATGAGGAAGATGGCATTGTTGGCGGGGTGTCTGGATGGATTGTGCGGCCACCGCCCTCTCGCAGCCTGGAACTCTCCGAGCTCTGTGCCACGCTGCAATCCAGATTAGAGGCGATACCAAAGTACAGGGCAACTCACCATATACGCCTGAAAAAGTGACTTTTACAACGTTTTTGATTTTTTTTTTCAACACTTTGATCACTTTGAAAAAGATTTGTAGGGATCTTTCCCGAACGTCTTAGGCACTTTTTGATGTGTTTGGAGGACAATATAAGATACATTATGCTGCTTTGTACATAGTTGTGTGTTTATAATTAAAGCTCTTTCTTTGAATAAACAGCTGTGTGTTTATAAATAAACCTCTTTGTTTTCTCTTATATTCCTTGATGTTGTGAATAATGTAGTACATAGCACAATGACATTAAAATTAAAAAAATGATTAATAACATAAATTATTTATTATTATTATTATTGGGGTTTACATTTATAATGAGCCAGGGTGCCCAATAACACCCCTCTTTAGAGTAACGGCCCGACTTGAATTTACTCACTCGGTATTGGCTGAAGCCACTACTTTTAAACAAGAAAAATCCCTTGTGATTGGCTTGAAGTGATCTGCCAACCATTCACTGGGGATTTTACTTGTTTAAAAGTTGTGGCTTCAGCCAATACTGAGTGATTACATTCAAGTGGGCTATTACTCTAGTTTTGCTGCTATTCACATGCTAATTAGGCCAGTGATGCTCTACCTGGCCGGCAGAGGTTTCGCTGCTATTCATATGCTAATTAGAGGCATCGCACCCGCGCGAGGCTCTCCACCTACGTCATGGTTCGTTTATGACAGTTTGTGACACAGACAAACGCAAAGCTCGCTGCCTGTAGATTGAGGAAAGCTGCCGAAAATTAGGGAGATTTTCGGGAGCCTAAAGGCACTTACGGGGACGAAAATCCCACTTTTCATGCAGTGTTACTGATGTTTTGCTTAGTAATTTGGAAAATACAAGACGCACGGGGGCATGCAGAAACGAACCCGAAATTGATTTTTTTGTGAAATTGATAGTGTATTTTTTTTATACTTTTTGTTTTCTTTTTTTTACTAACCATGCATAAACATCATTTACTTAAAAATACAAACATGTACATACATTAATATTACATATTATTATAGCACAGTTTGTGCTGAATACAGTGTTATGTGATATTAGCCATTAATGTGTTTTAAAGCAACTGAAAAAAGACCAAACGTGAGAGCATGTCAGAACCTTTGACAGTGTCCCAAAAGGGTCGGACCCCAGAGGGTTTAACAGTTTTGAATGTTAAAAAAAATACTGTTTTGTCAATCGGCCCGGGATTGGAATTAAATGATGCTGATGAAGTTAAACATGCGAACGAAGTAGTAAAAATATTTTAGAAAACACATTTTACAACAAACAAACAAAGAAAAGAAATATAGGCAATACTATTTTGAATTGAATTGGGCTGGGTTGAATTGGGTTGTATCTTAGAAACAGAGAAAATGAACTTGTTAAGCCTCTTAACTTTAAAATAATTATTGTTTATATTTACTGTCAAACTGTAATTTGTTGGGATTAGTTTAGAATGCTTCAATATTTGATCACTATAATAAGACAGATGAAGTGGGAGTAATTTCACTAGTATTAATATTATTAATAAAAATGATCCTCATTCTTTTAACTGTGTGTTACAGTTTCAAAAACCTTTGTCAACCAGTATCATGTTTATTTTCTATCTAACATTGAGACTTTTATTTTAATGTAGTCAACGAAAATTTTAGTTCATTGTAAAAATCATAGCACACGTTCCGGTAAAGATTCTATGATAGTTTCTGTATAGCTCAATAGTAGAGCATTGCGTTGCAGCGCAAAATGTCATGGGTTCGAACCCAGGGAACACAAGTACTGATAAAAAATGTATAGCTTGTAATGCACTGTAAGTAGCTTTGGATAAAAGCGTCTGCCAAATGCATAAATAAATAAAAATAAAAATGGTAGACCAGTCTGCCCCCCAAGCTCAAATGTCAGCTACGCCTACAATACCACAGTTACCGAAAACATTGCTCTGGTGTCTATTTTTAAGACATTTGACAAGTTAGGTGAGCAGTTAACAGAAAAATATTCAACCCCTACAGAACATTTCTCAGCCAATCAGAATAAAGCATTCAAAAGCCCCATTGTATTTTAGAAGGTAGTTTGCTCAACCTTCTAAACTCTAAACCCCAATGGCACGTTCAAGTTCAAAACAGTGCGCAAGATTTAGCTACAGTTTCCGTGTTGAACAACATGTTTCCTGGAAGTGTTCACCAATGTGCAACAGGGTTTGAGATACGTTTTAGGCTTGTTCGATTTCATGCGGCGCCACAAAAACGGACAGCCGGATGACGTCAAAGTTCCGCAAGAGTTATTTTAAAGCAAACTCCTTTGTATGATTTCGGAAACAAGGGGTTAAGTGTCTTGCCCAGGGACACAATGGTGTCACAGTGGATTCGAACCTGGGTCTCTCACACCAAAGGCGTGTCTTATCCACTGCGCCATCCCAGTATTAAATTCTTAAGTGATTTTAAACATGGTGTTTAGTGTACTGATGTAAATTATAAGAAAGGATATTGAAAGTTTTAATATTTAAACATTGGCAAATGCTAATATAGTTTTCATCATTTATTAATCTTTGTTAATATCAATTTAGTTCACTGTTCATTAACCAATGTTAACAGTTTGATTTTAAAGGAACAGTATGTAGGATTGTGGTCAAAACTGGTTCTGCAATCTCACAACTGGTGGCCAATACACATGACAACATAAACATCAGTTGAGGCTGGAACTCCACTTTTTAATGACAATATCCTGGCTGGACCACTGTTGTTGTTGCAAATAGCACATGATGATTATGTCTCTGTTTGGACAAAAATAAGCCTACACGAAATATGTTTCACTTAAATAATTATCAGATTAACAAAACAATTTAAAAAGTAGCCTAACCGACGCAGCAGAAAGCACATCATGGTTTTTTATGATTTTAAAGAAGATCAATATTTTCTTCTTATTGAGAGTGTATACAAATAAAAGTACAGCATTAACAGTTTTGAATGTAAAAAAAAAATACTGTTTTGTCAATCGGCCCGGGATTGGAATTAAATGATGCTGATGAAGTTAAACATGCGAACAAAGTAGTAAAAAATATTTTATGAAAACACATTTTACAACAAACAAACAAAGAAATATAGGCAATACTATTTTTAATTTTATTGGGCTGGGTTGAATTGGGTTGTATCTTAGAAGCAGATAAAATGAACTTGTTAAGCCTTTAACTTTAAAATAATTATTGTTTATATTTACTGTCAAACTGTACTTCGTTGGGATTAGTTTAGAATGCTTCAATATTTGATCACTATAATAAGACAGATAAAGTGGGAGTAATTTCACTAGTATTAATATTATTAATAAAAATGATCCTCATTCTTTTAACTGTGTGTTATTGTTTTTTAATGACACTATCCTGGCTGGACCACTGTTGTCAGTGATATAAGTATTTGATATGAAAAGGATTTATTAATGTCTAGTGACATATCAGGGCCATTTTTAGATTATTTGATATAAATTTCGTACATACTGTTCCTTTAATGTATTATGCTGAAAATTAACATGACCTAAGATTAATAAATTCTGTAGAAGTGTTGCTAATTGTTGGTTCATGTTAAGCATTAACCAATTTAAAAGGCAGGATATGCAGGAATTATCTAAAAAACATTTTTACAAATTAGTTTAAACTGTCTTTATATACCATGACATAAGTAAAATGTAAGTACTCTGAAACAGAGAGTATAAAAATTCAAGTGTCTGTAGACCTTTCACGACTGTTTAAAACACAGCTAATTATTTCCATTCGGGACGAAACAAATGATTGGCTTGCGCGGCTATCACTCTCTCTCGTGACCATGGCTACCACCCCTGTCTGCCCACACATGCGCACACACTATTTATTTGAGGAGAGTGCACGAGGTCTAGGAAGAGCAAAAGTACAGCAGAGAAAGAGCATTCAAAATTCATAGTCCCTGCATATGCAGTCCGCGAAGACAAACAAAGCAAAAAAAAGGAATAAATGAAGAAATCAAACGAGAGTAAATATTGCGTAGCTTTTTCTCGAGTCGACGATGCGGTAGCGGTATTGTCTCCGTAGTGCTGTCCTCATCAGAGTCAACAATGCTTTCATCACGGAAACTCTTACATGCAAAACACCATATATGTTATAGATCTTCCATGAAATTCACCTTCATTACAGTGTAACTGATGGTAATGAAAAAACTTGTATCAATGCAACCTGTTTTTAGCTTTGTCTTATAAATATAACTAGCTTGTCTGTTACCAAATCAAACAAAATATAATTTAAACTTTACCAGTATCGATATGCTAACTTGATAGTGAGTACTAAAAGCCATCCTATTTGTTTATATTTGTGACCAGTCACGGAAAGTAGGGACACAAGTCGGATCTGGGGCATTTTGAGTTATTCATAGATTCTGAAAGTGAAACTGAAAGTTTCTAAGCTTTCTAACGATGTGTAACACATGGAAATCTGATAAGATTTGGAGAAGTTGTGGCCATTTGAATGTAACACATTCAAGAAGGAGAATGCTGAGAAATTTGAAGAAACTTCATGCTGCGCTGCAAGACGTCAAAGTACCGCGAGAGCGAGTCGAAATTAAACTACTCCGTAAGATTTCTTGAAGAACTGCGGTGCCCCGTAAAGTCAGTGACGCGGCTGACGTAGGTTGCGGCTGACTGTTATTTGTTCCGCCCCAGCTTCTTTTATCTTTCTTTTGTTTTGTGCGCCCGAGCTTCATTAACAGTCTGGGGAGACACACACTATAAGTTTGAAAAAAATAAATAAAACTAAGCAAACATGTCTGAGGAACAGGTCAGCCGCGTCACTACAAGTCACGTGACTTCACGCTCGAGGCGGAAGAGAAGACAATGCTGAATAAAGTCGTAATTCTTGCTATTTTTGGACCAAACTGTATTTTCGATGCTTCACCACAATCTCACTGACCCACTGATGTCACATGGACTACTTTGATGATGTTTTTATTACCTTTCTGCATGGAAACCGTTCATAGATTTTCAATGGAGGAAACAGAAAGCTCTTGGACTAAATCTAAAGTTAAAACATCTTAACTGTGTTCCGAAGATGAACGGAGGTCTTCCGAGTTTAGAACGACATTCGGGTAAGTCATTAATGACATTATTTTCAGTTTTGGGCAAACTATCCTTATTCAGTAGTAACGCTGTTCCCTGTGGGGGCGGAGGCGAAAACACAAGCTTATCCAGTATGCAAATATACACACAGACAATGACGCCCCCCGCTGCATGCTAGAATCTCTGGAAAAACAAGCCTATTTTAACCGCAAAATGTACGCTTTTAAATATACATAAACTGCTATCTCAAACATGGAGAGGCTTCTTCGTGATCTCAACTAACAGATTCTGCAATAAAACGAAAATCACAAATTTTGAAAAAAAAAAAAACTTTGATTCTTATTTTCTCGAAACTTGTGCTGCCGACTTGTGTCCCTGGTGTCCGTGACGGGTCACATATATATTATGTGCACCGTAATTTCACCATGACTGTTGTGTAGCTCTGACATCTGTTTTGTAACTCTATATTTTTTTTAGTGTGTATGTCATATGTATATCATGGATGCTACTGGATTTCTCAATTTGCTATCTATCTATCTATCTATCTATCTATCTATCTATCTATCTATCTATCTATCTATCTATCTATCTAGGTTCCTGATGTTAGACAAGTACTGATGAAGGGCACACTAATCCCGATAAGAGACATAGAGGCCTCTATGGCTGGCCACACTATTGCTGTGACCCTGTGGCGGGAGGCCTCCCTTTTGGAAATTCCTGTCGGTCACTGGGTCACCTTTACCCACTTGAGAGCCAGTATTAGCCGATCGTTTGGCTTTAAGTTGAACACATCAACATACACAGAGGTCCATGTAAGTTCTTTAAAAATTCATTAAGTTCATTATTGGTAATATCCTTATTAGTAATTCTGATAAGGAATATTTGCATAATGTTACATATGGATGGCTCACTGTATTTTTTTCCTATAGCAAACAGAGGCAACAGCCAGTACTTGACTGTGTACTGTTGTGGCGGTGAAAGCGGGGCCAGAATTCTTTAGTGTGATGATGGGGGATGGAACCGAGCTCAAGGTGCCCACCCAGTCTTGGGTGGGCACTGAAGAAGAATTTGCTGCCAGGCTGCCAATCTCAGTGACCCTAGAATGTGCAGGGGGACTTGATTGTGTCTCACAACAAATTATTTGATGTGATATCTGCCTTGATAAATTGGTTATTTTGTATGCATGAGATTTTTGTTGTGTCAAATCATATATATATATATTGTCTTTGCTTTTACTCTTTACAGATAGATGATCAGGAAGAACAGGTGGACAGTGATGACAGTGAGGCAATCCTCAACTCTCCATGAACACACACACACAAACATTTTAATGAAATTGTTTCTTGTTACTTTTAATTAAATTGTCTCTGGTTACTATTAATTACATTGTCTCTGGTTACTATTAATTACATTGTCTCTTGTTACTATTAATAACATTGTCTCTTGTTAATATTAATTTAATTGTGTTTTGTTAATGTTAATTAAATTGTCTCTTGTTACTTTTAATTAAATTGTCTCTGGTTACTATTAATTACATTGTCTCTGGTTACTATTAATTACATTGTCTCTTGTTACTATTAATAACATTGTCTCTTGTTAATATTAATTTAATTGTGTTTTGTTAATGTTAATTAAATTGTCTCTTGTTACTTTTAATTAAATTGTCTCTGGTTACTATTAATTACATTGTCTCTGGTTACTATTAATTACATTGTCTCTTGTTACTATTAATAACATTGTCTCTTGTTAATATTAATTTAATTGTGTTTTGTTAATGTTAATTAAATTGTCTCTTGTTACTTTAAATTAAATTGTCTCTGGTTACTATTAATAACATTGTCTCTTGTTACTATTAATAACATTGTCTCTTGTTAATATTAATTTAATTGTGTTTTGTTAATGTTAATTAAATTGTCTCTTGTTAATATGAATTAAATTGTCTCGTTTATATGAATTAAATTGTCTCATTAATACCAGGGGTCTTCAACTACTTTTCTTCGGGGGCCAGTTTTAAAAATCGTAAATATGACAAACAATTGAAGACTGCTGCGGTAATGCAGGCTTCCCAGTGGCTGCAGTTAAGCAAGCAGCACTGGATGAAACTTTTGGATTGGAAAGAATTGATTATAGCGATGATGAGGATGTTGCGGCGTCGACAAACAAAACACGCAGAGATATCCAAACCGAAGAGCAAGCCCCCGTACATATCCAAACCGAAGAGCGAGCCCCCGTACAAAAACACGAGAAAAATCAACGAAGCCCCATTAAAACAAGGGCAAAATCAAGCGAAGCACCATCAAAATCGTTTCGTGTTGCCGTTCTTAAAACAATGAGAAACGCAAACGATGAAATAACTACGATTAGCCGCCCGCTAACATGCGACGAGTGCTCAAAACACAAACAAATCGTTGGAGTCATGCCCCGTAAGGGACCATTTCAGCCGTATTGGGAAACATTAATGTTACAGGCCACTATATACAAGTCAGAAACTAGAGATGTGTGGCAAATCGCATTGTTAACCATTCCCAAAGAGCTCAGATCTAAGCTAACCCCAGAAATGAAATCCGGACGCATAATAGAGCAGTATGTTGACGAAAACGACGAAGCCATTTACGCACGTTTAAAACAAGCGTTGTTAGACCTAAGGGGGCCCACAAACTCAGATTGGAGTAAAATTCTGGAAATAAAACAGGCAAACGGTGAGTCATTCGAGGCTTATGCTGAGCGTGTGTGGGTAACATACAAAGAACACTCGGGGATGGAAAACGCAAGCCGCGATCAGGATCCATTACTACAAATCATTAAAAACAACGCTGGTATCCCAGTTCAGAAAGCTTTAATAAATGGCGTCGACCCGGCGGAAAACTCGTTTAATGCAATTGTGGACTGGGGATCGAGAATAGAACAGCGGTGGAGGTTAAAGCCCCGTGCTGTAGCATCCGCCCATTGGCTAACTGAGGGGAAGGGCACACAAAAATCTGACCCTAAATTTCGAAGCAGAATTATTTGCCACTATTGCAGAAGACCCAATCATGGCATTAAAGACTGCCACAAAAGAAAAAGAGATCTAAGAAATCGGTCGGCTCAGGACCAATCAATGACGTCCGAAATCGACGAAAAATTAGAGAAAAAGTTTAATGATTATATTGCGAGGCGTTTCAATGACGAGAAAAACAGCGCAAGCGGAACTTCTGCTGCCCGTTATTCACCATAGGAATCCGTG
Organism: Paramisgurnus dabryanus; assembly: GCF_030506205.2. Lineage (NCBI taxonomy): Eukaryota > Metazoa > Chordata > Actinopteri > Cypriniformes > Cobitidae > Paramisgurnus > Paramisgurnus dabryanus. Next base: position 42,665,123 of record NC_133342.1, read on the forward strand.
GCCTCCGTTGCAATCGGGAGCATAGTCCGAAGTGGGAACCGAATCAAAATAAGAGCTAATCTAGGAGGCCGGTTAGCTGATGTACTTATTGATTCTGGTGCCTCTTGCTCCTGTACTGACATACCGCTACCTTTAACAGATGAGACCATTCAAATAAAGGGAATTGGTGACACGCTAATGATTGCAACAAAAACACAACCCGTTCGACTCGACCTAGGCATTGCAGTTCTAGAAGAACCCTTCTGGGTTTTGCCTAATAATAGTGAGGGAACTGTGTTGGGTATGGACATTATGCGAAAACATGGCTTCGTAATTCATTGTTTTGAAAAACAAATTGAATTAAAAACAGACAAAGCTGTGAAAAAATGCCTACCAAAAAACAAGGCCAGCATTATGTCCATATCCATTACAGACCCCATTCAACAGCTAATTGACAAACATGACAGCATTTGGGCAACACATGAACATGACTGTGGGCTCATTGATTATGTCGTACAGCTCGATGGGGACCCCCCTCCCCCACAAAAACAATACAGAATCAAACCAGAAGCAGAAGCAGCCGTTCATGACATTGTAAAACAACTTGAGATCAGAAAAATAGTTCGGCGGTGCAGTTCAACAACAAATTCTCCGTGTTTACCCGTACCGAAACCGAATGGGAAGTGGCGCCTTTGTATTGATTATCAACGTCTTAACAAAGTATTGCCAAAAGCTACAACCATAGTAGCCAACCCATCAACATTACTATCACAGATCTCAACCAATGCGTCGTGGTTTACCGCGCTCGACATAAAGAACGGTTTCTGGTCTATTCCAATCAGACGTGAAGATCAATGGAAATTGGCCTTCACCGTGAACCAAATACAATACACTTTCTGCAGGATGCCACAAGGGTGGCATAACAGTCCTTCAATTTTTCACCGGGCGCTCGAAGACACGCTCAGACCAGTAGCCGGCACGGGAAATGTAATTCATTATGTCGATGACATATTAATTGCGACCGAAGGCTCGTTTGATGAACACTTATAGCTCGTCGATGACGTACTGCTAACACTAAAGCTGGCTTTAAACTAAACAAGGAAAAAGCCCAGATTGCACAAAAAGAAGTCCAATATTTGGGTTACACAATCACACAAAGCCACAGGGCGCTAACAGATGATAGGCGGAAATGCGTCGCTGAACTACCCCGCCCTCACACGTTGAATGCATTGCAAAAGGTGTTAGGCACAGCAAACTATCTAAGAGATTTCATACCTGACTTTGCTAACATAACAACACCTTTATACGCCCTCATAAAGGGAAAGACAAAGCCCTCTGACGTGCTCGAATGGTTGGACGACCATGAAAAAGCATTCACAAACCTAAAACAACACTTATGCTCTGCGCCTGCGCTCGGTCTGCCTTGCCCGTCAAAGCCGTTCCATTTACAGGTCGATGCGAATGAAAACACATTAAGTGGCGTTTTAGCACAAGACCACGGGGGAAAATTGCGTCCGATTGCCTATTACAGTCGTAAAAAATCTTCCATTGAACAGGGCTTCGACCCATGCACACAGCATGTGCTGGCGGTTCACTGGATGCTGACGACAACAGAACCTATTGTAGGTTTTCAACCTGTTGTCGTGCACACAGTGCACACGCCGGTACAAATGTTGTTGCAGGGACGAATAAAGGGTGTGTCCTCGCAGAGATTAGCAAGATGGTTGGCAGATATACAAGCACGTGACATCACAACAGTGAACACCCGAGTTTTGCCACATCTGTTGGGAGATGTGGAGGGTCACCCACACACATGCCAAGCTAAACAGGAAGCACCGAGCCATGACCAAAAACTTCCTAACCAGACCCAAGTGTACATTGATGGGTCCAGATACTGGCATGATGGCAAATTCCATACAGGATGTGCCGTGTGGACCCCCCACTCTCCCAATTCAGATGCCAACCAACTGCTAATCAAACTACCTGCGGGCACATCAGCACAAGAAGCCGAACTCATTGCTTTACTTGAAGCAATCCGAACACACCCTGAGCCGCTTTGTGTATACACTGATAGCCGGTACGTTTTTGGCGCAGTTCATGATTATATGGCTCAATGGCAGTTACGAAAATTCTTAACTTCCGCCGGAACACCAATCAAACACTTTAACACCATAAATGCAATTTGGCAACTAATTAAATCGCATGAATCTCCAATATCGGTCACCAAAGTGCGCGCACACATTAGCCGAAACCCCGACGAAAATGAACAAAACAACAACATCGTCGATCAATTGGCAAAATTAGCAGCCGTAAAAGGAGACGAATGGCAGCCCGACACTCTGACTGTACCTGTTGTGAGTGTGGTTCAGACCGCTCCCTTTGATTTAAAGCAGTATCAACAAGAGCTGTGGACTTCAGAGGGAGAGGTGGTTCCGCATTTACAACAGGATCAGTTAGTCACTGTAGTGGAAGGGATGATTTTGAGAGATGGAAAATATATTGTTCCAGAAGCCCTACAGAAACCAGTGATAAAACTGTACCATGAGCACACACATGTATCAGCACCGAAAACACAACAGCTGATACAAAAGAATTTCTGGTGGCCAGCAATGACATCAGATATTCAAAGATGGTGTGACACATGCATTGTATGTGCCACCATCAACCAAGGTAGACCCGGACGCACAAAACTGTGCAGACCGGAACCACCAAAAGGGCCGTGGGAGTTTTTACAATTAGATTTCATTGGTCCGCTACCAACTGCCAAAGGGGGATATCGTTATTGCCTTGTAATAATTGATACATTTTCAAAATGGGTGGACGCGATTCCGACTCGCAACAACAACGCAAACACAGTGGCACGTGTGTTAGCGAACCAAATCCTCCCTCTATGGGGGGCACCAATTCAAATCGAATCGGACCAGGGAAGCCACTTCACTGGTCAAATAATGAAAACTATCTGCAAGATGCTAAACATTAAGCAAAGATTCCATGTTCCATACAGGCCACAGAGCTCTGGTATGGTGGAACGCGTGAATCGCAGCATCAAAGAAAGCATCTCAAAACACATTTCACAACACAAAAACAGGTGGACTGATGCATTGCCTACAGTTTTAACAACACTGCGAGCAACCCCCTCTAAAGCCACAGGTATCAGTCCATTTGAACTCATGACCGGAAGAGTCATGAAACTTCCGATAGACCCAGAACTCACCCCAGCAGACCTGGGACCCCTCATGGTTGCCACACAACAGTCTGTGCTAAAACAGTTACAGGAAAGGATGAAGGTGTTATATGCACAGACAACTTTGAAACAACAACAGTCAGATCTGGCTAATGATGCACACTTCAACCCAAATACTGAGATAAAATTCTCAGAAGGTGACATGGTAATGATACGCGTCTTTGTGAAGCAAGGTGCTTTCACGCCCCGGTGGCATGGACCATATGAAGTTAAAGCTATATGCAACAGCTGTGTGGCCACCACCATTAAAGGGAAACTGAGATGGTATCACATGTCACAGTGCAAACTGTTTAAGGGTACACAAAGTAAATAATTAACATTCACTGTCTTTTTCGATCTTGTCTCCTAGGTTGGCTGCAGCAATACCATGGAGGCCGGAGGAGAGGGAAGTGACTGGACCCACTTGCATCAAGTTGGGTCAAAGGGTATCACTCGCACACACCCTGAGATGTGGGAGATGGGTATGGAAATACACAAAGGGGCCATTCACATCCTTCACTACACTTACACCCAAAGATCTAGTTATATGGCCTCCCGGAGTAGCTCCGGAACCAAATTGCGCAACAAAAATATGCTGTAGAATAGGCTCCGACCATCTCCCTGTAGTAAACATTTCAGGAGACACACCAGCACAAACATTCTTTCATAACATAACGGCCTGGTATCAACTTAAAGTAAAACCAGGAGCCAAAATTGGGAGCATGCGCACTCTCTATGAAAAAACCAACAATGGAGTAGATCCAAAAATGTGTTACTCAATCAAAGATCTAGAGCCTGCCATATATAGGTGCACACACACTGAAACAATCAATGCCACATATATGAGTTATACCGAATATAAATTCGATATAACCTCATATATACCAGATGATAACAAGCCAAAACCTTTTGTCTGGACTAGCCGGAGAGAAGGCACATATTGTGTAGGTAAATGTGTTAGTGACCCAGATAATTACACTGGGCCACAAAATTGCTCATGGATAATGAAGCATTGTTTTAATTTAACCACTTGTGGATATAACAAACCAAAAGACTGTCCAAAACTATATCCTATTCCTCCTGGTGGACTGATAAAAGGGAATATTAACAAAACATTATTTCATGATGTTAATCTAGTAATGACACATGTATCATACAACATTTCAAACATCCTATCCGCTTATGTGAATCACTGTGATAACAATGATAAGACGTATGCATGGCTACAGTCACGAATCGATGATTTAATTTCTGATTACAAAAACAGACTTGCCGTCCAGATCTCAACTGCACGCTCAAAACGAGACCTGCTCGGAAACATAGCAGGTCTCTTTGGCTCAGTTAATTCCATTGCCAACAACTAAAAAATAACCAAACAATCCCAATTCTCAACATGGTTGGCAGACCAGGTGGCCACTGGTTTTCAACATCTGACAAATAGCAATGAAAACATTATCAAGGCGGTTCGATCCGAAGCGCAGGCGCTTCTAGCGGTCAGCCACACATTATTCAATCAGACCCGTACCATCAAGCGTGACTTAGCCTGCCGGTCATATGCACAAGATTTGTTTACTGCTGCTAGACAGGAGATCTTAGATCTCCGTTTACACAAAACACCCAGACATGTTTTAAAAAATCTCATAGACATTTTGGACTTACACAAATGGTACGAATCAGAAAAAATGAAAAATATAAGGTACTCTGAAATTGTATCTACCATTATGATGTACACTGGAAATGAATGCAATAGATGTATTGGGTTTTTTGTCACCTTTCCTTTACTACACCCAGATCAAGTTTATCCAAATTCAACCACTATTCGTTCAATTGGTACAATAGTAAATAATCAGATCATAAAATGGGACCACCTCACTGGATACATGACCTTAAAGGGCTCTGAGACCTTATTTACCAGTCGCACCTGCTGTCATGAAACACAAAGCTATATTGTCTGTACATGTAACACTTTGCAACCCTTTTCCTCCAATGACAGCAAACTGATAAATGTTCAATCATTACACGGGTATGCGGACGCAATCCAAGTGTCGCACACGCAATGGTGTATTGTCAGCGAGATGAATTCCTTCACTTATGGAGGGTTAACCTGTCCTGCTAACCATTCCTTTTGTCTAGAAGTAACAGAGGACTTTTTAATGGGTGCCAACACTACAAAGACTTCACTGACCACGCAGGAACCCTTGTAATTAACCCCCGCGGTCAAAGGGGGAATTTGTAAGATTTGCTGTAATATCCTGACCAAAAGGCACCACCCCCTGGGAGACGCAGCGGGGCCACAGGTGTTTGAGACAACAAGGACTTTCAAAGAGATATCTTTATATTACTACCGGTTTCCTCCCGAACTCACAGCAAGGGAGTCGAGATCCCGCAACACCTCCCTCGAGAACCAGAACCCAGGGGACTCCCCACAGGGTAATATTTGGGTTTTCAAACAACACATCCTGATTCAAACTGTGACTCTGCGGCCAAAAGGCCTAACCCCCTCTGCCCCTCCTTTCTCTCTTTACACTCTTGACACAGGACATTCAAAGGTTTCATTAAATGATAATGTGAAAAGTCATATCCCATGCAAATAACAATTTAAAGTGTTCATGTTTCCTATCTTTGCAAAGGTTCTGTTGCGACTGGTATAAGGGTCTCATTCATATATTTATACAATAATAAAAAACAAAGGATAAACGAGGTTTAACAGAATTAAGAAAAACATGACTCAATACAAGGGGGTGTACCCCATCTCAGCAGTATACGGGTGAGGTGCCTCCCACAGGTTTGTAGAATCCAATCATTTCAAATCCCAATTGTTAAAGACTATTTACATAAATGTTTATTTAATCTGGGTATTTAAGGACAAGTGGCAAGTGACTCAGGGAATCTGTATACAGATATCCCGCACGATCGCTGTGTGTAGCTTGTATCTCCAGGTAACATTTTCAAACCTTCTAATTTCGTACCATTAAGGTTTTCGTATGATTGGTCAATGTATTTTATTACTTGAATTGAATATTCGCTTTCATATTATTGAATGTTTTTTATGTGATTGATCAATGTATTATTTCGTTTGAGTTGGTTTTGAATAACTTTATATTTCTCACGATTGATTTATATGTTATATTGATTGAATTGACTTTTGGATTATTGATTGAATTGAATTTGAATTATTGTGTCGTTTACCTGGTAAATAAATTGTTACATTTGTATTCATTCTAATCTTCTCTGTATCATTGGCTTTTCTAATTTACGATAAAGTATTACAATATCCTTTGTTACCACAAATCTTTGATCGGGGTTAATTCATGTTAATTAGATTCTGCCTCTTAACTATGCTGGTGGGCAGTCGCATGGACTATCAGAATGATAGTTCTATTATCCGGTAGACCTGTTCGAGTCGCGACTCACTCGGATCTTTAACCCGGATCTTTAAATTAACTCATGAGTCGCGAGTCTCTAGTGTCATTAACCCGGATCAGTTGAGTCCTACTACAATTCAATGTAAAACCATAAACAGCGCCACCACACACGCAAACCTCTTTCAACATTATTGATGAGACTTCGCTCGCACTACAGATCCACTCGTAACCGGCTGATCTGCGCGAGAACTGACCCGAGATTCTCACTCAGAGCCGGAAACATTGCAAACTCAAGAGACCTGCGGATCCGTGCGAGCCGCGAATTGACCCGAGATTCTCACTCAGAGCCGGAAACATTGCAAACTCGAGAGACCTGTGGATCCGCGCGAGCCGCGAACTGACCCGAGATTCTCACTCAGAGCCGGAAACAATGCGGACTCGAGAGACATGCGAATCTGCTCTGACTCGAGAGTCTTTCAACTCGTAACCGGCTGATCCGTAACCGACTGATCCGTAACCAGCTAATCTGCCGGCTGATCCGTAACCGGCTGATCTGCGCGAACTGTCTCTCCGACTCTGGGGGCTACATAAGCAGGACAGTTCTTTTCTATATTTTCTCTATATTATTATGCTATTGTTATTAGGCTTCTTTTTTAAATGGTCGACCATACACACCAAACCTAAAACCTATAAGCATGTTATTTCAGAAGTGAAAGGCTTTTGTTATGGATTTGCTTTTGAGGAGACTTCAATCGCTCTATAGATCCACTAACCGGCTCCGGCTGATCCACGCGAATCAGCCGGTTAGTGGGATCTGTAGAGCGAGTCTCATGCAGGGTTCTTGCAGGTTCAAGCAAGTTAAATTTAAGACCTTTTTAAGACCTTTTAAGACCATTATGAGTAAAATTTAAGACCAACACGACACATTACTAGAAGCATTCAAATGATCTCCGAAATTCTCAAAAAGTTATATTTTTATTGATTCAGTTATAGAAAAATATAAAATAAACACACTATTATAACAAATACTCAAAATACATGGAAATACATTATGCTTAACCCTATTAGACCACGAGTGTTTGCGCCGACAAATTCTATCCATAGCCCTTTAGGAAGAGACTGACAATGGAAGTCCAAAAAGCTCGGCCGTCACGTGATTCATGGAGACTTCAGTTAGTTCCTGGAAGCTCATAGTGAGCCATTGAAATACATTGAGTTGGAGGCAAAGAGCTGTGATTTTTCTTAATAAATAGCCAAGAAATGCATTGATTTACAATATTTATATATCACACTTATATGTGCAAGTAGTATTTTTTATAAAATTCTATCAGCAATGTTTTTTGACAAATAAAATCCAATAATAAGAGATCACTTAAACTAAGGCCTAGTCCTGTCTTAAGCTAATCCCTGTCCAGGAAACCACCCCATAATGTTTATGCATGTTCATCTGCATTAAGAAAACGAAATTGACCATTAAAAGGCTGTTCTTGGTTTATTATGTGTTTCAGAATATTAACATTAAAATTAACTTTAAAATATTGATTATTATTTTTAGTTAATCGTAAATTGTTGTAATATGCTTATATGACTTGCGAATGTAATGCTCAGTTAACTTAACTAATAAACCAGGCTTGATAATGTATTCAGCAGCCTTCCTATTTGACCTCCGGAGAATACAGCCTTCAGATTAAGAAACGCTCTGATTCAACCGCTTTTCATTTAAACGTAACTCCTGAAGCATTTGCACTATGAAAAAGTTTAAATTTTTCCTAAAAGAAGACAATTGCGCTTTTTGGCAATATATGATTTATGACGGTACATTCTTGCTTTCCGTCCGCCAAACGCTGCTGTTTGTTGAGAGCTGAAGGGGAAGCGCGTTAGGTTCGAGTGCATTGCAGCAGAGAGCAATATTAAAGTCAAAGGAGTAAACGCGCTTTGAGCAGTGAGGTAAACAAAATCCTCCAAACTGAAAACTGTGTAACACTAAAGTTGACTCGCTGTTTGTGGCTCGTTACTCGACGGCCTGACTGTTTAAGTTGATTTTCAATAAAGTTGATTTTTCAGAACCTGTCAAATACTCAGATAAGCCACGGGCTAGCTGGTTAAATTAACCCAGAAAAGATATTTGCTTACACAAAACTAAGTTTAAGGTTTGTTTCTTGCCCTGCCCACAGTATAAATTCAGACAACAATACCTGTAATATAGCTAATGGCACGATTTGTGTGGATTGACAAAGAGCGGACGCCGGTTTCTTTTTTAGAGACCCACCCATCTTTCTGCCTCCGCCACTGATTAGTTCTTCAGCGTTTAAAATTACCATTTTATTTTCTGCGGACAATGCTTTTCGGGAATGAACGGAGGTAAGAAATTTAAGACTTGTGTAAATTAAATTTAAGACCTATGATAAAAATCTGGGCGTTTTTAAGACTTTTTAAGGCCTTAAATTTAACATTCTGAATTTTAGACTTTTTAAGACCCCGCGGGAACCCTGTCATGTCCATGGTCTGCGAGTCTGCAATGTTTCCGGCTCTGAGAATCTCGAGTCACGTGGATCAGCCGGTTACAAGTGGGTTTGTACTGAGTTTCCTTGGCAATTTAGCAATACTGACTCAAATGACTCAAGTGAATCACACAACCCGGATCACTTTAGTGAGTGACTCACAATAACCCGGATCCTTAAAAGGAATCGAGTTTGCCAGGCCTATTATCCGGAGCTAAGCTATACCTCTGGTTATAATTTATTAAGTGGTGTAAGCGACTGTGGGGCTATATGGATACTATTTAATGAGAGCACGTAAACATGAAGCGGTATCATTAAATTGCTTTAGCCATAACCTCTAGTTTTTGTATGGTCAGATTCATTATTTAACCTTAACTAAGTTGTTTTGTAATCGCATTTGGTAATTATAATTACCTCTTCATAATCGAGTTGTTATGTAGTTCTATGATTTAACTATATGCGTCTAGAAGGAGCTAGACTGAACCTCTGATTATGGTCTTATGTTTTTATATTTAATTGGCGATGTTTGAGAGCTATATGGAAACCTTTTAACAAGAGATTGACTTTGTTAAATTGCTTTAGCTACAACCTCTAGTACGGTTGAGTTTGTGTTCAGTACCCACACATCGGCCGGTGTGGACTGATATGACATTGGTAATTGAATGAATGAGTTCAATGTTAGCATGAGTGAATAAGAATGATTAAATGTTTATCTAAATTTAATAATCACAAACAAATTCTCAAAATGTTTCATTATGGAGTCAGATGAATTAACGAGGTAATGTATATTAATTTATATTTGTTTGTAAACAAATGTCTATAACCAATTCTGTTATGTTGTGTAAAGGAAAGACAGTAACACGTGAGAATTCTTCTGCCGCGTCATTGGCTACCGTCGTTGGACCTGTGGGCGGACCCGGAAAAGGGACCTTACAGTTTCCAGCATCTAAATGTCTGGTTGTTGCGTTTGGTTGCACTAATATAATATACTAATATACGTATATATGTATCTGGCCACTTTATATTTGGCCATCTGCTAACGTCTTCTATCCACTCCACTATAGTACACGGATCTGGTACCTGTGTTAAAAAAGTCAACTTTTTAAAATAACTTTCCCCGTCTGTGTTGCTTCACTGCTGATTTTTGCCATTCTTCTGTTGCCAAACTGCACGCGTATACGTTGCCACGTCATCATTGTGTACTAACAGTAAAAGGGTCTATAAATCAACTCAAGTTGTACTCAGGGAAAAGACTTCAATTATGTATTTATCAACTTCTGATACTAAAACTAAACATTTTAGTTCTACAGTATCAACTGTCACCCCCAACTTCATGTGTTAACAGGTTTTATTAGCAACCTAGTTATTTGGTAGGCCTATGCTATCCTTGCCTAGGCTAATGACACAGCTGACAGTTGAGTAATAGGGTACTTGAGATAAACTTTCTCTACATGAAATTTTCCTGAATTATGGGACTTTTACTAATTAGCTGTCAGCAACAACCTAGCAAACACCATTACAATGTCAGCCTAGCAACCACCATAGCAACCAACATGATTATCCTAGCAACCACCATAGCAACTTCTTTATTTGGCATAGCAACCATTATATGTACTCTAACAACACCATTGTAACCATCTCTGCATTATCTGTTTTTACTCTGTATATTTTACATCATATATTTTGCATTTTCATGCACTGGTAATTCCTGGGGAATTGCATTTCTAGTTAATATATATAATTTTACAGTCATCGACCGTCTTCATGCCCTCTGATAACGTAAAAAGTCTCCTAATGCTTTTCAAAACCGATCTAAGGAGCAAAAAAGGTAGCGAGTACACAACATAATCAACAAATTAATTCATTAATAGCAGTTTAAACACACTTTAGATGCTTAATTACCTTGAAAAAAATGTGTGGTAATGTAGGAGAGAAACTGTGGCCACCTCGATCCTCTTCCAAAAAATCCAGATGCGCGCTCGTTTCCACGGATATGGCCCGAATCTGACTTGTGATTGTTGTTCCCGCCCACTAAAACCTGGCCCGGGCGATCCATATTGGAGCAGTACAACGGAGGTGACTGTAACACGGATTTGCCAGTTTGTAGACGGAACCGGTGCGAGTCACCTGCTGTCTGGGTATGCTTCATGTTACCATAACTGATATTAAACTCATTTAATATTAATCCAAGTTATTATTGAAACAAAATCTCAACGTTAAAAAATCTATGCAGATTAAGTCTGGCGAGAACAAATACTTTTCTTCACACTTGATCGACAGCTTCTCACATTGGTCATCTTAACTTCAATGGGTTGGACTTATCTTAGGTTAAGAGGCCTGCATTTCAATTCACCTTTGCTCACAGTTCTCACAGCCTGCACACAATACGCTGCTCAACACCGGGACACGCAGCGGTAGCACACAGCTTGGCTTGCTGTAAGACCTGCCCTGCCCTGTAAGGCACTCTTGGACAAACTTCGACCATCTCCGCAGATTAATCTGGTCAACAGAATAACGCAAGGAATGAACTACGTAGCGGAACTACTTCAAGGACTCCGTCACGTGACCACAAACTCATCGTAACTCTCTTCCTCATACACTTACGCGCACATGCATCTCTGGACACGCACATGCACCTCACGAAAGCCAACACAAGTATCGCTTATTCATTTGATGATCCTAAGTTATTACCCCTTATTAATTTAGGCGATTCTTAGAGGTTTGTGCAGAAGTGAAGTCTATAGTGATATTGCCCTTCTTTTACTCTCTTTTAATTTTCTATCCTTTCTCTCTCATATATGTTTTATGTTATTGTTTGTTTATTTGTGTGTGTAGTTGGTATCATGTGTTTTTCGTAGTGTAATTTTAGTTTAATAAACCGGTTTTGCATTTCACAATTAAATTGTTTCTGTGATCAATCCTCTGCAAAATCTGCTTGGATCTAGTTACATGCTTAAAGGAGTGAATCAAATACTCAATTTTAACTTGATAATTTGTTATATAAGAGGTCATCATACTTAAATGAACATCCTGCAAGTTTCAGAACTGAAAACGTCCGTGCTACTGAAATATAACAGTTTTTGGCACCAAGCCAGCATAACGACAGAGTAAGGAATTCGGAGAGTAGAACTGAAGCACCTCCCCAAACCCAAATACAATGACCACTTTTGTAGCCCTGCCCACAGCTTCGAGTGACACACGTGTGTCTCAACAATCAGTAAACATGTCTTTAAAGATTGCCAAATGTAACCAAAATAACTTTTAAATAAATTTTTGCTGAGAGACTTTTATTTTTATTTTATTTTGATCTGTAATGATAGAGTAACCATGGAAACTGAGTTTTCGGTTGTGAAAGAACCGTCTATGGCAGGGGTGTCAAACTCAATTTCATCCCGGGCCACATCAGCGTTACGGTTGCTCTCAAAGGGCCGGTTGTATTTAAACAACTTTTATTACTGTACATTGCATAATTTTCTCTGCATTTGCTTACTATTGGTTTTGTTAAAAACTCAATTAATACCTAGCTTTGAAAGTAGAAGCCCAGGCAAATAATGACAAAGTATAGAGTAAAACTATTCTACAGATTATTTTAAAAATAATTGTGGTGACAAAAACACATGTTGTATGTGAGTATACTCAAAATGTTCTGTTATCCTTTATTGTGCAGGTAAGAAAATGAGAGGCATTTTCAGATACTAATAAAGAGTTTTACCATCTCCGCCACAATATGCATTTATTAGAAACATGTACTCTCGCTTGTCATTTCTTGCCCTCTTTGCAAAAAAGCTGTGATTTATTTACCTGGCTTTAAGTTTCTGATTGACTGACGTCTCATGAGTTCAGTGTTGTAGGCTAGAAATCAATAGTTTCAATCATTTATTAAAAGTAATTGGTTCAGATGAGTCATTAGATCGCGTATTTAGCGGGAATAGATGCGTGGTAAACTAATCCCAGCTGGACATCGCGAAACATTTCTGTAAACGAGACGGAAAGATTTTCTCGCTGGATGCGCGTGAGCGTGCGCAAGAGAGGGAGAGAAAGAAAGAGCAGATACTGTCCGTTTCTAAATCCAAGGCTGCAGCCTGCGGAGGTCGCATGCAGCGTCATCAAGCCACGATTATTTAAATAACTGAACATTACATTCGCAAGTCATATGCATATTACAACTATTTACTATAAACAAAGAATAATATTCAACTTTATAATTGTTACAGTTTTTCTCAATTGCTAAAACACTAAACCCCATTGGCTGAACAAAGTTCTCAGTTCCCTGAACTCATTTATCTAATTGTGCAGTCTGTTGTCAATACCTTAAACCATTTCACATCATAAAACACAATTTGCAGATCTCAATTAGACTTTTTAGCAAAACTCCAAACACATACTCATTCTCAAAACACAATCTCCACTAAAATGCACATGTCATGCATACTGCTAAACACAAGCGGCAACAATCAATTACAAATGTCATCACACATGTCATTGATTAAACACAACCACTCAAAATGGATTTAACTTGTTTCAAATGATGTGACACAACCAATATAAGCCAGTTCACTGTTGTATAAAGTAGTACAGTGCATTTTAGGCTATATACTGTACAATGAACAAATTGTATGGCCCTAAACATTGTGCTTTCCTTTTGTTACTGTACTGACTGCTTTACAGTTTTACAGTGTCACAGAAACAAATTACAAGTTTGTGAGATGCAGGGTACAGTACTGTAAAACTAGGTGTGAAAAGTCTTAGTTCATCTCTCAAAAGTAAATTTTTACATCAGTGAACATGTCAGTCCCATCAAAATGGCAAGTCTGTGTGTCATTGTTCATGAACAAGACAGTCAAAATGTTGCCATGTTGTCAATATACCAAGTGTACACAATTATATGTGTCAGTATTTTTTATGTAAACTGTGGATGAATTTACATTTTCACCTTTTTTTCTGATAACAAATAACACAAATTGTGATTTTGAAAAAAAAATTACAGTAAAAATAAAAAAATTACTCAAAATTTCAGGATTCACTTGACAGGAATTTATCGATTCAATTCACATTTACAAAAAAAACCCCATAGAAAACATGCTTCATGCTTACAGTAACAGATTATGACACATATGGTCAACAATTTCATGCTATGCACGATGAACTAATTCCTAAATTTTTTGAGGTGTAAGACCATTCAACAGAAACCAGTATAATGTATTTTAATGAACATAAAATTGAAAATGCAAACAGCAGACATTTGTACATAATCATCTGCTTGATTGTATCAGAGAATTTGCAATTTGTCCAAAACAATGAGAGGTATATTGTAAATATGTAAAAATTGACTCCCTGAGAACTATATGTTTTGAACCATGTGTTTTCTATTTTTTGGTGTAGTGTTTACTCACTGTTTGGTAGTGTATATCATTTTGATCACTTTGTTTATGAATTGAGAGCAGTGTTTGATTTTGAACACAGGTAAAACTGTTTTGAGAGCAGTGTTTGATTTTACACACAGGTAAAACTGTTTTGAGAACAGTGTTTAATTTTGCACACAGGTAAAACTGTTTTAAGAACAGTGTTTAATTTTGCACACAGGTAAAACTGTTTTGAGAACAGTGTTTAATTTTGCACACAGGTAAAACTGTTTTGGGGCAAAAGTTTCATTTAGCAAGAGAAGTCAGAGGTTTTGCAAATAGTGCTTGAAGATGAGGTTTTGTGTTTAATGTTTTCAGAAAAGGGAGCAAGGTTTCAGAAATTGTGTTTTAGCAATTGAGAAAAACTGTAATATTCTGAAACAAGACTTGAAGGCGTATGCAGCCTGGAAATGCGACCTCTGGCGGCTGCAGCCTTCGCATTAAGACACTCTAGTAGTGTGCGCGTGCGGGGCACTGCTCGTTCTTTCTCCTGCAATCATCAACATTATCATATAATTACATTACAAGACTTTGGGGGGACAAAAATTTGTTTTGGTGGCTGCTAAAAAATCAATGTAGGAAATAACCTGCAAAAAAGAAAACTTATAATAACAATAAAATAATCTATAAACTCTCGCAGGCCACTTAATTAACATAATTTACATAATTTACTGCGTTAATTAACATAATTTACTGCGTTTCACTATTGTTTTGTTAGAAGAGATCGCTTGATATGTCCTGTTGTAACATCCGTGTATAAACACGTATGTTTGACTGTTTTAATTTACTAAAAACATAAAACGATTAATAAAGGTGCAACACTTAACAATATGACTGTAATTTAACACTATCTTATCACTAACTTTGTAGAAATATACAAAGTTAGTGATAAGGAAGGACTTACCAGCCGCAATTTAGATTCTGATGCCCGCTTACTGTGTTGTATACAGTAATTTAGGCAAGTTGCATTTGAAAGGTCAAACACTCAACAAAGCTTTTTTTATCATATAACTGTGGTATGTAACATTACATGTATCTAAGAACAACCTCACAAGCACAATAGAAATATACAAAGTTATTGATTTGGATTTATCAGCCGCAGTTTAGATTCCGATGCACGCTTACTGTGTTGTACACAGTAATTTAGCCACGTCGGGTTTAAAGTTTTGTTTATACTTTACTATACATATTGTCATTATGTGTATCATGTTTAGCACCCAGAATCTTTTGTGGCTCAAACATATATGTGTTCGGCTGTTATTTTTACACAATAATAATTTTTTTAAAACATTTCCCTGCATGTAATGACGGGGAATGAAGCTGTCCAATCATAGCAGTGGGCGTTTACGTCCAGGTCTTTAATGTGACCTGCCCCTTCAAACGAACCATTTCTCCAGAGAGTCACTAATCCATGTTACAAAATAGCCTATTACTTATTGCTTTTGATGTTTTTGAATGTAAAAACCACGCAAACAAGTAGACATCAGACAACAATGTAAAACAATAAAATCGAGAAATTCAGAGCCACTTTAATAGTATTGTATAGCAGCTATAAGGTTATTCTCTAAAGGCCATGGAATTTAATGAATTTAGAAATTAAAGCAACACTATGTAGTTTCCATGTAAAAATGACTTATAGCTCCCCCATGTGGTTGAAAAACGCAACAGTCCCTGGTATCAGACACTCTTCTGCAGGCAGGGGGAGGGGCGGGGGTGTGTTTCCTACCCTCCACCGCCACTTTCAGAGTGTGCTTGTAGCAGCTAGGAGGCTGCTCAGGTTGCAGCAACAGTACAATTTGTCCAGTTAAAAGTTGTTCTATCACTGAAATGATTTTAGAGACATTATTTAAAGGTTAAAAAAACTACATAGTGTTGCTTTAATGTTCTATTATGAGTATATTCACTGGAAGAATGCATTAATTAATAGTCATTATTAATTATGCTAAATCAAGTAAACCTTAAAAAATTTGTATAGTTAATTCAGTTAATTATACTTTATTCACTTTGAGCTAAATCTGGGATTAACATAGTGTGTTCTAGTCAAAGGTTCAACAGTGTTTAAATTAACATTTCCCAATCCTCCCGCTGAATGATGATGCATGATTCATGCAAAACTACCACCCCTGTGTTTACAAGTATGGAGAAGGAGGAGCGTTACAACATTGCTGTATGTGGAATGATACCAATTAATGTCTTCGTGTCAGTTTATTGTTTAAAATGGTCCAGAAGTGTGTGTTTCGACATGACCTTTCGAAGCGCATTACGTGTGGTTGTGCTGGTGCATCACACAGCTAATGCAAGATGAGAAGTTGT
Organism: Paramisgurnus dabryanus; assembly: GCF_030506205.2. Lineage (NCBI taxonomy): Eukaryota > Metazoa > Chordata > Actinopteri > Cypriniformes > Cobitidae > Paramisgurnus > Paramisgurnus dabryanus. Next base: position 42,681,906 of record NC_133342.1, read on the forward strand.
GGATTAAAAGTACATATTTCTTATTTTTCTTGCTGAAAATTACGTATGCTGCATGTGTCGAAACTGCAATTTCAAACTGCATTTAAACTGTAAACTGTTGAGGTCCATTAAAGTCCACTATATGGAGAAACATCCTGGAAAATGTTTTCCTCAAAAAAAAAAAAATATATATATATATATATTTCTTCTTGACTGAACAAAGAAAGACATAATCATTTTGGATGACATGGGGGTGAGTAAATAATCGGGATTTCTTTAGGAAAGTGGAGTTATCAGGTGAGTGGGCGGGTCAGGACCTTGAGGCAGAGGTAGGACTTGGCAAAAGAGCAGAGGTGGTCCAGGACTGTGAGGCAAGGACGTGGGGCAGCAGCGGGCCAGGATCATGGGGCTGCAGCGGGCCAGGATCATGGGGCTGCAGTGTGCCAGTATCATGGGGCTGCAGCGTGCCAGTATCATGGGGCAGACGTGGACAAGGATCATGCGGCAGACGTGGACCAGGATCTTGAGGCAGAAATGGAATGGGAACAGGAGACATTGGACACCAGGGTGGCACTGGTGGCGCACTAGACCTGCAGACAGAGAGAGAGGCTGACATAGCCAGGTTAGCAGACAACATGTCAGTAAAAGCAGATAAATTAAAGAGTTCAATAATGTTCATCTTGAGACAGGCAGAGGGTTCATAGTGTTTATGATTGTCCATTTTGAGCAGGACAGAGAGTTCAGAGGGCCAAGAGTCTATGGGAGTCATGCACGGCCATTTTGGAAAGCGCAGAGAGTCTATGGAGCTTGGGAATGACCATACTAGCTGACCTACAGGACACAGGGAATTCAGGGGTAACCATCACGGCCTCTACATGAAACTCAGGAAACTTAGAAACAGGCCTTATGGTCATGACAGGAAATTCAGGAGACTTAGGCTCAGCAGACTTGGTCGAGACAAAAAGCTCAAGGGACTCAGATTCAGACTTTCCAACCGAAACAGGAAGTGCAGGGGACTCGATTGAACCAGGTGAAATAGGCGATTCGGGTGATTCAGGTACGCCAGGCGATTCAGTAGTGACAGAACATGTATGAGGCTCAGGTTCGAACCTTCAAGCCGTGATATTGGGTGTACCAGATGACATTGATGATTCAGTTTCAGAGGCTTGAGAAACATCACAGGAGACAAAAGAGCAGAAACAGACCATGCACACCACAGGGCCATGGCAAATACAGGAATAATAGAAAATGCAAGATGAGAAGAAGATGAGAACAAATTACATATCTCCGTAGCCATAGGGACCATAGAACTGGACATAACTTGACTTGGAATCCTAGCTGCCCGTACAGATATCATTGGGCATCAATCAGGCTAGACATTAATAGTTGGGTCTTGGTATGATCTAAAGAGACTTGTGTTGCCGCCATTTTGTGAAGTGGCTCGGTGTGGTAGCCATCTTGAAAATAGGTGCAGGTGTGATGACGGCCCTCTGAAGAGCAGGTGTGGTCGTGGCAACGGCCCTCTTTAAAACAGGTGCAGGTATGGCGGTAGTTATCTTAAAAAGAGGGGCAGGCATGGTGACAGCCATCTTAGATACAGGGACATGCATGGTGGCGGCCATCTTAGTAACAGAGACAGACATGCTGGCGGCCATCTTTTATTAACTAAGACAGGCATGGTGGCGGCCATCTTAGTAATAAAGACAGGCATGGTGGCGGCCATCTTAGCAACAGAGTCAGGCAGGCTCTGATTGAACAGGCATTACATGGATAGCCTTAGGTTTGAAATCTAGGGGTATGGCAGCATGCAAAACTGCACCCACAAAATCAACAAACACTCACAGTCCAAGGGTACAAATTTGCGTACTGTGGAGTTGAGTCCCAGCCAGTACCACGCACAAATGCATCATTCCGGGTAATCGGTCCGAGACGCCAAACTCCAAAACTTAGCAGTATAATCATGAATAGATCCATTACCTTCACGCAATCAATGTAATAAATAATTCTCCCGCTGGATTCTGGTAAGGCTTAGTATTCTGTTACGAAGGGCTGCTTACACAAAGCGAGAGAGAGAGAGAATCCAATTGCGTGTAATATCCCAAAATGGCAAGCAAACACATCCAAACAGGGTAATCCAAAAGCGTAATCCATAATGCAGGCAACAAGGGGTCAAAACCATGAACATCAACAAGAAACAAAACAATGACAATAAAGCGGTTGCACTAACAATATTTAGCAATGTGATGTAGAGATTGAACCGGTTTTATAGTGACAAACAGAAAGTGGAATGTGAAGCATGGCATGACACGTTTTTCAAAATAAAAGCCTACAAACAAGAACATGATATCAAAAAAGACCTTAACAATAAACTACACAGAACACATAGTGGAGTGCCTAAGTAGTATAATCGTTCAGTTTAATGATACAAGCGTGATAATTGGCATGAGCAGTCTCCATGGGTCACTTGACAAGAAAATTGTCAGAGCCACTTGAAATTTCAAGATTTTACACCTTAGTGGATCAGTTAAGTGATATACTGGTTTATTTGGTGATACAAGCATAACATTTGGCATGAGCAGTCTCTGATGGTCACTAGACAATAAGCCACCCACAGCTACTTGAAATTGGGATTGTAATTGGGATTGAACCCATTACCTCGTACATAAAAAGCATGCGCTCTACCACTGAGCTACATCCCCAGCTTGGTTAGTGGCAATGTGGCTAAGATGTTTAGGGTATTTTCGTCTTACTAGAGGCAAGACAAGGAACTACTATACGACTTGTAAAATAAGATGCAACAGCGACACTTACTTACTCAGGTGTTATTAAACCAAAAAAGTACTTGGAGATGCTGGGGATTGAACCCAGGACCTCATACAGTTTTGCCTTTGTTGTTCGTTGATATTCAGGGATTTAACTTGATCATGTTACAACTGATTACTGGAAATTACTTTGTGACTTCTACAATAAGCTCAAACGTAGAGCTTTCAAGAAGTAAGATGTTCAGGATTTTTCATCTTACTAGAGGCAAGAAGCAAAGACAAGGAACTACTATACGACTTGTAAAATAAGTTACAACAGCGACAGTGTTCTTAAACCGGAAAAGAACTTGGAGAAGCTGGAGATTGAACCCAGGACCTCATACATGCGAAGCATGCGCTCTACCACTGAGCTACATCCCCAACAGGCTTCCCCTTTGTTGTTCATTGATATTCAGGGATTTAACTTGATCCTGTTACAACTGATTTATGGTAATTATTTTGTGACTTGTACAATAAGCTCAAACGTAGAGTTTTCAAGAAGCTAGATTTCCAGTAGGTTGTACTCAGAGATTTAGGGCTTTCATTTTTACTGTACAACATGAGAAATATCACGAAACATCAGCAATTACGCAAAGTTTTTGATAAAGTGAGAACAGCACCTGGAGATGTTGGGGATTGAAGACAGGACTCCATACATGCAAAGCATGCGCTCTACCACTGAGCTACATCCCCAGCTTGGTGTTCACCATTTTGCTAAATGAGGGTTTTTCGTGTTATGTGAGACTAAACGAACAGTAAAGGAACTCATACATGCGCTCTACCGATGTGCTACAACCCCAGCATGATTACTTTCAATGTGGCTAAGATGTTTAGGGTTTTTCGTCTTACTAGAGGCAAGAAGCAAGACAAGGAATTACTATACGACTTGTAAAATAAGATGCAACAACGACATTTACTTACTCAGGTGTTCTTAAACCGAAAAAGTACTTGGAGATGCTGGGGATTGAACCCAGGACCTTATACAGTTTCGCCTTTGTTGTTCGTTGATATTCAGGGATTTAAATTGATCATGTTACAACTGATTACTCATAATTATTACTGTACAACATGAGAAATATCATGAAACATCAGCTATTACTCAAAGTTTTTCATAAATTGAGAACAGCACTTGGATATGCTGGGGATTGAACCGAAAACCTCATACATGCAAAGCATGGACTCTACCACTGAGCTACATCCCCAACTTGGCTACTGTTTGACTTGTAAATCACATGCAACATCTACATTTATAAAGGGGTTATTACAATTATAAAGGCATTTGGAGATGGTGGGGATTGAACCCAGGACCTCATACATGCAAATCATGCGCTCTACCACTGAGCTACATCCCCAGCTTGAAACGCTACAAGGTGGCTAAGATGTTTAGGGTTTTTAGTCTTACTAGAGGCAAGAAGAACAGAAAAGAATCTACTGTATGACTTGTAAATCAGCTGCAAAGTCAAAACTTATTAAGGGGTTCTTACAATCATAAAGACATTTGGAGATACTGGGGATTGAACCCAGGACCTCATACATACAAGGCATGCGCTCTACCACTGAGCTACATCCCCAGCTTTGCTACTGTATGACTTGTAAATCAGATGCAACATCTACACTTATTAAGGGGTTATTACAATTATAAAGGCATTTGGAGATGCTGGGGATTGAACCCAGGACCTCATACATGCAAAGCATGTGCTCTACCACTGGGCTAAATCCCCAGCTTGAAATGCTACAATGTGGCTAAGATGTTTAGGGTTTTTCGTCTTCCAAGAGGCAAGAAGAACAGAAAAGAATCTACTGTATGTCTACCACTGAGCTACATCCCCAGCTTGACTACTGGATGACTTGTAAATCAGATGCAACATCTACACTTATTAAGGGGTTCTTAAAATCATAAAGGCATTTGGAGATGCTGGGGATTGAGTTGAGCTACATCCCCAGCTTGAATCGTTACAATGTGGCTAAGATGTTTAGGGTTTTTCGTCTTACTAGAGGCAAGAAGAACAGAAAAGAATATACTGTATGACTTGTAAATTAGCTGCAACGTCAAAACTTATTAAGCGGTTCTTACAATCATAAAGGCATTTGGAGATTGAACCCAGGACCTCATACATGTAAAGCATGCGCTCTACCACTGAGCTACATACCCAGCTTGACTACTGCATGACTTGTAAATAGGGCTGTCACTTTTGAGAAAAATCTAATTCGAACGGATTTCGAATATCATGCAATGTATCCGAATATATTCGAATATCTAGGCGCCGCCCCCCACGCGCATCAAAAACCCACCGTAATGGAGATTCAATCACAAAATTATTAACAGTGACAGTCATACACAGGGTTGTCTGGATTACTTTTTACTTAATGTTTGAAACAGCAGGTTATCAACTTATGAATAACAAACTTATATATAAAAAAAATGATTCAGAACAGTTACAAACAATAACGTGACAACTTAAATAGCAGCAGGAGTATATAGACAGACGCAAACAGAATTCGCGCCCACAGATTTCGGCAGAAAACTCCGCGGAATTTCGCGGATTTAATGCCCATCATTGACAAGCACACATATCCCGCGCTTGAGCGTGTTTGTGACCAGAACTGTCATTGACAACAAGCACACTTATACAAAGCCTATCCCGCGCGTTTGTGAGCCGTCATTCACAAGAACATTAACCCTGCGCGTGCTGTTTGCTTGCCCGTTTTCAATGATAGAGAGCACAAACCCTTTGATACTTGAGATGAAATTAAACTTATAGATGAGTTAATCAGATCTCATCTCTATGTGACGCGCGACAGTCAGCACATGATCATTTAAAATCCGTTTACCAGACAAATGCTGTTGTTTAAAATAAAGTTTGCATTGCGTTGTAAAAATGATGAAATTATCTTCATACATGCTAATTTCATAATGCGAACGTATTAACACAAGCTTTTTATTCTGCTATAATATTTAACACTATAAACAATATGTCATTTTATATACAAACTATAATTCTATCTTGACATGCACATGAGGTTCATTTTAGTCCCATTTGATTCCCTCTCTTGCGCACAGTTGCAGTCGTCGGTCTCACTCTCAGCCTCCTTCCTATTACGAGGTGTTACTGTAAAAAATGCGCTACACATGGCATTTAAAAAAACGGATGGTTTATTTATAGTTCGAATACGGATATTTCACGTCATGTTCGAATAAAAAGTCACAGCCCTACTTGTAAACCAGATGCAACATCTACACTAATTAAGGGGTTCTTACACTCATTTAGGCATTTGGAGATACTGGGGATTGAACCAAGAACCTCATACATGCAAAGCATGCGCTCTACCACTGAGCTACATCCCCAGCTTGACTACTGTACGACTTGTAAATCAGATGCAACATCTACACTTATTAAGGGGTTATTACAATTATAAAGGCATTTGGAGATACTGGGGATTGAACCCAGGACCTCATACATGCAAAGCATGCGCTCTTCCACTGAGCTACACCCCCAGCTTGAAATGCTACAATGTGGCTAGGATGTTAAGGGTTTTTCGTCTTCCAAGAGGCAAGAAGAACAGAAAAGAATCTACTGTATGACTTGTAAATCAGCTGCAACATCAAAACCTATTAAGGGGTTCTTACAATCATAAAGGCATTTGGAGATACTGGGGATTGAACCCAGGACCTCATACATGCGAAGCATGCGCTCTACCACTGAGCTACATCCCCAGCTTGAAATGCTCCAATGTGGCTAAGGTGTTTAGGGTTTTTCGTCTTACAAGAGGCAAGAAGAACAGAAGAGAATCTACTGTATGACTTGTAAATCAGCTTGCAACATCAAAATTTATTAAGGGGTTCTTACAATCATAAAGGCATTTGGAGATACTAGGGATTGAAGCCAGGACCTCATACACCAAAGCATGCGCTCTACCACTGAGCTACATCCCCAGCTTGACTACTGTATGACTTGTAAATCAGATGCAACATCTACACTTATTAAGGGGTTCTTACAATCGTAAAGGCATTTGGAGATACTGGGGATTGAACCCAGGACCTCATACATGCGAAGCATGCGCTCTACCACTGAGCTACATCCCCAGCTTGAAATGCTCCAATGTGGCTAAGATGTTTAGGGTTTTTCGTCTTACAAGAGGCAAGAAGAACAGAAGAGAATCTACTGTATGACTTGTAAATCAGCTTGCAACATCAAAATTTATTAAGGGGTTCTTACAATCATAAAGGCATTTGGAGATACTAGGGATTGAAGCCAGGACCTCATACACCAAAGCATGCGCTCTACCACTGAGCTACATCCCCAGCTTGACTACTGTATGACTTGTAAATCAGCTGCAACATCAACACTTATTAAGGGGTTCTTACAACCATAAAGGCATTTGGAGATGCTGGGGATTGAACCCAGGACCTCATACATGCGAAGCATGCGCTCTACCACTGAGCTACATTCCCAGCTTGAAATGCTCCAATGTGGCCAAGATGTTTAGGGTTTTTCGTCTTACTAGAGGCAAGAAGAACAGAAGAGAATCTACTGTATGACTTGTAAATCAGCTGCAACATCAAAACTTATTAAGGGGTTCTTACAATCATAAACACATTTGGAGATACTGGGGTTTGAACCCAGAACCTCATACATGCGAAGCATGCGCTCTACCACTGAGCTACATCCCTAGCTTGAAATGTTCCAAGGTGGCTAAGATGTTTAGGGTTTTTTGTCTTACTAGAGGCAAGAAGAACAGAAGAGAATCTACTGTATGACTTTTAAATCAGCTTGCAACATCAAAACTTATTAAGGGGTTCTTACAATCATAAAGGCATTTGGAGATACTGGGGATTGAACCCAGGACCGCTCTACCACTAAGCTACATCGCCAGCAAAGCTGCTATGTGGCTAAGATGTTTAGGGTTTTTCGTCTTACTAGAGGCAAGAAGAACAGAAGAGAATCTACTGTATGACTTGTAAATCAGCTGCAACATCAAAACTTATTAAGGGGTTCTTACAATCATAAAGGCATTTGGAGATGCTGGGGATGGAACCCAGGACCTCATACACGCGCTCTACCACTGAGTTACATAACCAGCTTGACTACTGTATGACTTGTAAATCAGCTGCAACATCTACACTTATTAAGGGGTTCTTACAAACATAAAGGCATTTGGAGATGCTGGGGATTGAACCCAGGACCTCATACATGCAAAGCATGCGCTCTACCACTGAGCTACATCCCCAGCTTGAAATGCTCCAAAGTGGCTAAGATGTTTAGGGTTTTTCGTCTTGCTAGAGGCAAGAAGAACAGAAGAGAATCTACTGTATGACTTGTAAATCAGACGCAACATCTACACTTATTAAGGGGTTCTTACAAACATAAAGGCATTTGGAGATGCTGGGGATTGAACCCAGGACCTCATACATGCAAAGCATGCGCTCTACCACTGAGCTACATCCCCAGCTTGAAATGCTCCAAAGTGGCTAAGATTTTTAGGGTTTTTCGTCTTGCTAGAGGCAAGAAGAACAGAAGAGAATCTACTGTATGACTTGTAAATCAGCTGCAAAATCAACACTTATTAAGGGGTTCTTACAACCATAAAGGCATTTGGAGATGCTGGGGATTGAACCCCGGACCTCATACATGCGAAGCATGCGCTCTAACACTGAGCTACATCCCCAGCTTGAAATGCTCCAATGTGGCTAAGATGTTTAGGGGTTTTCGTCTTACTAGAGGCAAGAAGAACAGAAGAGAATCTACTGTATGACTTGTAAATCAGCTGCAACATCAAAACTTATTAAGGGGTTCTTACAATCTTAAAGGCATTTGGAGATACTGGGGATTGAACCCAGGACCGCTCTACCACTAAGCTACATCCCCAGCAAAGCTCCAATGTGGCTAAGATGTTTAGGGTTTTTCGTCTTATTAGAGGCAAGAAGAACAGAAGAGAATCTAGTGTATGACTTGTAAATCAGCTGCAACATCAAAAGGACCTCATACATGCAAAGCATGTGCTCTACCACTGAGCTACATCCCCAGCTTGACTACTGTATGACTTGTAAATCAGATGCAACATCTAAACTTATTAAGGGGTTCTTACAATGATAAAGGAATTTGGAGATACTGGGGATTTAACCCAGGACCTCAAACATGCGAAGCATGCACTCTAACACTGAGCTACATCCCCAGCTTGAAATGCTACAAAGTGGCTAAGATGTTTAGGGTTTTTCGTCTTACTAGAGGCAAGAAGAACAGAAGAGAATCAACTGTATGACTTGTAAATCAGCTGCAACATCAAAACTTATTAAGGGGTTCTTACAATCATAAAGGCATTTGGAGATGCTGGGGATTGAACCCAGGACCTCCTACATGCAAAGCATGCGCTCTACCACTGAGCTACATCCCCAGCTTGAAATGCTCCAAAGTGGCTAAGATGTTTAGGGTTTTTCGTCTTGCTAGAGGCAAGAAGAACAGAAGAGAATCTACTGTATGACTTGTAAATCAGCTGCAACATCAACACTTATTAAGGGGTTCTTACAACCATAAAGGCATTTGGAGATACTGGGAATTAAACCCAGGACCGCTCTACCACTAAGCTACATCCCCAGCAAAACTCCTATGTGGCTAAGATGTTTAGGGTTTTTCGTCTTACTAGAGGCAAGAAGAACAGAAGAGAATCTACTGTATGACTTGTAAATCACATGCAACATTTACATTTATAAAGGGGTTATAACAATTATAAAGGCATTTGGAGATGGTGGGGATTGAACCCAGGACCTTATACATGCAAATCATGCGCTCTACCACTGAGCTACATCGCCAGTTTGAAACGTTACAATGTGGCTAAGATGTTTAGGGTTTTTCGTCTTACTAGAGGCAAGAAGAACAGAAAAGAATCTACTGTATGACTTGTAAATCAGCTGCAACATCAAAACTTATTAAAGGGTTTTTACAATCATAAAGGCATTTGGAGATACTGGAGATTGAACACAGGACCTCATACATGCGAAGCATGCGCTCTACCACTGAGCTACATCCCTAGCTTGAAATGCGCCAATGTGGCTAAGATGTTTAGGGTTTTTCGTCTTACTAGAGGCAAGAAGAACAGAAGAGAATCTACTGTATGACTTGTAAATCAGCTGCAACATCAAAACTTATTAAGGGGTTCTTACAATCATAAAGGCATTTGGAGATACTGGGTATTGAACCCAGGACCTCATACATGCTAAGCATGCGCTCTACCACTGAGCTCCATCCCCAGCTTGACTACTGTATGACTACTGTATGACTTGTAAATCAGCTGCAACATCAAAACTTATTAAGGGGTTCTAACAATCATAAAGGCATTTGGAGATACTGGGGATTGAACCCAGAACCTCATACATGCAAAGCATGCGCTCTACCACTGAGCTACATCCCCAGCTTGACTACCTTATGACTTGTAAATCAAATGCAACATCTACACTTATTAAGGGGTTCTTACAACCATAAAGGCATTTGGAGATGCTGGGGATTTAACCCAGGACCTCATACACGCGCTCTACCACTGAGTTACATAACCAGCTTGACTACTGTATGACTTGTAAATCAGCTGCAACATCAAAACTTAATAAGGGGTTATTACAATTATAAAGGCATTTGGAGATGCTGGGGATTGAACCCAGGACCTCATACATGCAAAGCATGCGCTCTACCACTGAGCTACACCCTAACTTGAAATGCGCCAATGTGGCTAAGATGTTTAGGGTTTTTCGTCTTACTAGAGGCAAGAAGAACAGAAGAGAATCTACTGTATGACTTGTAAATCAGCTTGCAACATCAAAACTTACTAAGGGGTTTTTACAATCATAAAGGCATTTGGAGATACTGGGGATTGAACCCAGGACCTCATACATGCAAAGCATGCGCTCTACCACTGAGCTACATCCCCAGCTTGACTACTGTATGACTTGTAAATCAGATCCAACATCTACACTTATTAAGGAGTTATTACAACCATAAAGGCATTTGGAGATACTGGGGATTAAACCCAGGACCGCTCTACCACTAAGCTACATCCCCAGCAAAGCTCCTATGTGGCTAAGATGTTTAGGGTTTTTCGTCTTACTAGAGGCAAGAAGAACAGAAGAGAATCTACTGTATGACTTGTAAATCAGCTGCAACATCAAAACTTATTAAGGGGTTCTTACAATCATAAAAGCATTTGGAGATGCTGGGGATTGAACCCAGGACCTCATACACGCGCTCTACCACTGAGTTACATCACCAGCTTGACTACTGTATGACTTGTAAATCACCTGCAACTTAAAAACTTATTAAGGGGTTCTTACAATCATAAAGGCATTTGGAGATGCTGGGGATTGAACCCAGGACCTCATACACACGCTCTACCACTGAGCTACATCCCCAACTTGACTACTGTATGACTTGTAAATCACATGCAACATTTACATTTATAAAGGGGTTATAACAGTTATAAAAAGGCATTTGGAGATGGTGGGGATTGAACCCAGGACCTTATACATGCAAATCATGCGCTCTACCACTGAGCTACATCGCCAGTTTGAAACGCTACAATGTGGCTAAGATGTTTAGGGTTTTTCGTCTTACTAGAGGCAAGAAGAACAGAAAATAATCTACTGTATGACTTGTAAATCAGCTGCAACATCAAAACTTATTAAGGGGTTTTTACAATCATAAAGGCATTTGGAGATACTGGAGATTGAACACAGGACCTCATATATGCGAAGCATGCGCTCTACCACTGAGCTACATCCCTAGCTTGAAATGCGCCAATGTGGCTAAGATGTTTAGGGTTTTTCGTCTTACTAGAGGCAAGAAGAACAGAAGAGAATCTACTGTATGACTTGTAAATCAGCTTGCAACATCAAAACTTACTAAGGGGTTTTTACAATCATAAAGGCATTTGGAGATACTGGGGATTGAACCCAGGACCTCATACATGCAAAGCATGCGCTCTACCACTGAGCTACATCCCCAGCTTGACTACTGTGTGACTTGTAAATCAGCTGCAACATCTACACTTATTAAGGGGTTATTACAATTATAAAGGCATTTGGCGATGCTGGGGATTGAACCCAGGACCTCATACATGCAAAGCATGCGCTCTTTCACTGAGCTACAACCTAGCTTGAAATGCGCCAATGTGGCTAAGATGTTTAGGGTTTTTTGTCTTACTAGAGGCAAGAAGAACAGAAGAGAATCTACTGTATGACTTGTAAATCAGCTGCAACATCAAAACTTATTAAGGGGTTCTTACAATCATAAAGGCATTTGGAGATACTGGGTATTGAACCCAGGACCTCATACATGCTAAGCATGCGCTCTACCACTGAGCTCCATCCCCAGCTTGACTACTGTATGACTACTGTATGACTTGTAAATCAGCTGCAACATCAAAACTTATTAAGGGGTTCTAACAATCATAAATGCATTTGGAGATACTGGGGATTGAACCCAGAACATCATACATGCAAAGCATGCGCTCTACCACTGAGCTACATCCCCAGCTTGACTACCTTATGACTTGTAAATCAAATGCAACATCTACACTTATTAAGGGGTTCTTACAACCATAAAGGCATTTGGAGATGCTGGGGATTTAACCCAGGACCTCATACACGCGCTCTACCACTGAGTTACATAACCAGCTTGACTACTGTATGACTTGTAAATCAGCTGCAACATCAAAACTTATTAAGGGGTTCTTACATCATAAAGGCATTTGTAGATACTGGGTATTGAACCCAGGACCTCATACATGCGAAGCATGCGCTCTACCACTGAGCTCCATCCCCAGCTTGACTACTGTATGACTACTGTATGACTTGTAAATCAGATGCAACATCTACACTTATTAAGGGGTTCTTACAATAATAAAGGCATTTGGAGATACTGGGGATTGAACCCAGAACCTCATACATGCAAAGCATGCGCTCTACCACTGAGCTACATCCCCAGCTCGATTACTGTATGACTTGCAAATCAAATGCAACATCTACACTTATTAAGGGGTTCTTACAACCATAAAGGCATTTGGAGATGCTGGGGATTTAACCCAGGACCTCATATATGCGAAGCATGCGCTCTAACACTGAGCTACATCCCCAGCTTGAAATGCTACAAAGTGGCTAAGATGTTTAGGGTTTTTCGTCTTACTAGAGGCAAGAAGAACAGAAGAGAATCAACTGTATGACTTGTAAATCAGCTGCAACATCAAAACTTATTAAGGGGTTCTTACAATCATAAAGGCATTTGGAGATGCTGGGGATTGAACCCAGGACCTCATACACGCGCTCTACCACTGAGTTACATAACCAGCTTAACTACTGTATGACTTGTAAATCAGCTGCAACATCAAAACTTATTAAGGGGTTCTTACAATCATAAAGGCATTTGGAGATGCTGGGGATTGAACCCAGGACCTCATACACGCGCTCTACCACTGAGCTACATCCCCAACTTGACTACTGTATGACTTGTAAATCACATGCAACATTTACATTTATAAAGGGGTTATTACAATTATAAAGGCATTTGGAGATGATGGGGATTGAACCCAGGACCTTATACATGCAAATCATGAGCTCTACCACTGAGCTACATCCCCAGTTTGAAACGCTACAATGTGGCTAAGATGTTTAGGGTTTTACGTCTTACTAGAGGCAAGGAGAACAGAAAAGAATCTACTGTATGACTTGTAAATCAGCTGCAACATCAAAACTGATTAAGGGGTTCTTACAATCATAAAGGCATTTGGAGATGCTGGGGATTGAACCCAGGACCTCATACACGCGCTCTACCACTGAGTTACAAAACCAGCTTGACTACTGTATGACTTGTAAATCACCTGCAACATCAAAACTTATTAAGGGGTTCTTACAATCATAAAGGCATTTGGAGATGCTGGGGATTGAACCCAGGACCTCATACACATGCTCTACCACTGAGCTACATCCCCAACTTGACTACTGTATGACTTGTAAATCACATGCAACATTTACATTTATAAAGGGGTTATAACAATTATAAAGGCACTTGGAGATGATGGGGATTGAACCCAGGACCTTATACATGCAAATCATGCGCTCTACCACTGAGCTACATCGCCAGTTTGAAACGCTACAATGTGGCTAAGATGTTTAGGGTTTTTCGTCTTACTAGAGGCAAGAAGAACAGAAAAGAATCTACTGTATGACTTGTAAATCAGCTGCAACATCAAAACTTATTAAGGGGTTTTTACAATCATAAAGGCATTTGGAGATGCTGGGGATTTAACCCAGGACCTCATATATGCGAAGCATGCGCTCTAACACTGAGCTACATCCCCAGCTTGAAATGCTACAAAGTGGCTAAGATGTTTAGGGTTTTTCGTCTTACTAGAGGCAAGAAGAACAGAAGAGAATCAACTGTATGACTTGTAAATCAGCTGCAACATCAAAACTTATTAAGGGGTTCTTACAATCATAAAGGCATTTGGAGATGCTGGGGATTGAACCCAGGACCTCATACACGCGCTCTACCACTGAGTTACATAACCAGCTTAACTACTGTATGACTTGTAAATCAGCTGCAACATCAAAACTTATTAAGGGGTTCTTACAATCATAAAGGCATTTGGAGATGCTGGGGATTGAACCCAGGGCCTCATACACGCGCTCTACCACTGAGCTACATCCCCAACTTGACTACTGTATGACTTGTAAATCACATGCAACATTTACATTTATAAAGGGGTTATTACAATTATAAAGGCATTTGGAGATGATGGGGATTGAACCCAGGACCTTATACATGCAAATCATGAGCTCTACCACTGAGCTACATCCCCAGTTTGAAACGCTACAATGTGGCTAAGATGTTTAGGGTTTTTCGTCTTACTAGAGGCAAGAAGAACAGAAAAGAATCTACTGTATGACTTGTAAATCAGCTGCAACATCAAAACTGATTAAGGGGTTCTTACAATCATAAAGGCATTTGGAGATGCTGGGGATTGAACCCAGGACCTCATACACGTGCTCTACCACTGAGTTACACAACCAGCTTGACTACTGTATGACTTGTAAATCACCTGCAACATCAAAACTTATTAAGGGGTTCTTACAATCATAAAGGCATTTGGAGATGCTGGGGATTGAACCCAGGACCTCATACACATGCTCTACCACTGAGCTACATCCCCAACTTGACTACTGTATGACTTGTAAATCACATGCAACATTTACATTTATAAAGGGGTTATAACAATTATAAAGGCACTTGGAGATGATGGGGATTGAACCCAGGACCTTATACATGCAAATCATGCGCTCTACCACTGAGCTACATCGCCAGTTTGAAATGCTACAATGTGGCTAAGATGTTTAGGGTTTTTCGTCTTACTAGAGGCAAGAAGAACAGAAAAGAATCTACTGTATGACTTGTAAATCAGCTGCAACATCAAAACTTATTAAGGGGTTTTTACAATCATAAAGGCATTTGGAGATGCTGGGGATTGAACCCAGGACCTCATACACGCGCTCTACCACTGAGTTACATAACCAGCTTGACTACTGTATGACTTGTAAATCACCTGCAACATCAAAACTTATTAAGGGGTTCTTACAATCATAAAGGCATTTGGAGATGCTGGGGATTGAACCCAGGACCTCATACACACGCTCTACCACTGAGCTACATCCCCAACTTGACTGCTGTATGACTTTTAAATCACATGCAACATTTACATTTATAAAGGGGTTATAACAATTATAAAGGCATTTGGAGATGGTGGGGATTGAACCCAGGACCTTATACATGCAAATCATGCGCTCTACCACTGAGCTACATCGCCAGTTTGAAACGCTACAATGTGGCTAAGATGTTTAGGGTTTTTCGTCTTACTAGAGGCAAGAAGAACAGAAAAGAATCTACTGTATGACTTGTAAATCAGCTGCAACATCAAAACTTATTAAGGGGTTTTTACAATCATAAAGGCATTTGGAGATACTGGAGATTGAACACAGGACCTCATACATGCGAAGCATGCGCTCTACCACTGAGCTACATCCCTAGCTTGAAATGCGCCAATGTGGCTAAGATGTTTAGGGTTTTTCGTCTTACTAGAGGCAAGAAGAACAGAAGAGAATCTACTGTATGACTTGTAAATCAGCTTGCAACATCAAAACTTACTAAGGGGTTCTTACAATCATAAAGGCATTTGGAGATGCTGGGGATTGAACCCAGGACCTCATACATGCAAAGCATGCGCTCTACCACTGAGCTACATCCCCAGCTTGACTACTATATGACTTGTAAATCAGATCCAACATCTATACTTATTAAGGAGTTATTACAATTATAAAGGCATTTGGAGATGCTGGGGCTTGAAACCAGGACCTCATACATGCAAAGCATGCGCTCTACCACTGAGCTACATCCCCAGCTTGACTACTTTATGACTTGTAAATCAGATGCAACATCTACACTTATTAAGGGGTTATTACAATTATAAAGGCATTTGGAGATGCTGGGGATTGAACCCAGGACCTCATACATGCAAAGCATGCGCTCTTCCACTGAGCTATATCCCCAGCTTGAAATGCTACAATGTGGCTAGGATGTTTAGGGTTTTTCGTCTTACTAGAGGCAAGAAGAACAGAAAAGAATCTACTGTATGACTTGTAAATCCGCTGCAACATCAAAACCTATTAAGGGGTTATTACAATTATAAAGGCATTTGGAGATGCTGGGGATTGAACCCAGGACCTTATACATGCAAATCATGCGCTCTTCCACTGAGCTACATCCCCAGCTTGAAATGCTCCAATGTGGCTAAGATGTTTAGGGTTTTTTGTCTTACTAGAGGCAAGAAGAACAGAAGAGAATCTACTGTATGACTTGTAAATCAGCTGCAACATCAAAACTTATTAAGGGGTTCTTACATCATACAGGCATTTGGAGATACTGGGTATTGAACCCAGGACCTCATACATGCGAAGCATGCGCTCTACCACTGAGCTCCATCCCCAGCTTGACTACTGTATGACTACTGTATGACTTGTAAATCAGATGCAACATCTACACTTATTAAGGGGTTCTTACAATAATAAAGGCATTTGGAGATACTGGGGATTGAACCCAGAACCTCATACATGCAAAGCATGCGCTCTACCACTGAGCTACATCCCCAGCTCGACTACTGTATGACTTGTAAATCAAATGCAACATCTACACTTATTAAGGGGTTCTTACAACCATAAAGGCATTTGGAGATGCTGGGGATTTAAACCAGGACCTCATACATGCGAAGCATGCGCTCTAACACTGAGCTACATCCCCAGCTTGAAATGCTACAAAGTGGCTAAGATGTTTAGGGTTTTTCATCTTACTAGAGGCAAGAAGAACAGAAGAGAATCAACTGTATGACTTGTAAATCAGCTGCAACATCAAAACTTATTAAGGGGTTCCTACAATCATAAAGGCATTTGGAGATCCTGGGGATTGAACCCAGGACCTCATACACGCGCTCTACCACTGAGTTACATAACCAGCTTGACTACTGTATGACTTGTAAATCACCTGCAACATCAAAACTTATTAAGGGGTTCTTACAATCATAAAGGCATTTGGAGATGCTGGGGATTGAACCCAGGACCTCATACACGCGCTCTACCACTGAGCTACATCCCCAACTTGACTACTGTATGACTTGTAAATCACATGCAACATTTACATTTATAAAGGGGTTATAACAATTAAAAAGGCATTTGGAGATGGTGGGGATTGAACCCAGGACCTTATACATGCAAATCACGCGCTCTACCACTGAGCTACATCGCCAGTTTGAAACGCTACAATGTGGCTAAGATGTTTAGGGTTTTTCGTCTTACTAGAGGCAAGAAGAACAGAAAATAATCTACTGTATGACTTGTAAATCAGCTGCAACATCAAAACTTATTAAGGGGTTTTTACAATCATAAAGGCATTTGGAGATACTGGAGATTGAACACAGGACCTCATACATGCGAAGCATGCGCTCTACCACTGAGCTACATCCCTAGCTTGAAATGCTCCAATGTGGCTAAGATGTTTAGGGTTTTTCGTCTTACTAGAGGCAAGAAGAACAGAAGAGAATCTACTGTATGACTTGTAAATCAGCTTGCAACATCAAAACTTACTAAGGGGTTTTTACAATCATAAAGGCATTTGGAGATACTGGGGATTGAACACAGGACCTCACACATGCAAAGCATGCGCTCTACCACTGAGCTACATCCCCAGCTTGACTACCGCATGACTTGTAAATCAGATCCAACATCTACACTTATTAAGGGGTTATAACAATTATAAAGGCATTTGGAGATGCTGGGGATTGAACCCAGGACCTCATACATGCAAAGCATGCGCTCTACCACTGAGCTACATCCCCAGCTTGAATAATGTATGACTTGTAAATCAGATGCAACATCTACACTTATTAAGGGGTTATTACAATTATAAAGGCATTTGGAGATGCTGGGGATTGAACCCAGGACCTCATACATGCAAAGCATGCGCTCTTCCACTGAGCTACATCCCCAGCTTGAAATGCTAGAATGTGGCTAGGATTTTAAGGGTTTTTCGTCTTCCAAGAGGCAAGAAGAACAGAAAAGAATCTACTGTATGACTTGTAAATCAGTTGCAACATCAAAACTTATTAAGGGGTTCTTACAATCATAAAGGCATTTGGAGATACTGGGTATTGAACCCAGGACCTCATACATGCGAAGCATGCGCTCTACCACTGAGCTCCATCCCCAGCTTGACTACTGTATGACTACTGTATGACTACTGTATGACTTGTAAATCAGATGCAACATCTACACTTATTAAGGGGTTCTTACAATAATAAAGGCATTTGGAGATGCTGGGGATTGAACCCAGGACCTCATACATGCAAAGCATGCGCTCTACCACTGAGCTACATCCCCAGCTTGAAATGCTCCAAAGTGGCTAAGATGTTTAGGGTTTTTCGTCTTGCTAGAGGCAAGAAGAATAGAAGAGAATCTACTGTATGACTTGTAAATCAGCTGCAACATCAACACTTATTAAGGGGTTCTTACAACCATAAAGGCATTTGGAGATGCTGGGGATTGAACCCAGGACCTCATACATGCGAAGCATGCGCTCTACCACTGAGCTACATCCCCAGCTTGCAATGTGCTAATGTGGCTAAGATGTTTAGGGTTTTTCGTCTTACTAGAGGCAAGAAGAACAGAAGAGAATCTACTGTATGACTTGTAAATCAGCTGCAACATCAAAACTGATTAAGGGGTTCTTACAATCATAAAGGCATTTGGAGATACTGGGGTTTGAACCCAGGACCTCATACATGCAAAGCATGCGCTCTATCACTGAGCTACATCCCCAGCTTGACTACTGTATGACTTGTAAATCAGATGCAAAATCTACACTTATTAAGGGGTTATTACAATCATAAAGGCATTTGGAGATGCTGGGGATTGAACCCAGGACCTCATACATGCAAAGCATGCGCTCTACCACTGAGCTACATCCCCAGCTTGAAATGCTACAATGTGGCTAGGATGTTTAGGGTTTTTCGTCTTCCAAGAGGCAAGAAGAACAGAAAAGAATCTATTGTATGACTTGTAAATCAGACGCAACATCTACACTTATTAAGGGGTTCTTACAAACATAAAGGCATTTGGAAATGCTGGGGATTGAACCCAGGACCTCATACATGCAAAGCATGCCCTCTACCACTGAGCTACATCCCCAGCTTGAAATACTCCAAAGTGGCTAAGATGTTTAGGGTTTTTCGTCTTGCTAGAGGCAAGAAGAACAGAAGAGAATCTACTGTATGACTTGTAAATCAGCTGCACATCAACACTTATTAAGGGGTTCTTACAACCATAAAGGCATTTGGAGATGCTGGGGATTGAACCCAGGACCTCATACATGCGAAGCATGCGCTCTACCACTGAGCTCCATCCCCAGCTTGACTACTGTATGACTACTGTATGACTTGTAAATCAGATGCAACATCTACACTTATTAAGGGGTTCTAACAATCATAAAGGCATTTGGAGATACTGGGGATTGAACCCAGAACCTCATACATGCAAAGCATGCGCTGTACCACTGAGCTACATCCCCAGCTTGACTACCTTATGACTTGTAAATCAAATGCAACATCTACACTTATTAAGGGGTTCTTACAACCATAAAGGCATTTGGAGATGCTGGGGATTTAAGCCAGGACCTCATACACGCGCTCTACCACTGAGTTACATAACCAGCTTGACTACTGTATAACTTGTAAATCAGCTGCAACATCAAAACTTATTAAGGGGTTCTTACATCATAAAGGCATTTGGAGATACTGGGTATTGAACCCAGGACCTCATACATGCGAAGCATGCGCTCTACCACTGAGCTCCATCCCCAGCTTGACTACTGTATGACTACTGTATGACTTGTAAATCAGATGCAACATCTACACTTATTAAGGGGTTCTTACAATAATAAAGGCATTTGGAGATTGAACCCAGAACCTCATACATGCAAAGCATGCGCTCTACCACTGAGCTACATCCCCAGCTCGACTACTGTATAACTTGTAAATCAGCTGCAACATCAAAACTTATTAAGGGGTTCTTACATCATAAAGGCATTTGGAGATACTGGGTATTGAACCCAGGACCTCATACATGCGAAGCATGCGCTCTACCACTGAGCTCCATCCCCAGCTTGACTACTGTATGACTACTGTATGACTTGTAAATCAGATGCAACATCTACACTTATTAAGGGGTTCTTACAACCATAAAGGCATTTGGAGATGCTGGGGATTTAAACCAGGACCTCATACATGCGAAGCATGCGCTCTAACACTGAGCTACATCCCCAGCTTGAAATGCTACAAAGTGGCTAAGATGTTTAGGGTTTTTCGTCTTACTAGAGGCAAGAAGAACAGAAGAGAATCAACTGTATGACTTGTAAATCAGCTGCAACATCAAAACTTATTAAGGGGTTCTTACAATCATAAAGGCATTTGGAGATCCTGGGGATTGAACCCAGGACCTCATACACGCGCTCTACCACTGAGTTACATAACCAGCTTGACTACTGTATGACTTGTAAATCACCTGCAACATCAAAACTTATTAAGGGGTTCTTACAATCATAAAGGCATTTGGAGATGCTGGGGATTGAACCCAGGACCTCATACACATGCTCTACCACTGAGCTACATCCCCAACTTGACTACTGTATGACTTGTAAATCACATGCAACATTTACATTTATAAAGGGGTTATAACAATTAAAAAGGCATTTGGAGATGGTGGGGATTGAACCCAGGACCTTATACATGCAAATCATGCGCTCTACCACTGAGCTACATCGCCAGTTTGAAACGCTACAATGTGGCTAAGATGTTTAGGGTTTTTCGTCTTACTAGAGGCAAGAAGAACAGAAAATAATCTACTGTATGACTTGTAAATCAGCTGCAACATCAAAACTTATTAAGGGGTTTTTACAATCATAAAGGCATTTGGAGATACTGGAGATTGAACACAGGACCTCATACATGCGAAGCATGCGCTCTACCACTGAGCTACATCCCTAGCTTGAAATGCTCCAATGTGGCTAAGATGTTTAGGGTTTTTCGTCTTACTAGAGGCAAGAAGAACAGAAGAGAATCTACTGTATGACTTGTAAATCAGCTTGCAACATCAAAACTTACTAAGGGGTTTTTACAATCATAAAGGCATTTGGAGATACTGGGGATTGAACCCAGGACCTCACACATGCAAAGCATGCGCTCTACCACTGAGCTACATCCCCAGCTTGACTACCGCATGACTTGTAAATCAGATCCAACATCTACACTTATTAAGGGGTTATAACAATTATAAAGGCATTTGGAGATGCTGGGGATTGAACCCAGGACCTCATACATGCAAAGCATGCGCTCTACCACTGAGCTACATCCCCAGCTTGAATAATGTATGACTTGTAAATCAGATGCAACATCTACACTTATTAAGGGGTTATTACAATTATAAAGGCATTTGGAGATGCTGGGGATTGAACCCAGGACCTCATACATGCAAAGCATGCGCTCTTCCACTGAGCTACATCCCCAGCTTGAAATGCTAGAATGTGGCTAGGATTTTAAGGGTTTTTCGTCTTCCAAGAGGCAAGAAGAACAGAAAAGAATCTACTGTATGACTTGTAAATCAGTTGCAACATCAAAACTTATTAAGGGGTTCTTACAATCATAAAGGCATTTGGAGATACTGGGTATTGAACCCAGGACCTCATACATGCGAAGCATGCGCTCTACCACTGAGCTCCATCCCCAGCTTGACTACTGTATGACTACTGTATGACTTGTAAATCAGATGCAACATCTGCACTTATTAAGGGGTTCTTACAATAATAAAGGCATTTGGAGATGCTGGGGATTGAACCCAGGACCTCATACATGCAAAGCATGCGCTCTACCACTGAGCTACATCCCCAGCTTGAAATGCTCCAAAGTGGCTAAGATGTTTAGGGTTTTTTGTCTTGCTAGAGGCAAGAAGAATAGAAGAGAATCTACTGTATGACTTGTAAATCAGATGCAACATCTACACTTATTAAGGGGTTCTTACAACCATAAAGGCATTTGGAGATGCTGGGGATTGAACCCAGGACCTCATACATGCGAAGCATGCGCTCTACCACTGAGCTACATCCCCAGCTTGCAATGTGCCAATGTGGCTAAGATGTTTAGGGTTTTTCGTCTTACTAGAGGCAAGAAGAACAGAAGAGAATCTACTGTATGACTTGTAAATCAGCTGCAACATCAAAACTGATTAAGGGGTTCTTACAATCATAAAGGCATTTGGAGATACTGGGGTTTGAACCCAGGACCTCATACATGCAAAGCATGCGCTCTACCACTGAGCTACATCCCCAGCTTGACTACTGTATGACTTGTAAATCAGATGCAAAATCTACACTTATTAAGGGGTTATTAGAATCATAAAGGCATTTGGAGATGCTGGGGATTGAACCCAGGACCTCATACATGCAAAGCATGCGCTCTACCACTGAGCTACATCCCCAGTTTGAAATGCTACAATGTGGCTAGGATGTTTAGGGTTTTTCGTCTTCCAAGAGGCAAGAAGA
This sequence comes from Paramisgurnus dabryanus, assembly GCF_030506205.2. Lineage (NCBI taxonomy): Eukaryota > Metazoa > Chordata > Actinopteri > Cypriniformes > Cobitidae > Paramisgurnus > Paramisgurnus dabryanus. Next base: position 42,704,854 of record NC_133342.1, read on the forward strand.
ACAGAAAAGAATCTATTGTATGACTTGTAAATCAGACGCAACATCTACACTTATTAAGGGGTTCTTACAAACATAAAGGCATTTGGAGATGCTGGGGATTGAACCCAGGACCTCATACATGCAAAGCATGCCCTCTACCACTGAGCTACATCCCCAGCTTGAAATGCTCCAAAGTGGCTAAGATGTTTAGGGTTTTTCGTCTTGCTAGAGGCAAGAAGAACAGAAGAGAATCTACTGTATGACTTGTAAATCAGCTGCAACATCAACACTTATTAAGGGGTTCTTACAACCATAAAGGCATTTGGAGATGCTGGGGATTGAACCCAGGACCTCATACATGCGAAGCATGCGCTCTACCACTAAGCTACATCCCCAGCTTGCAATGCTCCAATGTGGCTAAGATGTTTAGGGTTTTTCGTCTTACTAGAGGCAAGAAGAACAGAAGAGAATCTACTGTATGACTTATAAATCAGCTGCAACATCAAAACTTATTAAGGGGTTCTTACAACCATAAAGGCATTTGGAGATGCTGGGGATTGAACCCAGGACCTCATACATGCGAAGCATGCGCTCTACCACTGAGCTACATCCCCAGCTTGCAATGCTCCAATGTGGCTAAGATGTTTAGGGTTTTTCGTCTTACTAGAGGCAAGAAGAACAGAAGAGAATCTACTGTATGACTTGTAAATCAGCTGCAACATCAAAACTTATTAAGGGGTTCATACAATCATAAAGGTATTTGAAGATACTGGGGATTAAACCCAGGACCGCTCTACCACTAAGCTACATCCCCAGCAAAGCTCCTATGTGGCTAAGATGTTTAGGGTTTTTCGTCTTACTAGAGGCAAGAAGAACAGAAGAGAATCTACTGTATGACTTATAAATCAGCTGCAACATCAAAACTTATTAAGGGGTTCTTACAATCATAAAGGCATTTGGAGATGCTGGGGATTGAACCCAGGACCTCATACACGTGCTCTACCACTGAGTTACATAACCAGCTTGACTACTGTATGACTTGTAAATCACATGCAACATTTACATTTATAAAGGGGTTATAACAATTATAAAGGCATTTGGAGATGGTGGGGATTGAACCCAGGACCTTATACATGCAAATCATGCGCTCTACCACTGAGCTACATCGCCAGTTTGAAACGCTACAATGTGGCTAAGATGTTTAGGGTTTTTCGTCTTACTAGAGGCAAGAAGAACAGAAAATAATCTACTGTATGACTTGTAAATCAGCTGCAACATCAAAACTTATTAAGGGGTTTTTACAATCATAAAGGCATTTGGAGATACTGGAGATTGAACACAGGACCTCATACATGCGAAGCATGCGCTCTACCACTGAGCTACATCCCTAGCTTGAAATGCGCCAATGTGGCTGAGATGTTTAGGGTTTTTCGTCTTACTAGAGGCAAGAAGAACAGAAAATAATCTACTGTATGACTTGTAAATCAGCTGCAACATCAAAACTTATTAAGGGGTTTTTACAATCATAAAGGCATTTGGAGATACTGGGGATTGAACCCAGGACCTCATACATGCAAAGCATGCGCTCTACCACTGAGCTACATCCCCAGCTTGACTACTGTATGACTTGTAAATCAGATCCAACATCTACACTTATTAAGGGGTTATTACAATTATAAAGGCATTTGGAGATGCTGGGGATTAAACCCAGGACCTCATACATGCAAAGCATGCGCTCTACCACTGAGCTACATCCCCAGCTTGACTACTGTATGACTTGTAAATCAGATGCAACATCTACACTTATTAAGGGGTTCTTACAAACATAAAGGCATTTGGAGATGCTGGGGATTAAACCCAGGACCTCATACATGCAAAGCATGCGCTCTACCACTGAGCTACATCCCCAGCTTGAAATGCTCCAAAGTGGCTAAGATGTTTAGGGTTTTTCGTCTTACTAGAGGCAAGAAGAACAGAAGAGAATCTACTGTATGACTTGTAAATCAGCTGCAACATTAAAACTGATTAAGGGGTTCTTACAATCATAAAGGCATTTGGAGATACTGGGGTTTGAACCCAGGACCTCATACATGCAAAACATGCGCTCTACCACTGAGCTACATCCCGAGCTTGACTACTGTATGACTTGTAAATCAGATGCAAAATCTACACTTATTAAGGGGTTATTACAATTATAAAGGCATTTGGAGATGCTGGGGATTGAACCCAGGACCTCATACATGCAAAACATGCGCTCTACCACTGAGCTACATCCCCAGCTTGAAATGCTACAATGTGGCTAGGATGTTTAGGGTTTTTCGTCTTCCAAGAGGCAAGAAGAACAGAAAAGAATCTATTGTATGACTTGTAAATCAGACGCAACATCTACACTTATTAAGGGGTTCTTACAAACATAAAGGCACTTGGAAATGCTGGGGATTGAACCCAGGACCTCATACATGCAAAGCATGCCCTCTACCACTGAGCTACATCCCCAGCTTGAAATACTCCAAAGTGGCTAAGATGTTTAGGGTTTTTCGTCTTGCTAGAGGCAAGAAGAACAGAAGAGAATCTACTGTATGACTTGTAAATCAGCTGCACATCAACACTTATTAAGGGGTTCTTACAACCATAAAGGCATTTGGAGATGCTGGGGATTGAACCCAGGACCTCATACATGCGAAGCATGCGCTCTACCACTGAGCTCCATCCCCAGCTTGACTACTGTATGACTACTGTATGACTTGTAAATCAGATGCAACATCTACACTTATTAAGGGGTTCTAACAATCATAAAGGCATTTGGAGATACTGGGGATTGAACCCAGAACCTCATACATGCAAAGCATGCGCTGTACCACTGAGCTACATCCCCAGCTTGACTACCTTATGACTTGTAAATCAAATGCAACATCTACACTTATTAAGGGGTTCTTACAACCATAAAGGCATTTGGAGATGCTGGGGATTTAAGCCAGGACCTCATACACGCGCTCTACCACTGAGTTACATAACCAGCTTGACTACTGTATAACTTGTAAATCAGCTGCAACATCAAAACTTATTAAGGGGTTCTTACATCATAAAGGCATTTGGAGATACTGGGTATTGAACCCAGGACCTCATACATGCGAAGCATGCGCTCTACCACTGAGCTCCATCCCCAGCTTGACTACTGTATGACTACTGTATGACTTGTAAATCAGATGCAACATCTACACTTATTAAGGGGTTCTTACAATAATAAAGGCATTTGGAGATTGAACCCAGAACCTCATACATGCAAAGCATGCGCTCTACCACTGAGCTACATCCCCAGCTCGACTACTGTATAACTTGTAAATCAGCTGCAACATCAAAACTTATTAAGGGGTTCTTACATCATAAAGGCATTTGGAGATACTGGGTATTGAACCCAGGACCTCATACATGCGAAGCATGCGCTCTACCACTGAGCTCCATCCCCAGCTTGACTACTGTATGACTACTGTATGACTTGTAAATCAGATGCAACATCTACACTTATTAAGGGGTTCTTACAACCATAAAGGCATTTGGAGATGCTGGGGATTTAAACCAGGACCTCATACATGCGAAGCATGCGCTCTAACACTGAGCTACATCCCCAGCTTGAAATGCTACAAAGTGGCTAAGATGTTTAGGGTTTTTCGTCTTACTAGAGGCAAGAAGAACAGAAGAGAATCAACTGTATGACTTGTAAATCAGCTGCAACATCAAAACTTATTAAGGGGTTCTTACAATCATAAAGGCATTTGGAGATCCTGGGGATTGAACCCAGGACCTCATACACGCGCTCTACCACTGAGTTACATAACCAGCTTGACTACTGTATGACTTGTAAATCACCTGCAACATCAAAACTTATTAAGGGGTTCTTACAATCATAAAGGCATTTGGAGATGCTGGGGATTGAACCCAGGACCTCATACACATGCTCTACCACTGAGCTACATCCCCAACTTGACTACTGTATGACTTGTAAATCACATGCAACATTTACATTTATAAAGGGGTTATAACAATTAAAAAGGCATTTGGAGATGGTGGGGATTGAACCCAGGACCTTATACATGCAAATCATGCGCTCTACCACTGAGCTACATCGCCAGTTTGAAACGCTACAATGTGGCTAAGATGTTTAGGGTTTTTCGTCTTACTAGAGGCAAGAAGAACAGAAAATAATCTACTGTATGACTTGTAAATCAGCTGCAACATCAAAACTTATTAAGGGGTTTTTACAATCATAAAGGCATTTGGAGATACTGGAGATTGAACACAGGACCTCATACATGCGAAGCATGCGCTCTACCACTGAGCTACATCCCTAGCTTGAAATGCTCCAATGTGGCTAAGATGTTTAGGGTTTTTCGTCTTACTAGAGGCAAGAAGAACAGAAGAGAATCTACTGTATGACTTGTAAATCAGCTTGCAACATCAAAACTTACTAAGGGGTTTTTACAATCATAAAGGCATTTGGAGATACTGGGGATTGAACCCAGGACCTCACACATGCAAAGCATGCGCTCTACCACTGAGCTACATCCCCAGCTTGACTACCGCATGACTTGTAAATCAGATCCAACATCTACACTTATTAAGGGGTTATAACAATTATAAAGGCATTTGGAGATGCTGGGGATTGAACCCAGGACCTCATACATGCAAAGCATGCGCTCTACCACTGAGCTACATCCCCAGCTTGAATAATGTATGACTTGTAAATCAGATGCAACATCTACACTTATTAAGGGGTTATTACAATTATAAAGGCATTTGGAGATGCTGGGGATTGAACCCAGGACCTCATACATGCAAAGCATGCGCTCTTCCACTGAGCTACATCCCCAGCTTGAAATGCTAGAATGTGGCTAGGATTTTAAGGGTTTTTCGTCTTCCAAGAGGCAAGAAGAACAGAAAAGAATCTACTGTATGACTTGTAAATCAGTTGCAACATCAAAACTTATTAAGGGGTTCTTACAATCATAAAGGCATTTGGAGATACTGGGTATTGAACCCAGGACCTCATACATGCGAAGCATGCGCTCTACCACTGAGCTCCATCCCCAGCTTGACTACTGTATGACTACTGTATGACTTGTAAATCAGATGCAACATCTACACTTATTAAGGGGTTCTTACAATAATAAAGGCATTTGGAGATGCTGGGGATTGAACCCAGGACCTCATACATGCAAAGCATGCGCTCTACCACTGAGCTACATCCCCAGCTTGAAATGCTCCAAAGTGGCTAAGATGTTTAGGGTTTTTTGTCTTGCTAGAGGCAAGAAGAATAGAAGAGAATCTACTGTATGACTTGTAAATCAGATGCAACATCTACACTTATTAAGGGGTTCTTACAACCATAAAGGCATTTGGAGATGCTGGGGATTGAACCCAGGACCTCATACATGCGAAGCATGCGCTCTACCACTGAGCTACATCCCCAGCTTGCAATGTGCCAATGTGGCTAAGATGTTTAGGGTTTTTCGTCTTACTAGAGGCAAGAAGAACAGAAGAGAATCTACTGTATGACTTGTAAATCAGCTGCAACATCAAAACTGATTAAGGGGTTCTTACAATCATAAAGGCATTTGGAGATACTGGGGTTTGAACCCAGGACCTCATACATGCAAAGCATGCGCTCTACCACTGAGCTACATCCCCAGCTTGACTACTGTATGACTTGTAAATCAGATGCAAAATCTACACTTATTAAGGGGTTATTAGAATCATAAAGGCATTTGGAGATGCTGGGGATTGAACCCAGGACCTCATACATGCAAAGCATGCGCTCTACCACTGAGCTACATCCCCAGTTTGAAATGCTACAATGTGGCTAGGATGTTTAGGGTTTTTCGTCTTCCAAGAGGCAAGAAGAACAGAAAAGAATCTATTGTATGACTTGTAAATCAGACGCAACATCTACACTTATTAAGGGGTTCTTACAAACATAAAGGCATTTGGAGATGCTGGGGATTGAACCCAGGACCTCATACATGCAAAGCATGCCCTCTACCACTGAGCTACATCCCCAGCTTGAAATGCTCCAAAGTGGCTAAGATGTTTAGGGTTTTTCGTCTTACTAGAGGCAAGAAGAACAGAAGAGAATCTACTGTATGACTTGTAAATCAGCTGCAACATCAACACTTATTAAGGGGTTCTTACAACCATAAAGGCATTTGGAGATGCTGGGGATTGAACCCAGGACCTCATACATGCGAAGCATGCGCTCTACCACTAAGCTACATCCCCAGCTTGCAATGCTCCAATGTGGCTAAGATGTTTAGGGTTTTTCGTCTTACTAGAGGCAAGAAGAACAGAAGAGAATCTACTGTATGACTTATAAATCAGCTGCAACATCAAAACTTATTAAGGGGTTCTTACAACCATAAAGGCATTTGGAGATGCTGGGGATTGAACCCAGGACCTCATACATGCGAAGCATGCGCTCTACCACTGAGCTACATCCCCAGCTTGCAATGCTCCAATGTGGCTAAGATGTTTAGGGTTTTTCGTCTTACTAGAGGCAAGAAGAACAGAAGAGAATCTACTGTATGACTTGTAAATCAGCTGCAACATCAAAACTTATTAAGGGGTTCATACAATCATAAAGGTATTTGAAGATACTGGGGATTAAACCCAGGACCGCTCTACCACTAAGCTACATCCCCAGCAAAGCTCCTATGTGGCTAAGATGTTTAGGGTTTTTCGTCTTACTAGAGGCAAGAAGAACAGAAGAGAATCTACTGTATGACTTATAAATCAGCTGCAACATCAAAACTTATTAAGGGGTTCTTACAATCATAAAGGCATTTGGAGATGCTGGGGATTGAACCCAGGACCTCATACACGTGCTCTACCACTGAGTTACATAACCAGCTTGACTACTGTATGACTTGTAAATCACATGCAACATTTACATTTATAAAGGGGTTATAACAATTATAAAGGCATTTGGAGATGGTGGGGATTGAACCCAGGACCTTATACATGCAAATCATGCGCTCTACCACTGAGCTACATCGCCAGTTTGAAACGCTACAATGTGGCTAAGATGTTTAGGGTTTTTCGTCTTACTAGAGGCAAGAAGAACAGAAAATAATCTACTGTATGACTTGTAAATCAGCTGCAACATCAAAACTTATTAAGGGGTTTTTACAATCATAAAGGCATTTGGAGATACTGGAGATTGAACACAGGACCTCATACATGCGAAGCATGCGCTCTACCACTGAGCTACATCCCTAGCTTGAAATGCGCCAATGTGGCTGAGATGTTTAGGGTTTTTCGTCTTACTAGAGGCAAGAAGAACAGAAAATAATCTACTGTATGACTTGTAAATCAGCTGCAACATCAAAACTTATTAAGGGGTTTTTACAATCATAAAGGCATTTGGAGATACTGGGGATTGAACCCAGGACCTCATACATGCAAAGCATGCGCTCTACCACTGAGCTACATCCCCAGCTTGACTACTGTATGACTTGTAAATCAGATCCAACATCTACACTTATTAAGGGGTTATTACAATTATAAAGGCATTTGGAGATGCTGGGGATTAAACCCAGGACCTCATACATGCAAAGCATGCGCTCTACCACTGAGCTACATCCCCAGCTTGACTACTGTATGACTTGTAAATCAGATGCAACATCTACACTTATTAAGGGGTTCTTACAAACATAAAGGCATTTGGAGATGCTGGGGATTAAACCCAGGACCTCATACATGCAAAGCATGCGCTCTACCACTGAGCTACATCCCCAGCTTGAAATGCTCCAAAGTGGCTAAGATGTTTAGGGTTTTTCGTCTTACTAGAGGCAAGAAGAACAGAAGAGAATCTACTGTATGACTTGTAAATCAGCTGCAACATCAAAACTGATTAAGGGGTTCTTACAATCATAAAGGCATTTGGAGATACTGGGGTTTGAACCCAGGACCTCATACATGCAAAACATGCGCTCTACCACTGAGCTACATCCCGAGCTTGACTACTGTATGACTTGTAAATCAGATGCAAAATCTACACTTATTAAGGGGTTATTACAATTATAAAGGCATTTGGAGATGCTGGGGATTGAACCCAGGACCTCATACATGCAAAACATGCGCTCTACCACTGAGCTACATCCCCAGCTTGAAATGCTACAATGTGGCTAGGATGTTTAGGGTTTTTCGTCTTCCAAGAGGCAAGAAGAACAGAAAAGAATCTATTGTATGACTTGTAAATCAGACGCAACATCTACACTTATTAAGGGGTTCTTACAAACATAAAGGCATTTGGAGATGCTGGGGATTGAACCCAGGACCTCATACATGCAAAGCATGCGCTCTAAAACTGAGCTACATCCCCAGCTTGAAATGCGCCAAAGTGGCTAAGATGTTTAGGGTTTTTCGTCTTGCTAGAGGCAAGAAGAACAGAAGAGAATCTACTGTATGACTTGTAAATCAGCTGCAACATCAAAACTGATTAAGGGGTTCTTACAATCATAAAGGCATTTGGAGAAACTGGGGTTTGAACCCAGGACCTCATACATGCAAAGCATGCGCTCTACCACTGAGCTACATCCCCAGCTTGACTACTGTATGACTTGTAAATCAGATGCAACATCTACACTTATTAAGGGGTTCTTACAAACATAAAGGCATTTGGAGTTGCTGGGGATTGAACCCAGGACCTCATACATTCAAAGCATGCGCTCTACCACTGAGCTACATCCCCAGCTTGCAATGCTCCAATGTGGCTAAGATGTTTAGGGTTTTTCGTCTTACTAGAGGCAAGAAGAACAGAAGAGAATCTACTGTATGACTTGTATATCAGCTGCAACATCAAAACTGATTAAGGGGTTCTTACAATCATAAAGGCATTTGGAGATACTGGGGTTTGAACCCAGGACCTCATACATGCAAAGCATGTGCAACTGAGCTACATCCCCAGCTTGACTACAGTATGACTTGTAAATCAGATGCAAAATCTACACTTATTAAGGGGTTATTACAATTATAAAGGCATTTGGAGATGCTGGGGATTGAACCCAGGACCTCATACATGCAAAGCATACGCTCTACCACTGAGCTACATCCCCAGCTTAAAATGCTACAATGTGGCTAGGATGTTTAGGGTTTTTCGTCTTCCAAGAGGCAAGAAGAACAGAAAAGAATCTATTGTATGACTTGTAAGTCAGACGCAACATCTACACTTATTAAGGGGTTCTTACAAACATAAAGGCATTTGGAGATGCTGGGGATTGAACCCAGGACCTCATACATGCAAAGCATGCGCTCTACCACTGAGCTACATCCCCAGCTTGAAATGCTCCAAAGTGGCTAAGATGTTTAGGGTTTTTCGTCTTGCTAGAGGCAAGAAGAACAGAAGAGAATCTACTGTATGACTTGTAAATCAGCTGCAACATCAACACTTATTAAGGGGTTCTTACAACCATAAAGGCATTTGGAGATGCTGGGGATTGAACCCAGGACCTCATACATGCGAAGCATGCACTCTACCACTGAGCTACATCCCCAGCTTGCAATGCTCCAATGTGGCTAAGATGTTTAGGGTTTTTCGTCTTACTAGAGGCAAGAAGAACAGAAGAGAATCTACTGTATGACTTGTAAATCAGCTGCAACATCAAAACTTATTAAGGGGTTCTTACAATCATAAAGGCATTTGGAGATACTGGGGATTAAACCCAGGACCGCTCTACCACTAAGCTACATCCCCAGCAAAGCTCCTATGTGGCTAAGATGTTTAGGGTTTTTCGTCTTACTAGAGGCAAGAAGAACAGAAGAGAATCTACTGTATGACTTGTAAATCAGCTGCAACATCAAAACTTATTAAGGGGTTCTTACAATCATAAAGGCATTTGGAGATGCTGGGGATTGAACCCAGGACCTCTGCACGCGCTCTACCACTGAGCTACATCCCCAACTTGACTACTGCATGACTTGTAAATCACATGCAACATTTACATTTATAAAGGGGTTATAACAATTTTAAAGGCATTTGGAGATGCTGGGGATTGAACCCAGGACCTCATACACGCGCTTTACCACTGAGTTACATAACCAGCTTGACTACTGTATGACTTGTAAATCACCTGCAACATCAAAACTTATTAAGGGGTTCTTACAATCATAAAGGCATTTGGAGATGCTGGGGATTGAACCCAGGACCTCTGCACGCGCTCTACCACTGAGCTACATCCCCAACTTGACTACTGCATGACTTGTAAATCACATGCAACATTTACATTTATAAAGGGGTTATAACAATTTTAAAGGCATTTGGAGATGCTGGGGATTGAACCCAGGACCTTATACATGCAAATCATGTGCTCTACCACTGAGCTACATCGCCAGTTTGAAACGCTACAATGTGGCTAAGATGTTTAGGGTTTTTCGTCTTACTAGAGGCAAGAAGAACAGAAAATAATCTACTGTATGACTTGTAAATCAGCTGCAACATCAAAACTTATTAAGGGGTTTTTACAATCATAAAGGCATTTGGAGATACTGGAGATTGAACACAGGACCTCATACATGCGAAGCATGCGCTCTACCACTGAGCTACATCCCCAGCTTGACTACTGTATGACTTGTAAATCAGATCCAACATCTACACTTATTAAGGGGTTATTACAATTATAAAGGCATTTGGAGATGCTGGGGATTGAACCCAGGACCTCATACATGCAAAGCATGCGCTCTACCACTGAGCTACATCCCCAGCTTGACTACTGTATGACTTGTAAATCAGATGCAACATCTACACTTATTAAGGGGTTCTTACAAACATAAAGGCATTTGGAGTTGCTGGGGATTGAACCCAGGACCTCATACATGCAAAGCATGCGCTCTACCACTGAGCTACATCCCCAGCTTGACTACTGTATGACTTGTAAATCAGATGCAAAATCTACACTTATTAAGGGGTTATTATAATTATAAAGGCATTTGGAGATGCTGGGGATTGAACCCAGGACCTCATACATGCAAAGCATGCGCTCTACCACTGAGCTACATCCCCAGCTTGAAACGCTACAATGTGGCTAAGATGTTTAGGGTTTTTCGTCTTGCTAGAGGCAAGAAGAACAGAAGAGAATCTACTGTATGACTTGTAAATCAGCTGCAACATCAACACTTATTAAGGGGTTCTTACAACCATAAAGGCATTTGGAGATGATGGGGATTGAACCCAGGACCTCATACATGCGAAGCATGCGCTCTACCACTGAGCTACATCCCCAGCTTGCAATGCTCCAATGTGGCTAAGATGTTTAGGGTTTTTCATCTTACTAGAGGCAAGAAGAACAGAAGAGAATCTACTGTATGACTTGTAAATCAGCTGCAACATCAAAACTGATTAAGGGGTTCTTACAATCATAAAGGCATTTGGAGATACTGGGGTTTGAACCCAGGACCTCATACATGCAAAGCATGCGCTCTACCACTGAGCTACATCCCCAGCTTGACTACTGTATGACTTGTAAATCAGATGCAAAATCTACACTTATTAAGGGGTTATTACAATTATAAAGGCATTTGGAGATGCTGGGGATTGAACCCAGGACCTCATACATGCAAAGCATGCGCTCTACCACTGAGCTACATCCCCAGCTTGAAATGCTCCAAAGTGGCTAAGATGTTTAGGGTTTTTCGTCTTGCTAGAGGCAAGAAGAACAGAAGATAATCTACTGTATGACTTGTAAATCAGCTGCAACATCAACACTTATTAAGGGGTTCTTACAACCATAAAGGCATTTGGAGATGCTGGGGATTGAACCCAGGACCTCATACATGCGAAGCATGCGCTCTACCACTGAGCTACATCCCCAGCTTGCAATGCTCCAATGTGGCTAAGATGTTTAGGGTTTTTCGTCTTACTAGAGGCAAGAAGAACAGAAGAGAATCTACTGTATGACTTGTAAATCAGCTGCAACATCAAAACTTATTAAGGGGTTCTTACAATCATAAAGGCATTTGGAGATACTGGGGATTAAACCCAGGACCGCTCTACCACTAAGCTACATCCCCAGCAAAGCTCCTATGTGGCTAAGATGTTTAGGGTTTTTCGTCTTACTAGAGGCAAGAAGAACAGAAGAGAATCTACTGTATGACTTGTAAATCAGCTGCAACATCAAAACTTATTAAGGGGTTCTTACAATCATAAAGGCATTTGGAGATGCTGGGGATTGAACCCAGGACCTCATACACGCGCTTTACCACTGAGTTACATAACCAGCTTGACTACTGTATGACTTGTAAATCACCTGCAACATCAAAACTTATTAAGGGGTTCTTACAATCATAAAGGCATTTGGAGATGCTGGGGATTGAACCCAGGACCTCATACACGCGCTCTACCACTGAGCTACATCCCCAACTTGACTACTGCATGACTTGTAAATCACATGCAACATTTACATTTATAAAGGGGTTATAACAATTATAAAGGCATTTGGAGATGGTGGGGATTGAACCCAGGACCTTATACATGCAAATCATGTGCTCTACCACTGAGCTACATCGCCAGTTTGAAACGCTACAATGTGGCTAAGATGTTTAGGGTTTTTCGTCTTACTAGAGGCAAGAAGAACAGAAAATAATCTACTGTATGACTTGTAAATCAGCTTGCAACATCAAAACTTACTAAGGGGTTTTTACAATCATAAAGGCATTTGGAGATAATGGGGATTGAACCCAGGACCTCATACATGCAAAGCATGCGCTCTACCACTGAGCTACATCCCCAGCTTGACTACTGTATGACTTGTAAATCAGATCCAACATCTACACTTATTAAGGGGTTATTACAATTATAAAGGCATTTGGAGATGCTGGGGATTAAACCCAGGACCTCATACATGCAAAGCATGCGCTCTACCACTGAGCTACATCCCCAGCTTGACTACTGTATGACTTGTAAATCAGATGCAAAATCTACACTTATTAAGGGGTTATTACAATTATAAAGGCATTTGGAGATGCTGGGGATTGAACCCAGGACCTCATACATGCAAAGCATGCGCTCTACCACTGAGCTACATCCCCAGCTTGAAATGCTACAATGTGGCTAGGATGTTTAGGGTTTTTCGTCTTCCAAGAGGCAAGAAGAACAGAAAAGAATCTATTGTATGACTTGTAAATCAGACGCAACATCTACACTTATTAAGGGGTTCTTACAAACATAAAGGCATTTGGAGATGCTGGGGATTGAACCCAGGACCTCATACATGCAAAGCATGCGCTCTACCACTGAGCTACATCCCCAGCTTGAAATGCTCCAAAGTGGCTAAGATGTTTAGGGTTTTTCGTCTTGCTAGAGGCAAGAAGAACAGAAGAGAATCTACTGTATGACTTGTAAATCAGCTGCAACATCAACACTTATTAAGGGGTTCTTACAACCATAAAGGCATTTGGAGATGCTGGGGATTGAACCCAGGACCTCATACATGCGAAGCATGCGCTCTACCACTGAGCTACATCCCCAGCTTGCAATGCTCCAATGTGACTAAGATGTTTAGGGTTTTTCGTCTTACTAGAGGCAAGAAGAACAGAAGAGAATCTACTGTATGACTTGTAAATCAGCTGCAACATCAAAACTTATTAAGGGGTTCTTACAATCATAAAGGCATTTGGAGATACTGGGGATTAAACCCAGGACCGCTCTACCACTAAGCTACATCCCCAGCAAAGCTCCTATGTGGCTAAGATGTTTAGGGTTTTTCGTCTTACTAGAGGCAAGAAGAACAGAAGAGAATCTACTGTATGACTTGTAAATCAGCTGCAACATCAAAACTTATTAAGGGGTTCTTACAATCATAAAGGCATTTGGAGATGCTGGGGATTAAACCCAGGACCTCATACATGCAAAGCATGCGCTCTACAACTGAGCTACATCCCCAGCTTGACTACTGTATGACTTGTAAATCAGATGCAACATCTACACTTATTAAGGGGTTCTTACAAACATAAAGGCATTTGGAGATGCTGGGGATTGAACCCAGGACCTCATACATGCAAAGCATGCGCTCTACCACTGAGCTACATCCCCAGCTTGAAATGCTCCAAAGTGGCTAAGATGTTTAGGGTTTTTCGTCTTGCTAGAGGCAAGAAGAACAGAAGAGAATCTACTGTATGACTTGTAAATCAGCTGCAACATCAACACTTATTAAGGGGTTCTTACAACCATAAAGGCACTTGGAGATGCTGGGGATTGAACCCAGGACCTCATACATGCAAAGCATGCGCTCTACCACTGAGCTACATCCCCAGCTTGAAATGCTCCAATGTGGCTAAGATGTTTAGGGTTTTTCATCTTACTAGAGGCAAGAAGAACAGAAGAGAATCTACTGTATGACTTGTAAATCAGCTGCAACATCAAAACTGATTAAGGGGTTCTTACAATCATAAAGGCATTTGGAGATACTGGGGTTTGAACCCAGGACCTCATACATGCAAAGCATGCGCTCTACCACTGAGCTACATCCCCAGCTTGACTACTGTATGACTTGTAAATCAGATGCAAAATCTACACTTATTAAGGGGTTATTACAATTATAAAGGCATTTGGAGATGCTGGGGATTGAACCCAGGACCTCATACATGCAAAGCATGCGCTCTACCACTGAGCTACATCCCCAGCTTGAAATGCTCCAAAGTGGCTAAGATGTTTAGGGTTTTTCGTCTTGCTAGAGGCAAGAAGAACAGAAGAGAATCTACTGTATGACTTGTAAATCAGCTGCAACATCAACACTTATTAAGGGGTTCTTACAACCATAAAGGCATTTGGAGATGCTGGGGATTGAACCCAGGACCTCATACATGCGAAGCATGCGCTCTACCACTGAGCTACATCCCCAGCTTGCAATGCTCCAATGTGGCTAAGATGTTTAGGGTTTTTCGTCTTACTAGAGGCAAGAAGAACAGAAGAGAATCTACTGTATGACTTGTAAATCAGCTGCAACATCAAAACTTATTAAGGGGTTCTTACAATCATAAAGGCATTTGGAGATACTGGGGATTAAACCCAGGACCGCTCTACCACTAAGCTACATCCCCAGCAAAGCTCCTATGTGGCTAAGATGTTTAGGGTTTTTCGTCTTACTAGAGGCAAGAAGAACAGAAGAGAATCTACTGTATGACTTGTAAATCAGCTGCAACATCAAAACTTATTAAGGGGTTCTTACAATCATAAAGGCATTTGGAGATGCTGGGGATTGAACCCAGGACCTCATACACGCGCTTTACCACTGAGTTACATAACCAGCTTGACTACTGTATGACTTGTAAATCACCTGCAACATCAAAACTTATTAAGGGGTTCTTACAATCATAAAGGCATTTGGAGATGCTGGGGATTGAACCCAGGACCTCATACACGCGCTCTACCACTGAGCTACATCCCCAACTTGACTACTGCATGACTTGTAAATCACATGCAACATTTACACTTATAAAGGGGTTATAACAATTATAAAGGCATTTGGAGATGGTGGGGATTGAACCCAGGACCTTATACATGCAAATCATGTGCTCTACCACTGAGCTACATCGCCAGTTTGAAACGCTACAATGTGGCTAAGATGTTTAGGGTTTTTCGTCTTACTAGAGGCAAGAAGAACAGAAAATAATCTACTGTATGACTTGTAAATCAGCTTGCAACATCAAAACTTACTAAGGGGTTTTTACAATCATAAAGGCATTTGGAGATAATGGGGATTGAACCCAGGACCTCATACATGCAAAGCATGCGCTCTACCACTGAGCTACATCCCCAGCTTGACTACTGTATGACTTGTAAATCAGATCCAACATCTACACTTATTAAGGGGTTATTACAATTATAAAGGCATTTGGAGATGCTGGGGATTAAACCCAGGACCTCATACATGCAAAGCATGCGCTCTACCACTGAGCTACATCCCCAGCTTGACTACTGTATGACTTGTAAATCAGATCCAACATCTACACTTATTAAGGGGTTCTTACAAACAAAAAGGCATTTGGAGATGCTGGGGATTGAACCCAGGACCTCATACATGCAAAGCATGCGCTCTACCACTGAGCTACATCCCCAGCTTGAAATGCTCCAAAGTGGCTAAGATGTTTAGGGTTTTTCGTCTTGCTAGAGGCAAGAAGAACAGAAGAGAATCTACTGTATGACTTGTAAATCAGCTGCAACATCAACACTTATTAAGGGGTTCTTACAACCATAAAGGCATTTGGAGATGCTGGGGATTGAACCCAGGACCTCATACATGCGAAGCATGCGCTCTACCACTGAGCTACATCCCCAGCTTGCAATGCTCCAATGTGACTAAGATGTTTAGGGTTTTTCGTCTTACTAGAGGCAAGAAGAACAGAAGAGAATCTACTGTATGACTTGTAAATCAGCTGCAACATCAAAACTTATTAAGGGGTTCTTACAATCATAAAGGCATTTGGAGATACTGGGGATTAAACCCAGGACCGCTCTACCACTAAGCTACATCCCCAGCAAAGCTCCTATGTGGCTAAGATGTTTAGGGTTTTTCGTCTTACTAGAGGCAAGAAGAACAGAAGAGAATCTACTGTATGACTTGTAAATCAGCTGCAACATCAAAACTTATTAAGGGGTTCTTACAATCATAAAGGCATTTGGAGATGCTGGGGATTAAACCCAGGACCTCATACATGCAAAGCATGCGCTCTACAACTGAGCTACACCCCCAGCTTGACTACTGTATGACTTGTAAATCAGATGCAACATCTACACTTATTAAGGGGTTCTTACAAACATAAAGGCATTTGGAGATGCTGGGGATTGAACCCAGGACCTCATACATGCAAAGCATGCGCTCTACCACTGAGGTACATCCCCAGCTTGAAATGCTCCAAAGTGGCTAAGATGTTTAGGGTTTTTCGTCTTGCTAGAGGCAAGAAGAACAGAAGAGAATCTACTGTATGACTTGTAAATCAGCTGCAACATCAACACTTATTAAGGGGTTCTTACAACCATAAAGGCACTTGGAGATGCTGGGGATTGAACCCAGGACCTCATACATGCAAAGCATGCGCTCTACCACTGAGCTACATCCCCAGCTTGAAATGCTCCAATGTGGCTAAGATGTTTAGGGTTTTTCATCTTACTAGAGGCAAGAAGAACAGAAGAGAATCTACTGTATGACTTGTAAATCAGCTGCAACATCAAAACTGATTAAGGGGTTCTTACAAT
Source organism: Paramisgurnus dabryanus (assembly GCF_030506205.2). Classification (NCBI taxonomy): domain Eukaryota; kingdom Metazoa; phylum Chordata; class Actinopteri; order Cypriniformes; family Cobitidae; genus Paramisgurnus; species Paramisgurnus dabryanus. Next base: position 42,722,072 of record NC_133342.1, read on the forward strand.
CATAAAGGCATTTGGAGATACTGGGGTTTGAACCCAGGACCTCATACATGCAAAGCATGCGCTCTACCACTGAGCTACATCCCCAGCTTGACTACTGTATGACTTGTAAATCAGATGCAAAATCTACACTTATTAAGGGGTTATTACAATTATAAAGGCATTTGGAGATGCTGGGGATTGAACCCAGGACCTCATACATGCAAAGCATGCGCTCTACCACTGAGCTACATCCCCAGCTTGAAATGCTCCAAAGTGGCTAAGATGTTTAGGGTTTTTCGTCTTGCTAGAGGCAAGAAGAACAGAAGAGAATCTACTGTATGACTTGTAAATCAGCTGCAACATCAACACTTATTAAGGGGTTCTTACAACCATAAAGGCATTTGGAGATGCTGGGGATTGAACCCAGGACCTCATACATGCGAAGCATGCGCTCTACCACTGAGCTACATCCCCAGCTTGCAATGCTCCAATGTGGCTAAGATGTTTAGGGTTTTTCGTCTTACTAGAGGCAAGAAGAACAGAAGAGAATCTACTGTATGACTTGTAAATCAGCTGCAACATCAAAACTTATTAAGGGGTTCTTACAATCATAAAGGCATTTGGAGATACTGGGGATTAAACCCAGGACCGCTCTACCACTAAGCTACATCCCCAGCAAAGCTCCTATGTGGCTAAGATGTTTAGGGTTTTTCGTCTTACTAGAGGCAAGAAGAACAGAAGAGAATCTACTGTATGACTTGTAAATCAGCTGCAACATCAAAACTTATTAAGGGGTTCTTACAATCATAAAGGCATTTGGAGATGCTGGGGATTGAACCCAGGACCTCATACACGCGCTTTACCACTGAGTTACATAACCAGCTTGACTACTGTATGACTTGTAAATCACCTGCAACATCAAAACTTATTAAGGGGTTCTTACAATCATAAAGGCATTTGGAGATGCTGGGGATTGAACCCAGGACCTCATACACGCGCTCTACCACTGAGCTACATCCCCAACTTGACTACTGCATGACTTGTAAATCACATGCAACATTTACATTTATAAAGGGGTTATAACAATTATAAAGGCATTTGGAGATGGTGGGGATTGAACCCAGGACCTTATACATGCAAATCATGTGCTCTACCACTGAGCTACATCGCCAGTTTGAAACGCTACAATGTGGCTAAGATGTTTAGGGTTTTTCGTCTTACTAGAGGCAAGAAGAACAGAAAATAATCTACTGTATGACTTGTAAATCAGCTTGCAACATCAAAACTTACTAAGGGGTTTTTACAATCATAAAGGCATTTGGAGATACTGGGGATTGAACCCAGGACCTCATACATGCAAAGCATGCGCTCTACCACTGAGCTACATCCCCAGCTTGACTATTGTATGACTTGTAAATCAGATCCAACATCTACACTTATTAAGGGGTTATTACAATTATAAAGGCATTTGGAGATGCTGGGGATTGAACCCAGGACCTCATACATGCAAAGCATGCGCTCTACCACTGAGCTACATCCCCAGCTTGAAATGCTCCAAAGTGGCTAAGATGTTTAGGGTTTTTCGTCTTCCAAGAGGCAAGAAGAACAGAAAATAATCTACTGTATGACTTGTAAATCAGCTGCAACATCAACACTTATTAAGGGGTTCTTACAACCATAAAGGCATTTGGAGATGCTGGGGATTGAACCCAGGACCTCATACATGCGAAGCATGCGCTCTACCACTGAGCTACATCCCCAGCTTGCAATGCTCCAATGTGGCTAAGATGTTTAGGGTTTTTCGTCTTACTAGAGGCAAGAAGAACAGAAGAGAATCTACTGTATGACTTGTAAATCAGCTGCAACATCAAAACTTATTAAGGGGTTCTTACAATCATAAAGGCATTTGGAGATACTGGGGATTAAACCCAGGACCGCTCTACCACTAAGCTACATCCCCAGCAAAGCTCCTATGTGGCTAAGATGTTTAGGGTTTTTCGTCTTACTAGAGGCAAGAAGAACAGAAGAGAATCTACTGTATGACTTGTAAATCAGCTGCAACATCAAAACTTATTAAGGGGTTCTTACAATCATAAAGGCATTTGGAGATGCTGGGGATTGAACCCAGGACCTCATACACGCGCTTTACCACTGAGTTACATAACCAGCTTGACTACTGTATGACTTGTAAATCACCTGCAACATCAAAACTTATTAAGGGGTTCTTACAATCATAAAGGCATTTGGAGATGCTGGGGATTGAACCCAGGACCTCATACACGCGCTCTACCACTGAGCTACATCCCCAACTTGACTACTGCATGACTTGTAAATCACATGCAACATTTACATTTATAAAGGGGTTATAACAATTATAAAGGCATTTGGAGATGGTGGGGATTGAAC